>NC_046184.1:145147954-145462538 GCF_011004875.1 Balearica regulorum gibbericeps
TTCCCTTTGGCCCTTGCAAGTTCTGTTTGTATGTGTGTGTGTGACTCTGCTTGTGTGTGCCACGAGTAACAAACACCTCAAACAAAACCCAACACAAAATCATTTCAAATTGAAGCTGATGTTTTCTAAACACATTGTTAAACAGCATATGCTTTTGGACATGGGAAATCCCAAGACAATGTTCTTTCCACAAAGCTTAAGTTTGTCTTCATGCATAATACACAATGCAGTCAAGATGAGTAATGGCTTAGGAGCAGAATAAAACTGAGGAAATCACATCTTAAATTATGATATTACTACGCATAGTATAGTAATATCTAGATGCTCCAAGCCCCCTTGCCCCCATTGTTCCCCCAGTTGTGTTAGAGTCTATACCTATACATTGTAAATGTATTTCTGGCTTCTAAAAATTTTTTTAGTTCAGTACTAAGGACTTTGGAGCAGTCCTGCAGTTTGAATACCTCATACTACCTAAAATAGGAGCACAGCCATCGTTCCTCCTTGCTGCCTTTCTTGTGAGGAAAGCCTGCCTGCTTTGTGAAGAAGGTGCTTTGAACCGTTTCCATGCAGATCTGAGCACCTTGTTGGCTGCTCCTGATGCTGCAGCTCTCTCAGACCCGACGTAGGGAACGGTCAGGAGGAAGGTGTGAGAGCATGCAGGGGTGCCAGGAGAGCCTACACTACGGCTGGCACACCGCCTGGGTGGTCAGCCCCGTGGGAAGGCTGATGGTCACCACCGAAAGGCAACACACCGCTGCTTCAATTGCCTCTAAGCTCTGCCTGACCAAGCAAGGGCTCCTGACTCGCTCTCCAGCAAAGCCAAACAGACCTCGACCCACCGGTGCTCTGCACGCAGCTTCTGAGCACCACAAACCGCATGATCGCAGCCCAGCTGAGAGAGACAAAGTGCTTACCTAGGCATCAGCTCGGGCACAGGAACAACCGGGCGTCAAATCTCTGGGTAAAACACACCCAAAATGTAGCTGTTGCTCCATGCGCAGATCCCCCCACAACCCACAACAGAGCATGCAGATCCCGTGTGGACATGTGGGCAACATTGATCAGCAAGGATTTTATTCCAAAAGCAATTGTCAAAGAGACACTGATTGAAAAGGCATATTTCCCTTCTTTGGGAGACATCTGTGAATGAATGAAGACTGACTGGAAGCGAACGCAATTTCAATAACTCATACTTCCAAAGATCAACCCCCCCGTTATGTATACCAACAGTAAATCTTTTAAGACCGAGAAGCTCAACAAACATAGAGCCACTCTAGCACTGTACAAACATTGACTGATGTCTAGGGTGATAAGAAGGAGCTGATGAGCAGCAGAGAATGCACTTGCCTCCTTCCAACAGCCAGTCCCGCGTGATATTATCAAGATAGTTCAGAGTTGATCCCTTTAATGCCACAGACTGATGTAATCAGTTTGACTTTGATTTCCAAAATGCTTATGTCAATAAAAGTCCCTCGATCTTCCTGATGTCTTCCAGGGAGCATCTGCAGCATTTGCAACTTCATAATGTTTTTTGCTTTCTGTTATTTTACAGATTTCCTTTGCTTTAGATAAAACTTTCATGTTCAGAGAGGACTGAGACAACACAAGGAAATAGTGTAGACCACTAGTTACAAGAGCACCAGGTACATCTGCACTGAGTGAAGGACTCAGAGTTGACTTGACCAGGAGAAAAGAAGAGATTAGGTTGTGGAATCATGCAGTTATACCATTTTATGTAATACAGCCAACTGCATCGCACCAGTTGATACATATAAGAGTGCTTTAAGTGTCTGCAGTGCTTTATGGTAAACCTGAACCCATCCATACAAGAAATTAAATGGCCTACTGAAATTAAATAGAAATTTGTGCTTTATTCCCTACTAATGTCCTGTCAATAACACATGTAGAATAAGAAAATGTTAGCCTGAGAATTACTGAGTCTTCTTAGCTCCAGTAGCAAATTAGTGATGAAACACACCAATTTGGTCCTAATAGATTTTTTTTTAACAATGTTTTGGAATAATTTTTTAATAATGTTTTGAAGCTGAAAGTAACAAAGCCTCATTGAAACTTTTTTTAAGGAAAATTTAATCTGCAGTGTCGCAGACAATTCTCCAAGCTCCCTCTATGACCTTCTTCTATATTGCTCCCACTGAAGCTAAATGAATGGCTTGATCTTTCTATAGAATTTACACAGGTGGAAAAGGAAGGCAAAGTGAGGCTAAGTTGATAAAATGATGCATAATTATTTGCACTGGTATAAATTACTTCAGAAGGCACAAGACATCATGATACTAGCTATGTAGTCTATACAGTTTGCCAGAGTTGAAAGATTTATTGTTGTGACTCCAGAATAAAAATATTTTATGATTATAGGATGCTGAATATTGAGTATCTTACCACTCACAGACATCACTATAAGCTGATGGAATGAATAAAGTATTGTATGCTGTAAAATAATAACGAACATTTCTAAATTAATGGGAACTGCATTCCTGAGGTTAATGGACTGCTACCTGGGATTTGTTAATTGTGTGCACCACAACTCTGACAGATCATTTGTGCTTGCACAAATGGATATGTTAACAAGCATTATACAGCTACCCAAGCCAACGACATTTTATCGTGATTAGCACTTGTACCAAACAAAAAAAAACCCCACTAGCATAATACTAATGCTGCGCTTTTAAACAAAAGCTAAGGAAATCTGCAGGAAAACCATATTTGTTCCTAGGCAGTGCTATTTTCAATTACTTGTTTGTGCACACTGACATTTTATTTTTGAAAATTGTTTTAATAGAGCCCAAAGTAGCAATTTAAAACTGTAATGCACAAATCTAAATAGACCTGAAAATACCCCAAGGCGTTCACCGAGGAGGAGGCTTTTCAAAATCAAATGATACGCCTTTGGCAATCAGAACATCAACAGGTTGAACTCAATGAAAGAGGACAATAGCAAATGACGGGCAGGGGATGGCAGAGCTCCCTCCAACTGAAATTGAATTTGACTGAGGAGCGATGAGGTGATGTAGCTGGAAACACACTTCCATCATAATCAAAGATCGTAACAGGCAATCACATCAAGCCGTGGTGCTGCACTTGGAAGACACAATTACAGGAACACCTGGAAGTGAAAGCAATGCGGTGTTCAGCGAAAGACTTCCCAGAGAAAATGCAGATACTGAGTTCAGAGCTGAAAAGTAGTGCTATTTTGTTGAACGGCAAGAATCCAATGCTGATCCTTCTAGGGTTAGGAACTCAAAACATATACTGGCTCTCAGATTTTGTCTTGTAAAATTCATTAAGAACCTGCACTTGGGAAACAGTTCAGCATCAAAAAATGGGGGATGATGAATCATTTAACTGTACCCATTCTTTTAAAATATATACAGTGTCAAGAGAAAAAATATATAAGAAAGAATTTCACATTATTTCACTTCTACCCCTTGCAAGATTGAGTATTTTTAGAAATATTCTGAAATAGAAAATGTCTATTCAGGATGCAAATGTTTATATTAAAAGTTCTTCTTTCAAATATGGCTTTGTACTTCTAATTTACTACTCGTGAACAAAGTCTACAGGTTCAGAAGCTTATTTTTGTTTCAGGATTTGTGTTAATTTTGTTCCTTCCTCAGTCAATGGGGTTACACAACACACAAAAAACAGCAGGAATGTTTATTTTTATCCAGAAGCCTGCCGAAATGAAAATGGTCTCATAGAAAGCCAGCAGAAATCTTTTAATTTTTGTTTTTTATTGACGGAAAGATTTTATTTAGGCAAAGTGAATTGTTTTAATGTCTTCAACAAATGGCAGGGTTTGGAAAAAAATGAGGCCAGATTCTTCTCAGAGGAGTACAGTGGCAGGACAAGAAGAAACAGGGACAAGTTGCAGCACGGAAGTTTCAAATTAGATGTCAGAACCACCGTCAGAGTATTAAACACTGGAATAGTCTACAGAGAGAGGTTATTGGAGATGTTAAAAATGTGAGTGGACAAACAGCATGAGCAACCTGATGTAAGTTGTCCCTGCTTTGAATGGTGGGTTGTACCAGATGACCTCCAGATGCCCCTTCCAGTCCATGTAATAATTCTACAATACGAAGTTATCAGATACAAGCTAGACACAACTATAACTGAAGGTGGCTTCAGAACAAAGGAATTAAACAAAGGAAGCAAACAGCAGGAAAAAAGTGACATTTCTACATAGCTCAGAACTTGTTTTCTAGTTTTCTTTGATACCAAATTCTGAATAAATTTACCATTTGTGATTACAACAAAAACATGTAATTCCACAGAATACTGTTCCTTCAAAATTCATTTAACTAGCTCTGCTGTTTTGATTGCTATGCCTTTGAAACAATAATTAATTTTATTTAAAAGCTACAGTTTTTTCAAAGTAACCAGTGATTTGTGGTTCTGATACCCTAAGAGGCTTTGATTTTCAAAAAAGATGGAGAAAATCACCACCAGAAGATTACCTTCATTTATAGTGCTTTTGTTTTGGATTCAGAGGTCCTTTTTTTAATAATACTGGCTAAGCAGACTGTGAAACAACATGATTATCATTCCTCCTACCTTGCAGTATTCCTTGCTTCTGCCATAAAATGTGTTATTTGGAGTTCTAGTTGGAGAAGTATCTACTCTGGTAATGAATGATTTGTAAAAATTCACTGTTTCTTGTTAGGATCGTTACAAGTCAGAAAATTCAAGAAGCCAATATAAGATTTGACTGGCCTTCTTCAGGCCCTAGATAAGCATTTTCTCCAAGCATGTCTGAACATTCAGGGTAACGTAATGTGAATGAGTCATCAGGGTTTTGGGATTCAGATCCTTTTTCTTCTATCTCAAATAAAATCCCAAGAGCAATATATATGTTTTGTGAGTAAGGAATTAAATGTCTCTTTTGCTGAACGTTAGACATCTGTTTTCCACATGGTTTTCTTCTCACTTTTCTCCAAAAGAACACAACTTACACAAAATGTACATTTATGTCACTTCTGCACAGAGAAGTGTCTGTATTACATAGTATAGGGACATTCACCTGCCCCAGAAGAAAACTAGTACGATTTTGAATCAGACTGTTCTCACCTCAGCCAAACCAGAATGTTCTCAGAGCAACTCCAGAAATCTCCAGAAAGTTACAAATTAATAATTCTTGCGTACAAATTAAAAGTTCTTGTGAACCTAACAAACTCCGGAGCTGGGAAGTCAAAAAGATCTGGCAAGAATTGAGTTACCTGCAGCTAAAAGGCAAGTGGATGGTGTACCTCTAAATAAAATTTAAATTGTGCTTTGAGACTGTTGTAGGCAAAAAAAATAAAAATTATGAATGCTTACAGACATTAGATAACTGGATATATGGGGGGGAGGTAAATGTTCAAAATTCAACTTTTGAACTCTTAAATACACATGTGCAACTTGTTATGTGCAACCTGTATGGGCTGGTTGTAAATTTTGATAACACCAGGTCTAAAAAGAAGTGCTGTACCCTGAATCTTCCAACTAATAAAGAGACATGAGACAGTACCGCCAATTAGGAGGCTGATCGCGCCTTGTGATTCTGGGAAAACTGGAGGCCAGCAGCTAAAAGAAAGGCTAAAAGGTGAAGATCCACAGTGGAGGAAAGATCCTGGAGGTGGAGGAAGATCCTGGAGATCAGGGAGGTGCGTGGAAACAAATGCCGGAGATGCCCGGGGACCTGGCCACTGACAGCTGAGACAGGTCACTAACAGCTGAGGAGATGCACAGCACAAACTGACACAACTTTCTGTGCCACCTTCCCCGACCAGCAGCCATCTCCCTGCCGGGGAGGGAAGCTGAGACTTGTTGAATACAGAGCAGAGGGGAGTGCAAGCGATTGCATGAGACAATCAAATATAATCTTGCTGGTTTTTAAATAATCCCCAGTATCCAGATCGTCTAAGGGTTGTTTTTCACTCTGTCTCACCCATGGCAGAGACCAAAATAATAACTGATACAGGCATCTAGCAACACTGCCTGCCAAATGGAAGGTCTTTATCTTATCCTCAGTCATCTTGTTCTTCACATCTTGATACCCCTCAGGCTACATAGCTATGCTGTAATGTAGCGAGACACAATACTCTATAGTGCACATGACAGCACAGATCAGATTACCTTGTGTCCAAGGCAATTCCCCACTTTCTGTACCTGATCTGCACTCAACAGTGAGGATATTTCCATTCATGCAAGGATAAATCACAGCCACAGGTAACTGGCTGCACCCCTTTTTTGAGGTACATCGCTGGCATCGATTTAAGTTAATAGTTTTATTACAAAAGCAGAGCAATTGTTCAGCAGTGGCACTGCTTTAAGACATGCAGAAAAACAGCAACCCAAAGCAAGAGTCAATGGGAAAAGTAAAAAAGAAAGGGAGAAAAGAAAAATACAGGTCTTCAGAGGAAGAATGGAAGATGGCATGTAGAAAGTCTGCCTTTCCATTTTCATAAATGCAAGTTAGTCAAATACATTTGTCCAACTCTTATCTAGAGATTAAGTAACCAATAAAAACACTACCTATAAAGGGTGGAAAAGGGCAGGTGAAAGCCAGCAACAAAAACTAATAAGACTAGCATATAGCAAAGACAGAACTTAAAAGGATTTAGAAGTATTGAACCTGGTCCCTGTACCAGGACTTCATGATTAATAATTTTAATGTGCAGTACAGAGAGAAGGGCATTTACACATGCAAACACCATCACCTATAGTCATGAATGTGACTCAGACTCAGAAATCAGCATTCTCTTTTCCTTCATTTTTTCCCATTTGTGACAGAATTTAACTGGCACATAAATGAATCCACTGGGAAGCCAAGCTGAATGGCTACTGTTGACCTTTCTGATTAATTAGATCTGTTAGCCAATTAGATATGTTACAACTTCACAGTTTGCTTCTTGTATCAAACACGGCCTCCACTCCTGAAGGTATAGTTCTGGCAGTTGCCACTAAGTGTCACTGTTCACATAGCCTCAAAAGCCATATTCGCATGCAAATCAAAGCTGGGCTTGGGGAGAACTCTCTATGGTTGGGTGGGTTTAGGTGTAGAAGCCTTTCAGGTGACATTGTCATGTCACCATCATCAGCTACTGACAACCCGCCAAGCCAGGGCTGCTTCCCACCCCAGGTCACAGACTGGGATCTGCCGGGATGCAATGGTGAGAGGGACCGTGGGTATTGCAGGAGAGTACAAACACTGGCTACCAGGTGGTGCGCAAGAACGCTGACGGGCAATACAAGAAACCTGAGGTGAGATACTTGAGGTTGGGTAAGGAACTTTGCTCTAACCAACTGAGAGAACATTTCTAGTCTGTTTCAGAGGAAAGTCAAAGAGCTTAGCTGAAAACACCAGTCGTCACCATCCTGCTAAACAGCAGGACCCAACTGTGCACGTATTTGGAAAAAAAAAAACCAACCCAGCAGCTTGCTGAGGCAAATAGGCTAAACTTTTCTTGGGAACAGGGTTCATGTGCATTAGCAGATTCTGTTCTGGGAGTTGAATTTGTTCCTAGAAACCAGATATAAACTAGAAAAAACTACATTAATCCTGTTTGACCCTCTAATTTCAGAACTGGTATATGTGTGAATACAAATCCCATTTACAATGCACCAAACAGAGATACCAGCAGCTTCTCAAATACAGAGTGACTCTATCCATATTTCCTCACTTAAAAGCATAGCACCAGTGACCGAACAGCAAATAATAATACTGGTAGAGAGGAAAATACTAACTCTGACACAGACAATGGTACAGAGACTTTGTTTAGACCATTTTTCAAGATATCTTGGACTAATAGAACCTGCTGAGCAGTACTGGCTCTACTGACAAAGACCTGACAGCCATGAGTAAGTGGGAAAAAAAAAAATCACTCAGACACAGCCACTGTTTTTATCACCTTTCTATGTCTGATATCAGCACAATTTGTTCCAGAAATTCAGCCGCAACTTTCTTTAACATGGGCTGGGGTTTGATGGCATTGGTACTTTTCTATTTAGCTAATTCCATTTTCAATTTACTCAGATGAGTTACTTCTAATTAGTTCAGTCATGGCAGTTGTTTAGATAAAACTTTATTCAATGTATATATAAATATGTAATCTACCTAATCTATCTTATTCACGTAGGATTTGCACTGGAGTTTCTCTCTCTCTTAATACCTTTTGCTTTAACTCCATACTCAAAGCTGATCATTCTTTCCATTTGTTCATGGTTGATGCCAGGACAATGTGTGTTACTGACAACTGATACATGAAAATATCCAGTCCCACTGGGGTAACCAATAACACTGGGGTAACTTCAGTCTGAGCTATCTCAATGTCTTTTCTTCTTTACACATTAGTAATTTAATAAAACAGAAAAAAATCTTGCCATTTCAACTGCCAGATAATCCATTTGCTCTGCAGAAACTAGGTTTCAGTCAGCATCTCTATACTAAAATAGAAATATCTATCTAGGAACAGGAACCCTTTCAATCTCTTTCAGCTTCCTCATTTCTCACATTTTGGCTCCATATTAATATTTATGAAAGCCTTATTTTTGGTAGATAGTAAAGTCCCATTTCATTGTATGAAACTAAGTAGTTCACGGTCATTTTGTGCATCTACTGCCAATGAAGTACAACACTTAGAACAATTCCCAAATATTACTTCAGCTTTTACACAGCATGTCCCTAATCTCTGAAATATTCTCTAATTCCATAGTTCCCTTGCTCTAGGTAGACACAGTTTGTGTGCCTAAATAAGCATGCCTTGGTAAGATTTCCCAGTATCTTATGCTCTGTTCAGATGCTCTTCTGCTCCGGGCTTATTCTAGTTTGGGGCCTCAGAGAGTATCAGCACAGTTGATGAGCCACATTCATGTAAAGGAAAAAAACTATGGAGAAAATGGTAAAATGTGGTAGGAGGGTAGGGCTTGAAGGAGCTCCTATGGAGGAAGATCAAGACAAGGTACACCACAGACCTCCTGTATCTGACAGCAAAGAAAGTCTTGACATCACCTGGTTGACACAAAGAGAGCTGCTTAGATCTCCAGGTATATTTTCCTCGGCCATTAATTTTATTGAGCCCAGTTGCTAGAAGGCTTTGGTCTATTTCATCATCATCTCTTAGGTGCATTATTCCTCACATCTTATTGCAGTACACTAGCCTTTAATCAAATATTCAGATATATTCATTGCCTGGATGACCTGCAGGAACACAACAGTCTCCTCACCCAGGAGCCATGTCTCAAACCAGCTTTGCACAGCAATTTCAATTAGCCTCTCTGGTTTATCAGCTCCTCCCTTTTCCTGCTTCCCAGTCTCTTGGTAGCATCATTAGCAACCAGTATTTACATAAAATCTATTATTTGTTTCTCTCTCCTGTATTAAAACACTTACAGAACTCATAACAAAATAATGAAAGTGGCTGAAGATAATTCCAGTTCACTTGTTTAGTTAATAAAAAATGAAAAAGAGATGACAGAGGAGGATTTTTAAAATACCTCTTTTTCAAATGTTCAGGTAGGCTTGCTGAGGATGATTGTGGATATCTTTCCAGTCAGCTGCTCTTTTGATGTTTCTCTCACCTTTAAATGAGAATAGCAAATAAGATGTTTTCTTTGTTGTGTCCTCCCACTCCTTCACTTCTGGTGGTGAGCAGTTCTTTTCATCACTTGTCTGTTTTCTATAAGATGGCAAATTTCCCTTTTTTTTTTTTTTGTGTGTGTGTCTGTGTGTTTATGTGTTTATGTTTGTTTGTGTTAATGTGTTGCTCTCTTACAAGGCTCTCTGGGCAAACAAATAATACAGTCCCCTGCAATTTCTGCCCTGCACCTTTCGATCTTTCACACCAGCAGGAATTTGACAGTCAGACAGTTGACAAACAAAACCTATAGCCTGTGAAAGGAATGCTGCAAAGTAGTTTGGCCTGTTGAACCTGTTGGCCTATTTCTTTACCACTGCCTTCATAATTATGGATCACAGAACACCAGAGGGCTTTCTGGAGGCCTCTAGGCAACACAGTAAGAGTATAATTGAGTTTATGAGATGCAAGGTTAAACAGATAAGAGTTTAACCTCCTCAGTAATGAACAGTAGAGAGGGGGAAGAGGGGATATTTATTTATTTATTATAGTGAATCCTATCCTACCTCCTCCTCTCTCCATCTAAGAACAACAGGTGCATCTCAAATGCCTTCAGAGCATTACTAGGATTGGAGTCTATCTCCATGCCTGTGTGAGAGAGAGGGCTGCCAACAGTCTTAATAATTCAGATATGAGCAGAAGTGCAAAAGCCAAGATAGAGGCAAGACAGATTGCTGTGGTTTAACCCCAGCCGGTAACTGAGCACCACACAGCTGTTCGCTCACCCATCCCATCCCCAAGGGGACAATGGAAAAAAAACCTCATGGGTTGAGATAAAGACAATATAATAGGATAACAAAGGAAGAGAAGAAGAAGAATAGCAATGATATCAATAATAGTAGTAATAATAATAATAATAACAATAATAGCAATAATACAAGTGATGCACAAATGCAAATGCTCACTGCATGCGAAAGGAAAATAAAACAAGTCTGTTTCTGAGCAGCGATCCTGCCTCCCAGCAGCTTCCCCAGTTCTATCCAGAGCATGATGTTCTATGGTAGGGAATATCCCTTTGGCCAGTCTGGGCCAGCTATCCTGGCTGTGCTCTCCTGGCTCTTTGTGCACCTGGCAGGGTGTGAGAAGCTGAAAAGTCCTTGACTTAGTGTAGGCACTACAACTGCCTAGCAACAACTACAAACATCAGTGTGTTATCAACATTATTCTCATACTAAATCCAAAACACAGCACTATACCTGCTACTAGAAAGAAAACTGACTCTATCTATCTCAGCTGAAACCAGGACACAGATGACCAGGATATGGAGTTTGGGTTCAAGAGTCAGTCTCAGCCCTAAGTTAACACAGACTCCAAAAAATCTTAAATAATCAAAACCAACCTTTGAATTCTGATTATGAAGTCCTTCATCTTATGTTACTACCACAGTAGGAATAAACTTCATTTATTTCAACAGAAACCAAAGAAGAGAATAATCTTACTTTCCTATTTCTAAACCTGCAGACCTATGAACAGTTTCAGAGTTTGCCTAAGGTCCAGTGTAAAAGACAATGAAAGGCACAACACACGCAGATATTGCCCTTGGTAAAGTACCAAACTAGAATATGGGAAAACTAGATTGAAAACCCTACTCACAAAGTACTGTTGTCATTAGGACATTCATATACATATAAGGTGTCTCTCCCTTCCTTTCCCTCTCTTGAAGATTCCTACTTTGAATAAAAGTAGAATTAAATCCTCACTTGAAAGATCGAAACTCATACAGTCCTATTATACCTTTCTCTCATATTCTCAGTACATCTACACACACTTTTGCAGGCAATCATAGCACACTCTGAACTCAATGCCAAGATTATTAACCAAAAGTCAGCAAGACAAGCTACATGTCTGTGGAGTTTCTGATTCAAAACCAGCTCACATCTGGCTAGTATAGACTCCACTTTACATCCACCTGTAAAACTGCCTATAAACAAAATGAAACTAAGCCATTCTAGAACAAAAGATTGAGAGACACTTCAGAACACATGGTTGCCTGAGCTTCAGACATTTGCCTAAGACACCTACCTCTTCCTCTGAATGAGCTGAACACTTTGTATGTGTGAACCTATGATGCATTTCTTGAGCTTTAATTTTCAACTACCTTATGTTTCATTTTGAATCATATGACTATATCATGCATGGAAGTGCACTTACAAGACAGCTGATTCCTAATGTGAGCTATAGCCTTGTCCCTTGGGAGCACACAGAGACCAGTTGTCACTGTTGGTCACTGACATCTCCATCAATCAAGCTTCTGGGAAATATCACCCTCCCTTCTGTGGGGCATACAAATATCAAAGCACATGGTCTGCCTCCAAAATCCAAGATGGGAAGTTTTCTGAGCAGCAAGGTCCCAAGTTCCCAAGTCATCTTCCATGAACTCGTATGTGATGGTAATGCTAACAAAGAACAAACTGCTGTTAGCTTTCAAAATTTTCTTGGGTTCATCAATAGAAATAAGGCAGGGAAAAGATCACCTTTGCCTTTTGGAAATCTGCTTTGAGTAGCTGAACCTAAGAAAAAATATTTCCTTATCATCTAAAACTAATGACAGGCAGGCCACAACTTCCAGAGTTCAGGAAAATCCTGGGAAGGAAAGCTAGGAATTTGGATCACTTATAAGGATGGACAAGGTGGAGAAAAGACTGTTGATAGGATAGTTCAATTACAGAAATGTGGCTGACATTTACGATTACAAGACAGTCTGGCTTGAGCTTTGAGATCTGGCCACTTACTATGAGCACGTCAAAGAGTTTCAGGGACCTAAAAAGATTAAGAAGACTATGTGAACAGAGCTCAAGTCTCCTCCTGCCCCAGGTCAGTGATGAAAGACTACATTGTTGGTTATTCCATCACTGACCTTGAGCACCCTTGTGTTCTCAAAAATGAGATCGAGAAGCACATCACTGACTTAACTATGAATGCCTAATGGAAAGATTTTATATCTGTCACCCCAACACTAGGTGACCCCTGTGCAAAGGTCAGTTCTTGGTTTTTTAACCCCTTCCCTTTTTATTTCTGCCCTAAGCAATTTAGGCAGCGCCCCCTCTCCACCCCTTCCCATGCATCATGTAAGGTGCCCAGCCACGCAGCTCAGAGTTTAGGAGTACGGTAGGTGGCAAGGTGTGAGGGCTTTCACTGACACATGGAACAGGAGCTTTGCCACTGGAGTATGGCTGCCAAGGGCTGTGGTATAACACATGATGATTTGATGCTTTCATTTTTACACTAATGATGCAAAAAGTCATATTTAAAAAAAAAAAAAAAAGAAAATAAACACCTCCCCCAAAAACCAACCCCAAATCCACAACCAAAAAACAATACTATAAAACCCTTCCTCACCTTTTCTACCGCTCCAATCAGATACAGTAAAAAAAAGAAAATCCTATTATATGGAAAAGCAAACACTTGCCATTTGCTTAGCAAATAGATTTGTTTTCATGAAATATACCAAAGAACAAGATAAGCAAAACGTCTAGCCAGCTTCCAGGCTGCTCTCTTATCTGAGCAAGAGTTTCAAAACATGCCTATAGCCAGCTTTGTGTTCAGGCAAATTACAGAACATTCTCCAGCTTAAACAATATACTACCTGAAGTAGTGTGTATGCAGACATTTTAGTTTGTGCAAGTTAATTAATCCCCCATTAGTAGATTAAGCTGCTTATAGTAGGTCAGTGGCACAGGCTGAAATACTATTCTGTAGTCAGAGAAGACCCCTCTCAAAATGACTGAAAATCTCTCAGGTCATTTCCCTCTGCTCTGTCAGTAGACAACTCTGATTTACAGACGTGTCAGAGCTGCAAACTATTGCTATTGAAAAAAAAAAAAATTACTAGAGAAGAGGAAAACCTATAGCAAATTATTTTGGTAGTTACATATACAGGTGAAGGATACAACAAGTCCAACTGCAAGTGTTATGATTAAGCACGAGGATAGATAATTGTGCAACAAGCTTTGTTTCTAAAGCCTGACTCCATCTGATTTCCTCAGACACAAAGTGAAGAGCAGAAGTAATGGCTTTCCCTCAGTGCACATGAAGCGGGAGATCCGTTGCCTTTGCCATTTGTCCTGATAAACAGGCATGTCTTGTTTCAGCGTAGCATCAGTAACCACTCCTTTCCAGTTATCATTGGGATTGACAGAAATATTGCCACTGCATTACAAAAAGGGTGCAAACAAATAAACAGAACAAAGCCCACCGCAGCATATGGGACCCACTTGGGATTACTGCTGGTTTTGAGGAAAAACTAGAGATCTGGATGTCTTTTTATGAAGACTTGACATCCTTATTGCTTTTTCTCCCAATTTCCAAATAGCCGTTCCCAATTTATCATCAGGGATTTGGATTACTGCAAATTTACGCTCAGCAGTACTATGGTACTGCTGACACAGCAGTAAATACAGCAGCAGACGATAGAGCAGAAGGCAACTGCAGCAATTTACACACATCTCTGTGTTAACTAATAAAGGCACATCAGACATTTTAAAGAGAGGTAGCCGTACTGCAGACCAAGCAGGAATGTGGTGCACAGAAACAGACATGGCCCCAGAGAAGCGTTCAGTCCAGCAGCTGTTGTTATTAGCCCTGAAAAGAGCGAGATCTCATCTCTTCCAGATTCAGATACACCCCTTCATACTCACAGCCACATTTTCCTCACTAACTTTAAATGCAGGCAAGCATCAGAGTTTCAAGAAGAATTTTAGATCCTGATTCCTCGCTTGTTCTGGTGGTTGGAGGCTTTCATCACAGTCAACTAATGAGCCCATCATTTTGAAGAAAGGAGTAATTATCCACATCTTTAGCCGACTAGGGGATAATTCTGTCCAATGTTTGTTGAGCTTTCTAGTTGTGTGCTCTTTACGTATTTTTTCCCCCTAACTTTAAGCTTGTCTTTTTTCTCTCTTTCCTTTACCTGTGAGGCTTGTCCTTTTCCTTATCTTTGAATTTAAGCCTGACCTTTCCTATTCTGTCACAATGTTAGATGAGTTCTTCATCTTTATTTTGTTAGATCTTCTTTCCAGGGCTTTTCACATTTTGCAGCTCAAGGTTTCTCTCAACAAATGAATGCCTTGTCTTTAATAGATCATTTCTTTATCTGCATCATTAAAATTGGTAATGGCAGCTTTATAGTTTGGGTTTTGTTTTTTTTTTAGTTTGAGTGAAGCCTAGCTATGGGGAAAAGCATGCTCTCCATCGAGTCCACAGGCACCTTGTCCCAGCTTAGTTTTAACAGATGTCAGAGTCCTAGGAAAGAGTGCAACAGCTACGGAAACACAAGATTAAAGATTAGACAACACTTTCAAGGTAAACTACATCTGAATGGTGGAACATTTTACTTGAATGGTTAAATGAAATAATAAATACTAAGCCAACAGATAAAAAAACCTTACAGACTCAAAAAATACTATGCATGATGTGAATATGATTTGATGTGAATATGATTTGTCAAATCACAATGCAGATAGTCTTATCCCACCCGCTACAAAATCAGCTGGGTTTACAGGCATGATAGCTAGACTTGCTAAACCTAGATTGCCTCACTCAAAACAGTGATTCAGAGTCATGCTTTTCATTCTTTATTTATTTTTAGGAGTGTCAATACTAATACCTTGCACTGACTGAGAACAGCTTGCTGGAGCCACTGGATTGTCCAGGCTCTCTAGAACCAAGATCAGCTTCTTGTACTCTCTTGAGATATTGGCTCTCTTTAAAGCTGCTGCAAATTTAAATTTCTCAAAGACTCCTTAAGTTTTATTCCTGTACACAGGTTCATATTTGTAGTGCTCTTTTGGGGGGTTTTTTTAAGTGCTTTTGTCTAGTGACAAAATAAAATTTAGTAGCAATGAAACGTAAAGAGCAACTCTTCTGTTACCAGAGGGAAGATGATGAAGGGAAGTAAAAAGGAATAGAGAGCCAAAGATTAGTGTACCACAAGAACTGTGGAAAGTGGTGGAGATTTTTAAGACATGCTTCCCAAGCAGCTGAATTTCAGCATTTCACAGTGAATCTGGAAAGTGAAAAAGCTTTTTAGATATGGGATTATTTTGCTTACTGTATAATACTGGTTAACATGCTATGGCAAAGGAAATCAGTGACAACAGTACACTGTATTTGCTGCTAAAACAGGGAATAAATCAAGTTTGTTCTACACAAAATTATCTATAAACAACATTATTATTCCTAAATCAGCCAGTTTATTAGGAGAAAGAGCTTTTCATATTGTAGTAAGTAAATCATTATAGTTCTTTTTATGAGTTCTTTATACAGAAAGCAATTCAAAAGATGTTTTTGTGCACTCAGACACATGCATGAACATATACACACAGTTTCTTCTACCTGCTTCCTATCACCTGTTGAGAGGATGGAGAAACTTGATGTAGAAAAAACCAAGTAATTCCCAAACCAGTTGAGCTACAAGCATAAGACTCAGGTGGTCCCACAGCAACCCGCGATTCAAAGACTAACATATCAAATGTTCTGGAAAAAACCTGCCCACATGACCAGACTTCAGTAAGTATCATTGCTTTCATCGTGGTGAGCGATCAGCACCGTGAATGGGTATCCCAGTCCCGTTCCCTTGGGAACTGTATTTTTCAGGATATGCGTTTTTGCACCACAGTGTTTTGCAAGATAAATGTAAGAAGCCTCTCACAACCAACAAAAACTCAGGCTCAGGAGGCTAGCTGCTAGTGCTTTGCATGCAGTGCTACTGAAATATCTTTTTAGTCCACAGTCATTGGTAGAGGTTTGAAAATGATGCCTCTTAACCAACATAAATACAATGCACTGTATTCCTGATCTCTGTGAGTGAGAGATGGTTTGGGGAGAAGTATGTAACACCTTTTTAGCATGGAAGTCCAGCCCCAGACCAGGACTAGACCTTGCAGCATTTGTTCACTCCAACAGAAGGAGGGTAACCAGGAAAAGTATTAGTTACCTGCAGAGGAACTTCAGCTGCTCTAGATAAAACATCATTTCTAGGTACATAAAAGAAGCCTTGAGTGAGGGAAGTTATGCAGTCTTCGCTAACCATGAGAGGTAGTTGCATTTTAGCATGACAGCAGGTCTAAGTCTGGAGTTATCCATGGATATCACCCATCTGCTGTGATATCAGTATTTCATATGAGAACTTTCCTAACCATCTGGGAAAATGGCTTTTAGTTGGCAATAGACACATCTCCTTTGCTGCTAGCAAAAAGATAACGAGTTTGTTCTTGACAGAGAGATTACTGCAACATTCCTGACGAAGACATGAAAAGGTATACTTGGTATAGGCTAAATGCAGTTCCTGATCTGACTCAGACCATTTATGGAACCATATTCCCTGTCCCAGTCCGGGATACCAAAAATGGAAAGGGGCTTTTTTTTTTTTTTTTTTAATTGAGCCTGGGCTGATCACATAGATTAACTCAGAGTGAATTATTATATATGAGATTAAATAATATCCAGGGTAAGTTAATTCCAGGACAATGGTGAGTACTAATGGAGCTTACATTCTCCAACCCTCCAGAGCTCTTGTGTGATGGCTGATGAGGCTATTTGTTAGTCAACTGGACTGTATTACAGAACTGCCTAAATATCATGGTAGAGAGTGTATTCAGGAGCATGTACTTATTCAGCATTCCATTCATGTCTGGAACTAGAGGCTTCTGAGCAATCTCTGCCTTATGCTATGACGGATGCTGTGGTAAACACAGCATGAAATCAAAGTAAGTGAGAAACTTCACCTAATGTGAGTGTGCTGAAGGTTGTTATCATCCATGGTGCACTCCACCATCTGGTCCCTAACAATTCACACTGGCCATATTATAATTGCACACGAAGATGAGATCTGGTTACACATCCTACTTTCATGGTTCCCAGTTTCTTTGGAAGGAAACCCAGGTGCATGCCAGGATGACAGCGATGGTAAGCTTCAGCAGGTCTTTCATTTGACTTGATGGGAGCAAGGGTCTGGTGCAGAGTATACCTCCCTCACAACATAAGTTCAGCTGCTGAGGTTTAGGCAGAAGATGTCTTCTGAGTGTTATGACACAGCTAATGAGATATCCTCTTTTAACATAAGAGTCAGCAGGGGAGAGGAGGTGTGGCTAAGACTTCTTGGTATAAGCTGCTGCTCTTTGGTGGTAGACTTTTTAGGAAGTGAAACACGGGAACCTCTCAGATGCTGTGTCGTCCCAGAGGAGAAGGTTTGCTAAGGTAAGGTCTCTACTCAGACTTTAATGTGTTTCAGAACTGGGAAATCTCCTCTATTGTCGACCTGTCTTCACTCATTTGACCACAGGAAGACATATTCTCCAAATGTACATACAGCTTTTGCCTTTTGTTTCCCCTCAGATTTTCCAGGCATCAGGGAGTTGATCAAAGTTCTGTCCTTGAGGCTCAGGTAAAGAAGGGAAAAGTAACAAGTAATAGCTGGTGTTTGTCTATTTTTAGGGCAGGAAAAATATTTCGGATGAATTCTGAGTTGGCATAAATGTAAGTCTTCTCCCAGAACTGGTAATCTGCACGAATGGCATGGTCAGGCTTTCTTCTCCACAGAGCGCTGCTGCAGAGAGTCATGGTGTGCCACATCTTAGAGAGGCTAAGAGAGTGGCCAAGTAAGAAAAGTAAGTGAATTATCCAGGGTGTTAGCGATATGGTTTTACTTTGCATCTCATGTTGTGATTTTTAGAAAAAACAAAGGCAAAGTTAGAAACAGGACGGTTGAGAGGAAAAATGTTAAGAATTGCACACGCATTTAATGGCTGCCTTTCCTTTGGATGATGTGTCACTGATCCCTGTGACCAAAAAACAGAGGAAGTATCTGCTTAGGAAACCAAAGGAAAGCTCAGCAGGAGGTGAATTAATACTATTCACCAGAATGCCCCCCCCCCTCCCCCTCGAGCAGTTGAAGGATTAAAGGACAAACTTAAACAAAATAACAAAGCAGCTTTGCCTGGTCCCATTGATCCAAAAGAGAGCACTCACTCTATCTTAAAATCTATTTTGTGTCTCCTGCAGGAAGTCTGCTGTGAAAGAAATGGAGCTTTATAATAATTTGCAGCCTTAGGGGTTCAGAGCACCCTCTGGTTCACATTACTGCTGCCTTACTACCTCGATGCATTTTCATGTGTATCCTATTCAGTTTATTTACTGTTTGAATGCTATTTTTGATGACAGGAAGAAATGTCTGGGTAGAACACTGTGAATCTGTCTCTTCATAGGAATGATGAAAATCCTTCAAAATACCTTTCAGACTGTATTATAAACTGTATCTGATAATGTGAAAGCTCCATCTCCTAGCAGTGCATTGGACAAATTAGTTTTAAGCTCTACTTGCTCATCACAGGATTTAATATGTGGTTTATATTTTTTAAATCTGACATGTCAAAATAGAGATGACAGGTAGTGCCAGGCTGCCCCTCAGATGTGAGGCACAAGGAAAGTTTCCTGCAGCAGGCAATTGAAAGAAACAGCAACTGGAAGTGAGGGGAGGAAGAAATACAGGATTATTTCAAGAACAGCAGCAAAGCATCATGATTAGAAGCATGTGAAGTAAGAAAGGGAATTGTGGCAGATGTCAAGTGGGAAAGAGGGAAGATTCCTCTTACCAAGCCATTTGATCATGCAGTCAGCAAAAGAGCCACTAGGTAATGTTCAAACACTGTGGTGGTATTTAGTAGACACTTAATGAAAACACTTGATATTTCTGTGTGTTAAAATTCAATTTAGGGTATCTAAAAGTTTTGGACTAGGTGTAGATATTTTCTTTCAAGAGGTCTTGGGTTTCTTTTGTTGAAAAGAGTGTTATTTCTCACTGATGTCCTGGCTACTACTGAAGTCCTTAGTGGCTCCATTCATCTGGTGTTATGCACAATAAAATGCAAATTGATGTTACTTCTGAGCAAGGTCATAGCCCATTCTCTGTAATAAAAGAAAGTATAGATTTCCTTACCTTCATCTGGAACTGCATCTTTTTAGCACTGACTTCAAATACATCCTTATTGTGATGATTAAGCTCAAAGGCTTCCTGACCCTTTGGTTCAAAGCTCAGGAGACACCAGCAACAATCAGTCCCCCAGCCCCAGGCAGGGGCACAGGGCACTCTACACACATGTAATGCAGTAATGAAACCGCAGCACGATGTTCTTAACCCCAGGAACCAAGAGCTGGAAGAGGACTCAACTGTAGCCATCTACTAGCCTTTAAAAGGGGGTGCTGGAGGACACCTAGTTAGTACGAATCCAAAGAACAGCAACGGACCTTTATGCTGAAGGTGTGAAAAGCAGTGTAGAACAGCAGCTGGGTAATCCCAAATCTAGGAAGCTCATTAACATAACACCCTGTTGACCTACACTTTTTAACAAAAGGTACCCATTACCTCTGCTAATTTCAGCATTTAATATACCCTTAACCTCATTCATGTATGCAAAGTTCATTTCCATGTAAAAGCCCCTTACAAATTTAATGTGGACTAACTGTCCTTATAAGTTCATACAAAAGTAATATCAAAACTTCTTATTAAGTTTGAATGGGGTGAAAATATCTCAGAAACTAGAGGATATTGCAGATATCCTCTAATTATATTGATTTTCTAATGGAATCACTGAAAAGATGGAAAATGGCCTCCCAGAAAATAATGATGACTTTTTTTCGGGAAACAATTAAAGATGGGAATTTAGTGTAGAGTGAATTAAAGCAAATTTATTAATTCATTGTGGATATGGATTTTCTTACCATTTCATTGAGATACGAATCATGCAAAATATTACACGTCCTGAATTTATTCACAGAATAGCTTAGAGGTATTGCAAGTATTTGCTGTTAGTTCTGTAGAGACCACCAGGCACTTAGTAAAGCAAGCAGCCCCTGAAAAGGATCACCTTTTATCTACTTTCTCTGCCCACTTTAACACAACAAAATCATTTTTAAGTGCAAATGCTTTCAGGAAGCATAGTGTATACATTAATGGAAGTAATGTGCAATGTCTACATTTCGTTTCTTCTCCTCTGTGTCATTCTCTGGGAACCTTCTGTATTTGCTTGAATCTCAGGTGTTATATGTTGGGGGAGGAGGCTGGGAGGAACACATGACAATCGCCTCCTATTTCTAATACACAGGATAATGCATAAATGTGGAAACAACAATGCATAAAATATTTTCAGTGAGTATAATGCTGGACTTCACTTCTTCATGAGGAAGTAAAGTATTAGTGATGAAAACATTGATTATACCAGTAGACTGAAATACAGTGCAGTTTGAATGCCTAGCCTAAGTTCAGCACATAGGTTACCTCCACAGACACTGGAGTTCATCATACCAAGCAGCCATGGATCTATGCATGTAAGCCAATTAAATCTAATATTAGCAGAAGGACATAACCAAGTTCAAGATCTTGAAAAGGGCAACTTAGTTGGACTGGACAGCTTAAGGACTTTGAAGTAGAGGCAGCCTTGAATTTCTGTAAGCCGAAGAGCTCGTTATTGGCTCTTCACTGAGATTAGGGTTTGGCAGTAATCAAGCAACTTAGACTAATAATGTACATGGGAAGATTGATCTGCATCATTTTCTTTGAGGAATATTATGGCCTCTGTGCTAATAAATTTAGTTCCAAAAACCAGAAGTTGTTCCCACTGTAACAAGTCTGGCAAGACAGCTTTTCATCCACTCTCGCCAGGTGTTCTAGCTCGCAGCTTCTCTGAAGAGGAGAAAGAAGGCTTCAGCTTTCCTGCCTCATCTCGTGGCAGAGGGAAAGTTAGCACAAATAAAAGACACCTGGGTGTCCTGTGTGTTCAGTCAAAAAAGAATTAAACCAGCATTTTTTCTTAGGTAGGGACAATACCATAAAAAGTGGTCTGACCAAATAGGTAAATTTCAGCAAATATAAGTAATGGAACACAAAATAATAAGTTTAGAGAGTCAGACAGTAACAGACACTGCTGAAGAACAGATAAACATTTAAATATCATGCTTTGAAAAACATAAAAGTTGAAAGATATAGTCCAATTGTTGGGCACATGGATTAAGCTCTAAGTGTATCAGCTAAGTTTAATAACAAGAACTGAACCCACTACTTGAGGTATTATAATTCCACTATCAAGTATATATACAAAAGCACTGATATCTTCGTGCAGATGTTCCAGCAATTATGAGACTGCTTGGGTAAGTCACTGTATACAGCTTTAGCCCTAGGCAGTTACATGATTTAACAATTGACCATAATCATCAACCTGGAATGTATGTTTAATAATTTTTTTTTATTGTTCATCGGGTATGAAAATGCTTCTGTGTCCACATACTTGACCACCAGAAAAGGTTCTGAACCAAAGTACCAGTAGGACTTACAGGAGAAAAACATTTCACTACTTTTAAGACTGAGCTTTATAGGTTTATCAAATGGTTAAGCCACATGGCTGGATACCAGGAGGTACTTCTAAGTTAATCAAGATACCACACATGTCTATAATAAGTAAGAAAAAAAAAGAGCTAAGCTTTAAATAAGCAGAGTTCACCAACACTACTATTAATGGTAACTTTGTACCATACTAATTTTTCAGTCAGAATCAGCCCTGATTCTAAAAGATGCCAAGGATTCAACTTAATTAAATTAATTTTAAGGAAAAACATCTTGGAAAGACACTTGCCAGTTAGCTTGGTCAAGTTACCTTTTAAGTCAGCATAGATTGTAACTTAGTGTAAAGATTTCACCTCTTATGGGCAAATACTCTACAGCTGTGAAAGATGATTTTTTTTTCCTTTTTATTTACAGGATGCACCCACCCATATTTGTAAGTTGATTCATTTAGTTCAAAAGTAGATACATTTATATTTAAACTGGAGGCATTTCTATGCAGCTTTTCAGTCTTTTTTCCACAGCTATAGCTTAAGAATAAGCTGAAATGTCAACTAAGAGACCATCAAAATAGATATATACTATTTTATATGGTACTATAATTTACAAGATATCTTTGAGAGTAGACTATGCAAATATATGAGAGAAAATCCACATGATGCATATGAATTATCAACCACACTCTTCACAGATGGGCTTTTTTGGTCTTCAAAGAATAATTTAAAAAAAAATCCTCTGTTTAAATAGTGTAAGTTCACTGAATCTGTACAGGAAAATTAACAGAATTATGAAGAGAACAGCATAATCATTTGTGTAGTTTATAACCCAAACTACACAGTAGCAAGCCTTAGGGATCTGAAGGCTGAACGGAAAGGACTCCCCCTTTGAAATAAGGCCATAATGCAATAACAAAAGGATAATCCTCAGCACTCTTCAGGATGACGCAGAAGAAATTTAACAAGAAGTCACGGCGCTCTTCTCGCCATCCACACTGCCTGGCACGCCACATCTTCCAGGTCAGATGACAAGCCAGGCACTGTACCACTATACAGGTGTCACTCAAGTCACATCCTGGCTGCATCCAACCCTTGAGAAAGTGCAGATATGCTTCTTAGCCGTTTGCAACCAGCAGTCAGTTTCCTGGGAGTGCTCACATACGTACAGAAGATCAGGGAAAGCATTAAGTGGCTGTGAAGGCTTATACAAAACTTTACATTAGTATCCAGGCAAAATTATTCACATTGCTTACTTAGAAGCTCTTGATGTGTTTAGGAGTCATCCAGTTACAAAACAAACTAAAACTATATGACTTAGCTGAGCAATCCCAGCATGAATAACAAATCAAGAACAGTCACAGAAAATAGCTTCTGAGTAATCTGTAGGGTGAAAAGGCTCATATAATAGTCTATACTGAAAAATTCAAAATAATCAACAACTCCATGAAAAAAACAACGCCTAACAGTAGACTATTCACATAAAGAAAATAATACTAGCTTCAATATAGTGTTTGTGGTGAATAGCTAGTTTTTTGCTGTTCTGCTAGTATGAGGTAGAACTGCAGCAGTGCCCAGTGCTACTACTGCAACTGGAACACTGGTGTGCTCCCTGGGGACAGAAGTAGCTTGATCCGTGCATCTGTGCAATTGTTTAATCTTAAAAACTCTTAAAACACTTAGAAATCACTTCTTGATATTCACAATCTAGAGAAAATATTTTTCTAGACAGAATTTAATTTAGTGCAATTGAAAGAACTCACCGAAACAAAATTTTTGCTCAATGCACAAAAGAAATATATTCTTAAATTACTCTAAACATGCAATGATAACAAAGAACATGATGCAATATATGGGTATGCTTTGGAAAATCTGATAGAAATGTTTAAAGTTAGTCACTGTACTTTCATGGAACAAAATCACTTGACCACAATGTATTGGATGAGAACATGTTCTCCGCAATTTTTCGTTTCCTGACACAACCTTGCAAATCTGAGATAAAATTATTTTAACTGTGTCTAATTTAGCGTGGAATGTTTTGGTGGGTTTTGAGTGCACATATGATGAAGAAATTCTTCACTATGAGGGTGGTGGGGCACTGGAACAGGTTGCCCAGAGAGGCTGTGGATGCCCCATCCCTGGAAGTGTTCAAGGCCAGGTTGGATGGGGCTTTGGGCAACCTGGTCTAGTGGAGGGTGTCCCTGCCCATGGCAGGGGGGTTGGAACTAGATGGTCTTTGAGGTCCCTTCCAACCCAAACCATTCTATGATTCTATGATTCTATGATTCTATGATTCTATGATTCTATGATTCTATTCTGACAGTTGAGATAGATAGAGATTAGCCATCAAGGTCTCCCGAAAAATGCCTCACTCTATCATTTTTTCCCCTAAATTGTAGTCACTTCACATAAATATAGCTAGTTAGCTAGATGCTAATAATGTGTAACACTATTAGCATGAATACAGACAGCAGCTGCAGGGATGTTTTCCTTCCTCTCTATTCAGCTCTTGTGGAGCCACATCTGGAGAACTGTGTCCATTTTGGGGGTTCCCAGTGCAAGAAAGGTATTGGTACACTGGAGTAAACCCAGCAGAGGGCCCTGAGACGGTCAGAGGCTGAAGCACATGAGATACAAGGAGAGGTTGAGACAGCTGAGTCTCTTCACCCTTAAGAAGAGAAGGCTCAGAGAGAGACCTCTACACTGTCTATAACTAACCTGATCAGAAGACAGAACCAAATTCATCTTGGTGGTGCACAGCAATAGGATAAGAAACAAAGGACTGAAGCTGGAACATGAGGAATTATGATTAGATACGAAGAAAAGTTTTTTAACCTTGAGGGTGGTCAAACACTGGGAAAGGGGCCCAGAGAGGTTATGGAACCACCATCTGTGGAGGTGTTAAAGACCTGACTGGAGAGGGCCCTGAGCAATCTGATCTGACTTGCCCACTTTGAGCATGGGGTTGGACAAGACAACCTCTGTAGTTCCCTTCCAACCTAAATTATTCTATGATTTTGGGGTTTTTAAATATATAGATATACTGATATGTAAAACAAAAAGCTAAACATGAGCACACAGAAGTTACTCAAAAGATCAAATAATGAATCCAGTGTTTGGGAGCAGGGAGGAGGAAAGGAAGAGAGCAGATTGGACATTACTATTTGAAGTTATACACTGTGCCATGAATACATCCAGGTGACAACATTTTCAGAGATATACTAAAAATCATGAAAAGAAGTAAAAATTAACAAGACCTTTCACAGGAGAAGACTGCAGGCTTTCTAAATATAGGCATTTTAAATGGCTCATTGCTTTTGGACCTACATTCTCCCACAAAGACTATCAAGAAGGGTTTTAATGGAATTTGAGAAATCTGCACTCTAAATGTGTAGTTCATCATCTCAGCTTGTCCCATGTACTGGACCCAAATGGAGGAAGCCAAAGCCACTTAAAATCACACTAGCAAGTTTGAAGATAGCTAGCATTTTGTTCTGACTTATACCAGCTAGCCAGAAATTTAGGTGGGTAGCAATGTACTCTTTATTCACAACATGAAAAAATAAGACAAAACTCTCAAGTTTGCAATATGTACATGATTTCAGTCATTTTACTCTTAAAACTACCTGAGTAGGACAGGGAAGTGATTGCATTAATATACAATACCAGACAGCTAAAACTATCAATTTGAGAACTAAGTTTAGTACCAACTGCCTTAGTGAGTGAAAATAAATCATAAGTCCCCATTTCTCCATCCAGTAAAATAGTATCTGCCTACATCTTTTGTAATGTGAAGGAAATGAAAATACTCAAATGACATAGTAAGGAAAGGAAATGACTAAATTATAGTTTTGTTATTAGTAACAATAAAGACACTACCCGCTGTTCAGAAAAGTCAAAAATTACATTTAGTAAAGGTTATTCAAAATGTCATAGTATTAAAGCATAATTAAAATCGATATAAAAATATGCAGATAAACAATATTATCCTGCATTTCTTTCATTTTGCCTGCTAAAAGACAAAATAAATTCCCCAAACAGCTGCTGTTGGACTGGAAATATTTTGGCAATTTGTACCATCAATGAATTAATATTTATAGGAAAGTATTTCATATTTTGAGGGAGCTGTCTCCTGGGCTATCACTCTGCTTTTAGCACTGCAGATGTCTCTGAATGTTTCCTTACAGCCAGTTGCTGTGAAAATAAGTATATACAGATGGAGGTACGGCAAGATGATGCAGAGTTATAGTACCCCAGGCACTAATATTTTATGCACTTTTTAAGGTTACATTTAAAAATTTATAAGCACCTACTCTACTAACCAAGTCCATCTCTATTCCTGGGGGTTAAAGTGTGTCTTTATATACCACAAGTATTGCAGGTGAGTTGGTCTGAGAACCTAGCAATGAAGGGAAGAAGTCTGTTTTCAGAATCCCAATGAGGGATGTATCATATAAGCTGGAAGTAGTAGGTTCTACATTAATTCCTTAAATTAAATACTGGAAGAAGCATTGCTTCTGTGGTCACTACGATACCTGAGGACTAAAGACCTTTCTCTCCTCATAATCTGCTAATGTAAGCATAACAATTTGATTGAGAGTGTCCAACCAAGGCAACAGATACAATATATGTAACAATCAGAAAACAAAAGCAGCTCAGTAAGCCAAGAGCAGCTTCCAAAAATTAGTTAAAAAAAAAGTGAAAATAGACTAAAGACAGACTAATAGCATAACATAAAAATTCCTGTAAGTATTCTCTCTTATGTAAGTCCCGTATTTGCCATTAAGCCTTTTGTTATTTATGGAGCCTTTCCAAAGTTTGATTACTCAGCCATTTATGCAGAATTTGTAATGTACAGAAATTACAGCAGTGGTTTACTGGTATCTCAGAGATGGGTAGAGAGAGGGTAGAGGAGTGGTGTGAAACTGCTAGGTTTGAGATATATCCCAGTTCCTTGCTAGTACCTAACCACTTCCTCCATCTCTGCAGAGTACTTTCTAAGCCATCACATGGTGTAGCTGCAAAATGCAGAGGTGATAGCATGGTGTGGTGGGTTGACCCTGGCTGAGGGCCAGGTGCCCACCAGAGCTGCTCTATCACTCCTCTCCTTCACTAGACAGGGGAGAAAAGGTACAATGAAAAAAAAACTTATGGGTCGAGATAAGGACAGGGAGAGATCATTCTCTAATTATCATCACGAGCAAAACAGACCGAACTTAGAGAGGGAATTCATCTTATTTATTACTAAGCAAAACAGAGTAGAGGAATGAGAAATAAAATCAAATCTTAAAAACACCTCCACCCACCCCTCCCATCTTCCTGGGCTCAACTTCACTCCCGGCTTCAACCTCCTCCCCCCCTCAGCGGCACAGGGGGATGGGGAGTGGGGGTTACAGTCAGTTCATCACGCGGTGTTTCCGCCGCTTCTTCCTCCTCAGGGGGAGGACTCATTGTTCCCCCGCTCCAGCGTGGGGTCCCTCTCACGGGAGAAAGTCCTTCACGACCTTCTCCAACGTGAGTCTCCTCCACGGGGTGCAGACCTTCAGGAGCAGACTGCTCCAGCGTGGGTCCCCCATGGGGTCACAAGTCCTGCCAGCAAACCTGCTCTGGCGTGGGCTCCTCTCTCCACGGATCCACAGGTCCTGCCAGGAGCCTGCTCCAGCGCGGGCTTCCCACGGGGCCACAGCCTCCTTCAGGTGTCTCCACCTGCTCCGGCGTGGGGTCCTCCACGGGCTGCAGGTGGAATCTCTACACCCCCTCATCCTCCCTCCATGGGCTGCAGGGGGACAGCCTGCTTCACCATGGTCTTCACCATGGGCTGCAGGGGGATCTCTGCTCCGGCGCCTGGAGCACCTCCTGCCCCTCCTTCTGCACTGACCTGGGTGTCTGCAGATGTTCTTACATCTTCTCCTCTCTCTGGCTGCAAAAGCTCTCTCTAACTGTTTTTCTCTTTCTTAAATATGTTATCACAGAGGCGCTGATGGGCTCGGCCTTGGCCAGCGGCGGGTCCGTCTTGGAGCCGGCTGGCATTGGCTCTGTCAGACACAGGGGAAGCTTCTGGCAGCTTCTCACAGAAGCCACCCCTGTAGCCCACCCGCTACCAAAACCTTGCCACGCAAACCCAACACACATGGGCAGAATGACTTTTTGAACATGCTTCTCCAAACCTTAATTTAACCTTCATTAGCAATTATGAATTGGTTGATAGCTGTAATTCAGTAAAGCTTCTGATGGAACACAGTTTCAAAACATTAGCAGTGGGTGATTTGCATTTAACATTTACTGTACAACCAAATCGCTACTATTATATTAAAGGTGTGGTAATTTATCACAACACAATTAGCTGAAAAGCCTGGCAGCATAAATTAGTCCCACTTCAAGACACTAGGAAAACTCAAGCTCCTACTGAGATTTTATTTTATTTTATTTTTTTTATTTTTATTTTTATTTTATTTATATTTTATTTTATTTTATTTTATTTGTTAAACCAATGTAAATTCTCTTAAAAGAAAAATTCACACATAATATCTGCTGACTCCTTAACTCTTTTCTAGGAAGACAGCAGATAAAAGACATGTCCATGAAGAGCCTAATGCAACGTCTCAGTCCCGTACATCCTCTCACATACAAGCATGCGAAGATCACAAGTCAGACTAAATGAGAATAACAGTTTGCAGTAGTCATTTTAATACAATGTCAAGTACTTCTAACAAATGCATTCATCATCTGTAGTGTTTTTCATTACGTTGTATTCCATGCAATACATTTTATGGTTCAAAAATAGTTGAGACCTGCAAGTCATACTTCTGTTTAGAAATGAATGTACGTTTGACAGCTGTAATATTATATATGTCTATGGCAATATATAAACATGTATATGTGTTTAAAATATAAAATTCTAAATACTCTAGAGCTATTTTGCCGTGACATTATATTTATCCATAGAATCCGCAGCATTTAGCTTGTGTATTCCAGGGAATATCAGTTGAGTGCCCAAGTACTTCCAAAGCCTAAATTACCAATGTGTCACCAATTAAGCAAACATCTTCATGACACATTCAGACAAAAATCCATATTGCTACAACTGGAAAGGAAAATGAGGAATAAATAATAAAGTGCAAATATATATGCATTGGTTATCCTGCTATAGTGTGCCAGTTGATGCTGAAGCAGAAGATCTTGCTCTACCCAAGCACCGATTTTCATATGCAAATGTTTTCATTGGTGTCAGTACCTACAGAGTTAATGCCAATTTGAACACCTCAAATGTGAGTGGGGATACTGTACTAAGGCAAATTGAAGAGTAGAGCCAGAGGTGATTGTGCATAGAATCTTAGAAAAAGAAACAATTTTTTAAAATGTAGCTAAAGCAACAGTATTTGCTTAAAATTCACTGTAGGAATGGTTGGTATCCTCATCCAGCCATATACATTAGGAAGGTGATGAGATACAACCCATTTTGTTAATTTGCAAAAAGTCCTGCATACATAAACAGATCCCATTACAACTCATAATGAGTACAAAATGAGAAATGAAGCATTGATGGTATTCTAGTGCTACATAAGGACATGCAGTTCTTATCTGGGTATTTGATAAAAGAAACAGAAAAAGGTTGGTGAAGTAAGCCAGGGAAAGTGTTTGCCAACAGAGATGTTTCTATATCAAAGACTTGCTAACAAAAGGTAAGGGAAGTTTCTAACTAACTGAAGAGTTAGTACAGAACTATGCTGAATGGCAGGTTCTATTGTGTCTTCGTATCTGTCCACCAATCATTTTGAATAGCTGAAGCCACTCAAATCGTGGCTAGCAAATTTTTGAAAAAAAGTCTCTTAGAACACAATCATCCACTTCCAGAAGAATGACTAATAATCTCCAGAGTAGACATGCCCTTCCTTCCCAAAACTAGTTATGAAAGCAAGATGTAATTTATTACATTGTAGCACAGACTAAGTAATTTCATCATTTCCATGTAACAGTGACAAAATATATAATCCTTAGGACTGTTAGGTATAAAGGTAAACCAAACAATAGGACAGGCCCTGATAAAAATTCCTTTGCAGTGCAGGAATATATTTAGACAGAACTTGGAAGGTCTTGTCAATCTCTGAGGTAAGCAGCTGCCTGATTTAGATTCAGAGTGGAAAAGCCTGTACACCTGAAAACCTCCAAGGGAGATATGTGCCTTTAAAAGACAATCTAGAAATTCTTCTCAGCAACGAATTTTATGCTGGGACAGTATATTCAATGTCTCACTGATGGCTGATAAGCTATTAACTGTCCACCGGAAATCTCCTTGAGCAACACCCTCCTTTCACCTCTCAGCGATGAAGGCAGATATTTGTGATTGCAGCTTAGTGCACGTTTGCAGTCAAAGTAGCAGTTAATCACAGATGACAGAAAAAAGCCACAATCAGTATGTAGCCACACTGAGAAAGGTTTAAAATTCCCTCCAAATAAACCCCTGGCAGAAGTGGGACAGAGTATTACTCCAGGCAAATTAATGTCTTATCAAAGCATAACACATTGCCAAACATCCAGGTACATCCAGTAATTTGAAAGATGTTCCATGCATCAGACTCTACTCCGAGGTAACACCCCTTGAAAAATACTCCACCAGAGTGTCTGACTTGGCCTCTGTATTAGCAATATACTCTCCTACACAAGATAGGTAAACATCAAAACAACTGTTTGTTGGTCAAGAGAATTCAAAAAAGAGTGTGTAAAGGTATGTCCTACATAGGTTACTTCTCAACTTACCATGCCAGACCTGTGATGCCACCTGACTTTACCAACTAGCCTGCTGCTCTTCTCCTGTGGCTGACAGTGGGCTGGATGCCCACAGAAACAACAATTTATGTCAGTGAGGACTTTCCAGCTAAGGGAGGAGAACATACAGAAGAGGCCACTTCTGCTCCCAGAGAACAGCCAACTAACCAGAGATAACAGAGGAGGACAGGGCAAGTGGGAAAGGACAAAGAAATCAAGGCTGATAAAAGTTACAAAAGAAAGAAGGTATTGAAATACCATCAAGATACAGTGAGTGGTAGATTTAAATCAGAAGAGGAAGCAGATAGAAGCCTCTCTGAAGGTAATTATCTCAGGTAGGATTCATCTTATTCAACATTAGCTGTTTACAAAGTAGCTGTCCGCATGTCAACTACCCACCCTAGGCTATCCTAGAGAACAACAGGTTCTTTAAATCATTTACACTCTAGAAGCATCTGGGTTTTTTCTTCTCCGTTGAATATCCAGGGACTATAGATGCCTTTTGCAGAATTTGACATCTACATTTGTGACCTTTAGGGAGGCATCAGACCCATGACTGACTAGAATGCACACAGTGTTGTTAATGGGAGGAAAAATATAGGATTATACAGAGGACCACTTTGAATTTGTGCATAGATTTAGCCAAATATTTTTACACTCTTAAATTTATCAAGGTAAGTTGCTTTTTTTTTTTCTTTTTATTGGGATTTCATTTTCCCTACAAGTATATTCTGGGAGAGGTACAAATATGCTGCATGATTTTGAGACACCAAAATGTATCTCAACATAAAAATATGTCTTAACAGCTCTGGATACTGGACCTATGCAGGCATTCGTATTGTTTGTTTAGTAACCAATTATAATAACCTTTAAGCTTTGCTGCATCTGGCTTTCAGACTGTGGTAATTGGCTTGGTCATCTCCACATTCCAAATAAGCCATTTCCCTTTACTGTATTTTGAGCCTTTTCAGCTATTTTATTATTTTATCCTTCAGGGAATAGGGTAGAAAACTTCACGGTAGCATTTTCTGCTATATTCAAGGTAACCTACATACTCACTGCAGTAGCCAATTGATTATCAAGCACTTGATATACAGACATGTTTTTTTTCAAGGTCATTCTAAACTTGAAGAGATTTAACCTTCTGCCAATTTAACTAAAGGAAAGTGGAAGAACTTTTATCTAATAAGATAGTCTACCCTTGCAACATGTAACAGTGGTAAATATGACCCTTAGGGTGAGGTCAGAATTTTATTGCGGAAAAAAAAAGTTTTGTCCTGAAGTGAGTTGAAAAAGTAGACCATCCCCAGTGATCTTCCATGTGAAATGGACAAGTATCAGCTGGAAAACTTCAAGATACTATGGATATTACAAGACATCTCCTCCCCTTCCTCCTAAAAAATCTAGGGGGGGAAATGGACAAAGGAATCAGAAAGGAAGTAAATTTGTATCAGTAAGGAAAAGAGAGAGAGAAAGATGCATCTATCTAGTTTGTTGACAATACTGTTTCTGGACAAACACCAGCACTGAAGTTTTTGCATTATGAAAGATCCAAAAATATGGCTGAAAGTGAGAATGAACCATACTCATGGTTCACACAATGTTTGCATCAGGTTCCTCCGTTTCTGTAAGATAGAGCCATTACATAGTAGTGTTTCTAGGCAATAAGTACTGAAATACACTTTACTGTTTTTTCCAGTCTCGCAATTGTATCTAATAGTTCTTAATGTTATATATCTCCTACAGTATGCATGTACTCTGTTTTTCCAAATAATTTTTGTTCCATAACTCACACACTGATATGGTCCATAAATTCACCTCTTTAAGCTGGACAGCAAGTGCCCATAGTGCTGATATAGTTCTCAACTTTATAGAGCAGACCCACTTTATTTTCTCTAAAGATAAGTTCTAATTGTTTTTGACTATTCATGCTCTTTAATTAATGACACATTGTTTCACACTCATTGCAGCATTTCTGAGAAAAGTTATGTATTTACATTTCAAGTACAGCTTTGCAGTCTCTTACTATCAGTTCATGTGTCTTTGAAAAAACACAAATCTTTTCTGCTCCCTCCAAGAACTGTTAGATTTTCCAACATTCTGAGATTTTTTTCACTTTTCTTTAAAAAAAAAAAAACCTATAATGTTTAAAAGAGCACTACATACTAACAATCATAGTTAGATTAAAACTGTGTGCTGACTAGTTCTATGCACTTGAACATTACTAAAACATAAACTCACAGGAGGAAAAGTCATCTTCTGTTCTTTCATATTTATTCGTATACTTCATGGGAATTTGTGCTCAGCTATTTTCAACCTAGATTTAGCTAAGAGTACAGTCAGTAGGAACTTAATTCATATTCCAAACAGAAGCACTCTGGCAGAAGCAGAGAATAATAGCATAAAATTTACATTTATAAGAGTGGTTAGGAAGAGTTTATACATGGCATTCCGGAGGACTGAAGTTGAGTATGGTTTTCCATCCCCACCCAAAGGGGAAAATAACCACAGAGGTGTACATTTCACCTAATTTTTACATGAAAATTGTGTAGAAGTGTGAAAGCTAAGGTAAGTAGCTTTACTTTGCTGCCTGACCAACCACTAAGACAGAAATACACTTTGTTGCTGTTGCTTTACTTGAAATTATTTGAACAAATTGACCATAAAAATCTGTGTGCAACTGACATTTGTTGGGACAAAGCTTAAATGAAATGACTACTATAGCAAATACAATTAAAGTGTATAAAATGAAAACCAGAGTACACTTTTATATTAATGAAGTGTTTGGGTCAAATTCCCCTTTCTGGCTCCTGTAACATAATATGAAGTGCTATAACACAGCACAGTTGGAGAATTTTTTATGTTTTGTTCTTGATCAGAAGCTAAAACAACAGGAAAAAAGAGCATTTTACTATCAAAGACAGTTGCTCTGGCACAAAAGAGATGAAATTGCTATAGAACCACTGACCTACGTAGAAAAACAAGTTTCAGGCAGGATAGAGCCAACATCTATACCATAAAGAGTAAGATTTGTAAACTCATCTACTATTGCACTGGAGAGATCAGCATAATGCTGAGAAAGCCAACAGGCCTTTGCCATGGATAATTAGATTGAGATGGGTTTGTACTTCCAACCAGCGTTTGAGGGCATTCTCAGAAGAAAGGTGTGCAGAGGTCAGCAAAAGAATAAACTCCATTAACCCCCAAGACTCCCATTTAACTACTAAAAATACAGAACCACTCAATCATGCAATAGGAACAGTTTCTACAGAAAAACGAGACACCAGTTACATGACCAGAAATTAGCTACAGGCTAATTTTTTTATATTTTTTTTTTTTTTAAGTATGAGCAGGTAGCAGAGTTCTATATTCAACAGATCAGAATACTTTGGTCAATGTTGAACGTGAGAAATTAAGCTGGTGCTTATTTGAGTGCTGTTGGACCAGCTCTGTAAGAATGAACAACACAAATGAGACAAAAGAGCATCCAGAAGGCAATATAAATCAATGCTATTTTGACTGGAAATTGCTATCAGACTGCAGCACCAAAAATATTCCCACAGTTAAGGAACATAAGGATAGCAGCCACTTGGCGGAAGGCTTGTAGACGCTAATCTATTCATACCAGGCAACCTACAAGGAAATGTGCAGTGCTATACAACCCCCAGATCAAAGCAGCCTGGGAAATAGTTGCTTTAAGTCTGTAAAAAAAGCCAAATTATCTCAATTCTCCCAGTAACAGTATGTGAGAGAAGACAAACAAGGAAAGGTGGAGTTACTCCTTCCACAGCCTCAGATTTGCCTTTTCCAGGCTGTACAGCACAGCAGATGTTGAAAGCCTGACAGAAGAGTCTCATGCTCTGAACTTTTATAGCTTAAAAAAACTAAAAGAAAATCCAGCCATCAGACAAAAGCTTATGACATGCCAGGGTGGTCAGAGTGGCTGATAAAAAAAGAAGTTGGGAGGCATGCATGCAGCCATTCTTCAGGCAATGGACAGAACTGGTGTTTTCAGAGGGAAAAAAAGAGGAGCCCCCTCCTGCACTAGGGAATTTTTAAAAAGTAATTGACAAGGTCTCTAAACACTTTGGTCTCAACAGGATTGTCAGACTCATACCAAGCTACATAAAAGCTCCACAGATCTGAATTATTTAAGGTGCTTGAGTCTTAAAAAAAACAAGGCTGAATAGATCTCCTTGAGATACTCATACCACTTTGGCGTTGACTGCCAAAAATATTAAAGGAACAACTTTGCAGGGTGGAAGTAAAGAAAGAGAAAAAGTAAACAACAGGAAAAAAGGTTGCCTTTAGTATCTAAAATACTGCAGGACTTTAAGAAAACTTTTGTGCCTGCACAAACACACAGGCAGTAGAGCTCTGCTCCACCACAAGGAAGTCTTCAATTTTTGCTGACTCTCAGCAAACAAATAACACTAGAATTGTTGTATGTATAACTGATGTGGTTATCTTTATTGTTCTAAATATTTGCTGAACTTGTTGAAACCTAAGCACTCATTTAACAAGTAACACAAAAAAATAAACTAAAAAGTGCAAACTTTTTTTTAAAAAAATTGACCACTTCTAATTATAAAGGAAGTAGAAGATAGCTGTTTTTTCTTTGTTATGAACAGAGACTAACAAAGTTCAAGTTTACCTCTTTTTGTAATTGATTTTTAGGAGATCCTAAAAACATTTGTTACAGAGTATTCAAAGAATCAATGTTTACTAAAGACTATGAAGTATTTGGATTCCTTAAGCAAAATCCAAGCATAACTCCCTCAGCAGCTGTAGTGGACAAAATGGCTAAATTATAGCAGGAACAATAATTGCATTACTATTTCCGAATCCCTCTGCAGATCTTGAAAGCACCAAATCTATACAAAGAGGCAAAAAAAAAAAAAAAGAAAATGAAAAGGAAAGGGGAGAAGGGAGAAGGGAGAGAGGAGAGAGGAGAGGGGAGAGGGGTAGTGGAACGGGAAAGGGAAGAGGAAGGGAAAAGGGCATCTATGATGCTTGTATATGCACATATGTGGGCATATGCAGACCTATATATTTATATATAACTTCTGTGAAAACAAGTTAGTGCATGAAAGTTTAGACTGCAGTCACAGGAAGTATCTGCAATGTCCACTCACTTGTTCATGCACAATACCTGTCCTTCTCAGTGGGCACAAGGAAAGGGGTCCCCAGTGATCTAAATCTTCATTACTGGAGGAGCATTTTGTGTCAACCATTCATCTCAAAACTAAAACTACTACTAAGAGCAGTAGCCACAGCATGTCTCCTTTATTCACAAGTATGCAGCATTTGCTCAGCTCATAAAAGCTGTATTATAGATCACTGTGGATGCAGCTCTTCCCACACTGACATGTTAATGACAGCCTCTGCCTCTCAGATGAACTTCTCTTTGGTCTCTACTGAGTCAAAATATTTTATCAACAGCTTTTTCTTCTGGCAATTCAGACTTTAGCCTGCTTTCACTAATACATACCTGTGGGTAACTTCACTGCTGTCAGTGATTCAGTGGATTTAAACAGAGATATTCAGATAGTCAACTTCAGCAGTGCAGAGACAGAATTTGTGGGATTAGGATCTCTGTACTAATGTCCATACCTTTGAATTTCTGATAGAAAAATTCTAAAGATCTGAATAACCATGAAGCAAGTGCAGCTACTCTGAGAGCTACCATGACACAGCACATCAACAGTCTCCTCATTTAAGTAAGTGCCATGTTACTATATTTTTTATTTTCTTCTTTTATCCAGATAACCATAAGTAAATATGCTTCCATAGGAATAGACTACTATAGGAATATTGCTTGCCCTGAACTACTTCTAAACTTATCTTGAATCTGAAGTATTATACCAGAAAACACTTGACAATTTGCTGTTTGTGAGTTTTCCACCACCACCTGTTTCTAACCTAAGCATGCCTCACTATCAGCGCTACTTCCAGTACTTCAGTACACTGACCACTCTCAATACAAAGGAGAAATAAGCAGGGAAAAACTACTACAAAAAGTTCAAATACTTTCCAAGATTTTAAAAGCTCTACTGATGCACGCAGACCTGCGGTGTTGGGAAGGAGCTATATGATCTTTGATATCTTTGAATAGCTTAGGGATGACTTAGGATCCACTACATGGACCTGGCCTCCAAATGTAACCTGCCACCATGTCCTCACTATACATCAGAGGAGATTAAAAACATGACACCTCCACGAAATCTCTAAAATCAGAGATTTTAGTGGGCCCATGGGTCTTATTATACATAACCTGGGGATCAGGACTGTGAAGATCCACCTGTCCTGTGGTGTGATCCTAGCAACTGTGATCTAAAAGCCTGAAACAACTGCAAAGCGAAGGAAAAGGAAATGAGCTAACCCCTTGCCTTGCTCTGTCTTTCACTAAAAAAATGGCTTTTTCTTCCACTCTGCAGAAAAAAGTAACAACTGAAAGACAGTAGAGGGTATAGACCATCCGAAGGTATTACCAATGGTATCTAAGTAAAATTGTATTAAAATGAAGGATAGAACTAAAATAAGAATGCTGGATATTTCTCTCCTGTCAGGTAAGCAATAAAATGCATAAGGATGCATTGCATTGTAAATATTGTTCACCTTGAACAGTTCCCTCTCTCATAAAAGGAAATTTTAAAGGTCAGACATACATTAATTGGAGAAAAAAAAACATTGTTCTCCTTGAGAGGACTAACACGGTGTCACTGATAAATTTATTTCTGTAACTACACTAAGCAGCCTTTGTTAAAATTGGACTGATATAAACTACACTTTTAAAGCTATTGGTTCTAGAAAATTAAATTTATGAGCTTTGAAAACTGCTTATACTTTTACATCAACAGTGGGAAATACTGTATAAAGAGTTTTTATTTCAACCTAGCATGATTTTTTTTTCTAGGTTATTACTGGTTTGCAGAAACACTTTTCGAGCAAAACCTGGCAGTCCAGAAAATGAACGTTAGTGAGCAGGAAAGGAATCTGCCTATATTTTCAGAAATTCACATCACTGAAAATTTTGCACGTCTCTACATAAATCATTGGGCAAACATGCATATAATTCAAATACAGGAAATCATGTATTTGTGTATATGAGTACATGCAGCTACACTTTTAGGACTTACTCTAAGCCCTTGCAAAAAATTCCCATTGCTTTCAAAGGGATTTAGATGGCCTTGCTAGATACTTGCCTGTAAAAGTGCCTGGCTCACCTGTTGTCCAAACAGAGATGCATTACAGCAGGATAGAGAAAGGCAGAACAAGAACTAAGAGTGGCACGGAGTGAAATGGTCCTCCGCAGGCACATGGGAAAGCTACAAATGAATACCTGGACCGGTGAGCCATTACCACCTTCTCAAATTATTGAGACAAGCTAGCCTGCTGCTTGTACTGCTAGAAAAGTACAAGTATTACCATAACGAAAATTAAGATCTTACCATATTTTGATGAGCATGACCGCACAGTATTCCAGATAAACTGAAGAACATACATTTGCTGGAAAATCTTCATTAACAATTTTGACTCAGTAGTGATCACACAATTACACATATAAACATGGAAGCTTTGGGGTGTGCTTTTTTATCTCCATTTACGTAAGTGTATATTTAAGGTAAGCAGATAGATAGTGCACTATTTTCTTCCATGGGCAAGACTAAAAAAAGCTTTGAAATAATCACCAGGTCTAGCATACCCCATCTGATATCCAATACATTTTGTGAGGAATGTGTCGGGACTCTGGTTTCATACCCAGTTCTGCCACAATCCTTTTCAAACACCAGTCATTTAAGAGAGAGGAACTCACATACAACTCAAAAATACCCATTAATTTCTTTATCAACGGAAAAAACAGGCAACAGAAAGGAGGAAAACACAAGGGAGATTAGAACAGATGAAGGACAACAGAACTGATAATAATCTAACAAAATTAAATCAAGAGAAATATTATTGCATCTTTAGTGGTATTGCAAATAATAAATGAGTAGGCAGTAATCTGCAAGATCATAAGACCTTCCCAGTCTCTCGCCTCCCCACTTTGAAAATGCTACTTCATTTTCAAACTTTGCAGCATAGAAATATAGCAAACATTAATCTGTACCTCGATAATTCCAACATGTATCATGATAAGTGTAAACTGATGCTTCAAATGTGGAAACCCAAATGTTTACAGATATAGTAGTAAGAGTTAGAGTGTATAAATAAAACCAAAAATAATAATAAAAAAAAAAGCACAGATTTTGTGTCTGTTGTGGACCAGTTCAGACGGAAAATGTCATGAATGCCAAAGAAGCTTCCTCACATAGATGGATGCCTCACTATGTGAAGGAAAAGAGATCTCATCCTTAATTTCAGTGCCAGGGGTCCAGTCTCCAGAAGCCTGCTAATTTCTGGTTTCTGCTAGCAGGTGTCTAACCTTGTCAGGAAGCCCTGCTGAAGCCCATGCTCCTTTGGATGCTGTGCTTGGCAGGACCAGGAATGGCTAAGCAGCCCAAAACCAATTTCTGCATGCTTCTGAATCCCCTGCTGAAAGGAGTCCTTCTGTGCTGGAGTGAAATGAATGCCTTTTTAATTCTCAGAAAGTAGACCAGGACTGAGGTGTGGAGTCTTACAGAGGCCTTATTCTGATTATTATTTTTTTTTACGTTTAGTTATTTTTAAGGCTCGGACAGCTGGAGGGGGGGGAATAAGAGACATGTTCAGCTGCTCTCATTCTTCCAGTGATAACAAGGGTGATGAGGGGTGATCGGGATGTCCACTACAAACACGGCTACTGTCCCTTCTCAGCATAACACCATGAGTCGCTAATGGGGAGTCTACATCTGTCCTCAAGTGGATGGTGAAAAGAAAGTGCTTTACTTACTCAAGACCACCAAAATGCTAAGAACTTGAGTTTTCTTCCTCTTCTGTGTTTACACAGCTTCTCTGGTCTAGCTATCTACAGTATTGCAGCTCCAGCTGTGTTTCAACAGCCATGTATATGGGAGAGTAGGAAAATATTCTGTGCCCGGTTACAAGTCTTTTCTCTCACCCAAGGAAAATGTTAAGACATCATTCCAAGTCTTAATGAATTTTGTGCAAAAATCAAAAAGGGACATATTCTGCAAACAAAAATTTTAAAGTCAAATATACTGCACTGATTTTTCGTTAAGCCAGAGAGAATTTCACATATTGTGCTACAAGGTCGCCCTACCTGAGTTTTAGGCAATGCTTTCTTGTTTGTCTTTATATATATGATTAATATCTAGAATTGAAAAAGATAACATCTACTTATAATTGAGATAGAATTTAAAGAACGCCTGTTGTGAATTTGGTGATGCCTTGCTATTTATGAAATATCATGAGCACAACTTTTCAGGCTCAATAAATTGCATTTTTTACTCTAAAACACTCAAATAAATATTTGAAGCTTCATAATTTCTAATTTTTCCAAGTACCATATTGAACTTATTGTAGTGATTGACTGAGTTGGGTATAAATTCTCTTCATACATCCAATTTTAGATTTTAATTTTTAAGGCCAAGTGACTTTTAATATATTGGATAGATCAAATTACTTTGTTCGCTTTCTCAAATTAATGTAAAACCAGTCATCAGCATTCAGATATCTTTTTAGTCTAATCAGAAATGTGTTCAAGTCATCTATCCTATTGTAGTGTAGCCTTTGAAGTTTGCTAATTATTTCATACTGTCAATTTCCCTACAATCTGTTAAGAATCATTCATGTTAAAGAGGCGTACATATTTAATTTATTGATTCACTGGAACAAAAATATTATGTTAAGAGATGCTAATTCAAACTAAATTGCATCCTGTACTATAATACCCATTATAACTTAAACATTCTGGTGTTCAAATCACAGAATTAGAAAGTATCTGTTTGCTTTAGATGCTTACCAACTGAAACATAGCTAATTGAATCACATAATCATTACTTTCATAGAATGGTTTGGATTGGAAGGGACCTTAAAGTTCATCTAGCTGATGATCAGTTGCTTCAGAGAGCACGATCATTCTACCTGTATCAATTTATTATTTCCGTACAACCCTACGTTGCTACTTATTCTCTATACAGAAGTATATGTGCAGGTAGATATGAATCTACCTCTACACAAACAAGAAAAAAACATTACAATAAGAACATATTATTAACAAAAAGTCTAATTAAAAAAACCCAATGTGTTCTTAAGTCAAATTCTGAAACTTGATTAGGCGTTACATAGCTAGTACTCCCACTGACTACTAATGTGCATACTCCAAAGAAAAGTCAAGTATTTTCTTCTGGATTATGACAAAAAATACTTACACAGTTCAAGAAGCAATATTAGTGAATGCTACTTCTCCCCAGTTTTCATCATTAAGTGCTATTTCTAAATAAATATATTCTAGGGGTTGTAGAACAACACATTGATAAAGTACAATGGCTTATTTCACAGTGTCCTCTTGGAATAAGGCTACTTGAAAAGCTCTCAAGGGAAATAGTTTGTCTAGTGTTTGGTACATTACAACATTTCATCACCCACTCCTCAAATTTCTTACTAGTAAAGATTCATAAGAATTCAATAAATAATAGCTACTCATTAAATAATAATTTTGTGATTCAACAAAAGTTAATTTAGAAGAAGACTAAGTTTTAGTTTGCTTTTTCAAATCAATCCCTATTTACATTTTATTTTCTACAGTCTCTGACCAATTAAGAATAAGGCCTAGAACTACAAAAGGACTTCAGCACCAAAATACCGAATGTTGAAGTAACCTGGCCAGGTAGTGGATTTAATTGCCTTGCATTAGATGATACCCACATTTCCTATAATACAGGAAGAGTCTCATCAGCTGACTGAGCACTGCCTATGGAAAAGATTAGAAGGACTAGTTTTTAAACCCTGCTCTTATAAAAACAAAAAGTACTTCATATCATTATAATGACACAAGTGCATCTATTCATAATTCACAGCTCCAAAGTTCCTCCTAAAAGTAAACATTTAAAAAGCCCTTAATTTAGAAAACAAGCTAACAAAAGAGCTAGCTATAAGGGTCATGGCATTTCTTTCCAAATATTGTAGAAAAGAAAATGGAAACCACTCATAACATTTATTCTATAGGTCAATGGTTAAAGCTCTGGCTTTATACAAGAGACTTGACCTTAATTCCCTCCTCTTCCTTGGACAGCTTGAACCCAGTCTCAGGAGGACAAACGAGTACCAGACCTGGACAAAAAGATACATTGGTAATTGATGCCAGTGAAGCTATTATGTTTCGCATGCACTATATGTATATTGCACTCTTCCAGAGAAGGACAGTGATCTAGCTTAGCAGTTATGGCAATCACTTGTGAAGGGGGACTGGCTCTCAAACCTTGGAATGCCATATATTTTTGATAAAACTGATGGTTATTAGAAGAAAAAAGAGAAAAAATGCACTGTGTTTTCCTTAGTTCAAATCAGGGACACGTCCAGGAGAATGACTTCAGCTGCAGAAGTGTAAGATTTGGCACAGAAGAAAAAGTTTCAGTTTGAAAAGACAATGTACAAATTGTATACTGAGAGAGAGGTTAGGCACACAAGCCACGGGACTTCTAAGCAGAGACTAACAGTCGTCAAGTCAGGAGTTTCAATATCACACCCAATTTTGCTGGTCAGTACAATCCATGTCAGCAGTGTTTACTCATCTGCCTTCAGGTCCCTCTTAAAAATGCTCTGATAGTTCCTGGCAGGTGGTGGTAGATGGGATGTGAAAGCAGCAGGATCTCTGGATCTGTGTGAGCTATCTATAAAAGAGGGTATGCACACAAGTGTTTAAATCTTGGGAATGTTCTTGAATTCAAAAGGCTCCTATGGATGGATCCTCTGGCTACTCTGAAACCATTCAATGTCACTGCAACCAGTCACAGTCTCAGCACTTCACTAGTTCATCAGGTTGCCTGCTGAAGAGGACCGGATGATCTTAACCCCAAGATAGATAGCAATTTGACAAAGTCATTTTTATCTAGAAGTAACCAACACAACCTTTTCAAGCATACCCAGACCTTTACTTAGATAAGCAAAATTACTTAAGTCAGCCAACTTTATAGAAAAGCCTTGAAAAGCAACCTACATACAATTTGCGTATGAATCACATACTGGGTGGGGAAAAGGAGGGCACACAGAAAAGCACATTTCTGATCTCTTTCCCAGCTATGCATCACCGCATGCTGGATTTCATAGTGTGGGGCAAGGTGGGGAAGACACCACTACTATGTTACTCTGTGTGTGAAGCCGAGCCCTAAATCTCAGCAGGTACAAGATGCTAAAACTTCACTGAAGTTGTAATAAGGATATGTCCTAAGGATTATTCATCCTCTAAATCATGTACTCTTTGGAAAATGATTGGTGTGATAGACAGGATATCAGTTCATTGCTGACAAAAACCCAGCATCTTCAAACAAAGAGTAAGTATATTTTTTAAAAAATCTAGTGGCAATATACAGTGACTGGGAGTGCTGGAGGAGAACAATACAGTTCTACGGACTTAAGCTACCTCATGGCTTGCAGAGCCAGTGTTTTTTGAAGACTGTTTGTTAATGACAGTTTACAACACTGTGGTAAACCAAGGCCTGTAATTTGCAGATTTTATTTTTAGAAATACTTATTGGAGCACTGCGGCATTGATGGCTATGAAAGAAGAAATAAAAGAAATGGGGGGAGGAAAGAGCCCATGCAGAATTAAAAGCCTTTCAAGTTTCCTGAAAAGAGTTTTTCAGAACAAGAGGTGGGTTGTGTGGAGTTTTTCTTCTACTTCTTATGGGAAGGATGGGAGCCTAAATTCAATGGCAATAGCATATGCAAAGCACATTCAGTGTGAAATGCCTGACATCATTGTATTATATTCATAAAAAGCTGCCGCTAGCAAAATAGATAGCCAAATTGAAACACACATCCAATCTCTATAAAAAACAGAGAAGGAAATATTAGCTAGAAAAACTGATGTCAAGATGAAAAGCAGGCTTTTGTTGAGCTGTCCTTACTCAACGCTCTAGTCAGAATCATACCACAAAACCAGACAGTCCCGTCACAATTAACTCTACATAGGGTCATTAAAGGCAGAAGATACTCCTTCAGAGCTTAATTTAATTATCATTCCCAGCAACTGGAAAGCCTTTCAACATTTTTAGAATATAGACTTGTTTTCAACAGTTTTTCCTCTTTGCCGAAATGCTCAAGCAGTCATTTTTGGTTTCTTTCCAGAGCTGACAAGTCCTGCCACAGCTGCTTTTGTCAAGAGGCTCTGAAACACCGTTAGGTCCGTTGTAGTTTTGTTTTCTGAACTAGGTGTATTTGGGTTCACTGTTTTACCTCAAATTGTCAATTGAAAAACTACATGCTATTTTAAAAATCATCCTGACATTAGTAAATGCTCCCCCTCTGAGTGCCTGTTGAAAGCCATGTAGTTTGTTAATGTTACACTGCAACATGTTCCCAGTTTTTAGAACTTCCTAAATACATTAGTGTATTCCTTGCAAATGTGCAGACATCAGCTGCACTAAACTGCCTCCATGAAATAAAAAATTACCAAATGAAAAGTCACGAAAAGTAAAATCAATGCTCTCCTTTCAAATAGCCACAATGTAATTCAAAAGTGACAGGTCAAAGTTTACTGGGAAGGGGACTTGATTAACTGGGCTACCAGTCCAACCTGCTGGACTACCTATTTTCAGCAAAAGGAACTGAAAAATTCAGCCTGTTTCCTCACACCTTCTTTGACCTCAAGAGCGATTCAACACTGCAAAAGAAGCAATGGGTTCATCTCTTATCTAGGTTAGGATCCAATATGACATAATGCACAACTTCAAAAAAAAAGACAGCTCAGTCATTCACAGCACTCTCACAGCGCTTCAAGGTTTAAGAACATGCACAAATCTTTACAGACTCAGGTTATAAGTCACTCACTCATCTCCAGTCCCGTCAGCAGCTTTATGTGACATGAACTACGGGTTTCTGCGTGGTTCATAGCTTGGCAACAGCATTACTTCTAAAAGAGCACGGAAGACCAGCGTCAGAAGTCCTTATGACTGCCCAGAGACTTCAGGGGACTCTGGAAGAGGTAATTGGCAGCCAGAGCATAAGAACATGTTGGCAGCTTTATTCTCTTTAAATTACAACCTGCTTCTAAAAACAATTTCAAAAGATCTAGCACAGGAGATCTCATTACGACTCTCATGGGTGGCTAGAATAAAAAATAAAAACAAAAAGCTCTTTCAAGACTGAATCTTTTATTTCTCACTACAACTACTATGAGGCCACCTGCCTTTTATGTAGTGTTTGTAAAGCCAGTGTCTTAACTGTCATGAAATAGTTTCCATTTCTGTGGCTAGGAACTTTCAGCATCACTGGGTTTTCCTCTCATTCTGTATACAGAGGTTTGCAATGAAAGCACTTCTACAATCTCTCCTCCTCTGGGTCAAATCCTGCCAAGTTCTGCCCATACCTCCCATACGGTTTCTCGCATTACACAACGAGGCAGTATTTAATCAAGAAAAACAAGAAAACAAAACACACTTTGAAAAACTGTGTTGCACAGTGTGGGGTACAACTTGTCCCCGTTGTACATGCATCCTCTTCCTCATTCCTAAGGAATGTGTGCATGAGTATAAACATAATGAAGGTTTGTTATTTTATTCCATGTCGTCCTAAGAAAGTTGATTTTTTTTCCTCTAGCTCTTTTAAAATAAACTGTACTTGGGCCAACTTTTTAAAATTCCTTCTTTTCAAATAACAGTAATAATAAAAAGACTCCAAACTTGTAATGAGCTCTGTGCAGAACATCTCCTTAGTTTGTCTGAAATCCTTCCACTTGGAGTCTGTGCTGCTGTGGAGATCAAAGCATAGAGACAACCAAGCTCTTCAGTGCCAGATGGGTTATAAATTGGTACCTAGAGTTCATTGTAGATTTTACACCTGTTTTCTTTTCCACAAGCCTTGTTCATGGTACCTCTTCCCTGTTTTTCATTGTTTCACTCTGCTTAATCTACATATTGCGACATTGTTCAAAAATAATTGAATGCCTTAGTTGGGAGCTAAAATATCACTCAAAGTGTATAAAGATTCACAAATAAATTTGCTAGGACTGTGCCTTCACTTGCTAAGCAAAACAGCAAAAACCATTGCTTTTTCCATTGAGTTATCATGATTTCCTTCCTTTCCTTTCTGATCTATTTATAAAGACCTTTATGTGCAAATGGTATTCATCAGTCATTAATTTTTTATTCCACTACAGTAGTTTTGAAGGATAAGTAGTTAACTTCATTTCTTTCCTCTTTAATATCTTTTAGACTTGGTAGAAACTGTCTTTAAAATAATAGGTTTCTGTGATTTTGTAAGCTGTGTCTCTCAGTTCTACCACCTTCCCCCCCACCCCCCCCACCCCCCACAGACAACTCTTGTAACTGAGTTATAAATAAAGGAAAAAAAAGTACAACTAAATTAACTGACTGGATTTCCACTAACCACAAAGTGATAAAGTAATGGTTTATCAATTATTTACATCAATGTGAATTCTACCATGATGTAAGCATATACTATTTTCCATTAGGTTTGAGGGTTTCTTACTGTTATAAATATCTACAATGCAAACGTAACTCAGATAATAAAGAAGCTATGCAGCACTTCCAACTGAATAGTACCTTTAATTTGAATATATATAGTTCAAAAGAGCAGAAATACTAGCAAGCATGCATGGAAGTAGTGTAAGTAATATTGCTGTAACTGTCCCTACATCAGCTAGCAATACCTTCTTCCACAATACTCCCATTCTTTCAGATGCAGTAGACTGTTGAACTGGTGAATAAGAGGACCAAAATTAGTGTATCAGACAGTCAAGCCAGCAACTGAGAGGTGCTTCTGGCTTCCCAGTTGACCCTAAGTTCCCATAGAGTGACACAGATTGTCAGCACTTCCTACCTTCTACAGCTGGCCAGGAAATTACCTTACTGGCACACGATCCACCCTCAGTTGTAGAGGTCTTTATGATCTTAACATTGACCGACATTAAGCCCCCATATTCTCCCAATTCTGCAGCTGGCACAGAACATGGCACTGTGCTTCTCTGGCAGCTCTGGCTATGGCAAGTACATCAGCACCCTACATTCACCTGGAAAGAAACCAGAGTCATGATCTTGGTGATCTGGCCATACTGCCTACAAACACTCTTCAGAGTTAGATTTGCTGGATGTACCAAGTGCCTCACCCTTCTTTTTCTTGCTTTGCCATAACTTCGCATTAGGCAGCAGCGCTCGCACAGGAAAGAATCATTAAGTGAATCTAGTCCCCTCCTCCAGTAAGACCACCTAGATGATAAATAGTCTCTTTTTAACATTGAAAGCAGAACATCAGCTCCAAATACCACAAAACTGATCAACCTCTAGGCTGAAGAGAAGGATGGTTCTGAGTGAAGTTGTGAGAGCTCTCATCCTCACTAAACCTCTTTTCAAGAGTGTTTGGTCTTTCTGGAATAACTGATAAAGGAGCATTCCTAAGCAGGGGGGGAGAGGAGAAGCCTGTCCTGCTTTCTAATTCTTCATCCTGCTGGAGAGCAGAGGCCAGGCAGGCAGCCCAACCCCAGGCAGAAGCATATCAGGGAGAAACACAAGGTTAGTGCAGTAGATACCGAAATAGCCATGGGACCTGTGAAGATTGATATCACTTGGTATCTGGGGCTATTTTAAAAGCATTATTGTTGTGCTAAGTACTATGGGACAGTCCAGTGAAAAAGTCCTTGTCTGTTAGGACGGATATAGGAAGAAGAGCTCTTTAGGTGGTAAAGTCAACAGGAGCCTGTGCTCTCCTTGTCAGCATAACGAGAGAGGGAGAGAGACGATTAACAGCTCTTCCAATAACTGGCCACTTCTTTTATTCCGTGTAATGGAAATAGGGGAGAGCTCTACTGTGTGAAGAATCTGGTTCTCTTGTCTTTTCTCTAATCTGGAACCGAATGTACCATTAAAGTGAAATATAGTATGGCCAGTCCACACCATCCTGGCAGCAAATAAGTTGTTTTCTGTTTCCTTGTGTTTCTTTCCCATCTTAAAAAAGGAAAATTCAGAAATGTTGAGGTACATTTCTTAAGCCCTTCCATAGCTGAAAGGGGTTGGAGTGGGACAGATGGAAATAGCCACTTCTTCACTATTTATGAAGTTCCCTCATTGCTTTGACCACTGCTGCTTTGAAATGATGCCCCATTTCAATGATATATCATAAATCACATTGATATATTATTACAAATTTTTAATGCTGCTAATAGAAGAATGAGAGCTGTAAAGAGAGCTCTGATGAAAGCTTTCAGACAAAAATAATCTTTAGGCATTTCCTTTCCAAACAGAAGCCAAGTAAGTTTTGAAGGATAAGTGCAGCTATTTTCCTATGGCAATCAATATATTTTACACACAGTTTTCTATGTATTATGCTATGCAACAATCAACCGAGAAACAACTGAGAGAGATTCAATGGCAGAGGTTAATAACCCAAGACAACATCACATCCAAGGCAGCCTATTTGTGCATGTCACAACAATGATAGATAAGTAGTTTTAAGGGTGCAAAGATAAAGATTAGGCACTCTATAAATGTGTCTTTATGTGCAAAGTCTACAACTTAAAAGCTTACCCTTTATACAGGTTCAAAAGAATCCTTTGAAAGCAAAGAAAGAGCTTCTTTGAAGTGCTTCCTAATGCACCCAGCAAAATAGAAGTAAGAAATTAAACAGATTGGGTATTCGCAGGAAAAGGACTAATTAACGTAACCAGATAGGTGGGAAGCTTCAAAGATGACTGTAGTAGTGCACTGACGTTAGCAACAAGGGATGAACTTATGTACTTAAAAAAACATAAGACTGTGACTGAGTCTCTGGATTGATAGAAAAACTGGAGACTAGAAAGTGCTTTATGTTCTAGAAGTGCCTGTTTCCCTCCACTGGTGGCAAAGGGATTGCCTCACACGCAAACGGCATGCAACAGTGGCTGCATCCACCAGCATAATAACAATGAAGGTATTCAGGGTGAACAGCAAAAGGAAATGCTTGGAGGGGACTTTGGAGCTTCTTGAATCCTTTCTTTCCTCTCCCCAGCTACCCTTCTTGTATTTAAAAGTTATTCAAAGCTGGACTATATACATCAAGAAATTTCCAGAAACTACCAAGTGAGATTGAGGTTTTCATAAGACCAGTCGGGGTACGAACCTCTTTGAGTTATGTTGCTTTTTAATATCTTATTGATTGAGGCCAAATTGAAACTTCAGGAAGGGACTCAGCAACACACTTACTGTCGTTCACTGACCAGCTTTCTTCCTTCTAAGCAGAGGTCCTACTACATATTCATTTAAAAGCAAAATCTCTCTCTACTCCATACCTTCCAAACCAATATCACTGCTGTACAAATAATGAGTTGTCATGAAGAGAACCAGAAAATCTCTGTTTTTTTCATACTTTGAGTCACCTTAAGGGTTTATGAGGATGTGACTTCACTTATTTGAACAGCAATCATTTTTTATTCCTGCCAGTCTGTGTTAAGAGGGATTTAATGCTTGTTTAATGAAGCCTGGAGAAACGGAGATGTTATCCTGCTTCTGTCCGCTTAGCTGCTTTGTTAGGAATTATAATATCTCTTCCAGAATTTTACCAATTAGTTTTTAAGCAGCAATATTTTTCAGTTTCACAGGAATTACAGCATATACTAATCTTTTAAGGAAAATACTGCTCTTTGTCCTAGCATGCATTATAAACAGCTTTCCTGGGGGTTTTGTCTTTTAATCTCATTACAATGATTTATTTGTTTTTATCTACCTTCTCTTTGAAATCAGGTACTTAAAAGTGGTGTTTAAAAATTTACTTAGGTATTTGTGTACTGAAAATTTTCCAATGAGATACACAAATGCTTCTTTTAAATATCAAATACTGTTGAAAAATGCAACTTTAGAAAAATCATTGTGTTTATATAGTATTGAATGTAATATTTTGCTGAATATGTTTTTAGGACTGCCTTTCCAACATTAAGAGTTTTTTTTCTTCCTTCCCTTGCTTATTTTTAGAGTAATTGGGAGTTTAGTTATATTAGGACTTGTATTTATATAAACCTTATTTGAGTTGTCATGCAATGCTGCCCTTTTAATTCTCCTGGCTAGAGCATTTGTGCTATTATCAATTGCTTCACTGAATATTACAATATTTGATACAAACAGGTATTTCTTAGATTAAATATTCAATGAATCGCCTACCCTGAGGGTAAAGGTTTGTCCTTGATAAAGATGAGCTTTCGCCAGGGATGGTTGAAGGCCAGGGAGAGATCTTTCAAAGGACTAAAGGCAATAACAATTTGAGCTTTCAAGTTCAAAGAACATTTCTTTGACCATGCTTCATATAACAAACTTACAGAAAATTTATGCAGGATAAATTTAATAAAATAAAATGAACAAAATATTTCACTGCACACACTTCTTGCCTTGGGGTATAGGGAAAAGAATAAACATGAGACAGATGTTAGTCATTGCTAAAGGCATGGGGATAGCATGGCGAAGGAACAGTCTCAGAATCAACACACACTGCAACTCTTACACGATAGCTATGCAGCATATGTTTTCATTGCCATTCATAGCTCATTTTAAACAAGTTTTACTTCCAAAACTGACTTCATTTAGGTCCCATCTCTTGTGTTAAGGGTGGAAAGCAAGGGAACTGGAGGAAGTAAAGTACTCCTTCAAAGGCAAAACTATCAGGGTACCTTCTCTAGGAGCTTCCAACAGCAGCTGCTGTCCCTCGTCCCACCACCCTCTCTCACCGTCTTTCTTTGGAAATTTTAGTGTAAAAAAACACCCTGATGATGAATACTGGAAATATTTCTCTCTAGACCTGTCCTACATGGATTTCAGAGCCTTGGTGAAGACAGAGTGAGAGGGGTTCATCCTTATTGTTTTAGAGCTACAGGTTTAGTTGGGGAACTCTCCTATTTTTTTTCCCAGATTTCGCTCATATATGTCATGCTGGCTTGGAGTCTCATGAAATAAATGTTAACAGAGAGAATAAAAAATACAAGCCTTTAAGTATCGTCATTGCTGCAATCACAAAAGATTCTTCTAAACTGTTGTTTTGAAAAGTCGTTTTTCTCCTCTCAGACGTACATTGTTTCTCTCTGTTACTTCCGTTAAAAGTCCCCGTAAGAGTAACATCTTTCAAGAGTAGGTAAAAACAATCTGCTTTCGAAGCAAAGCGTGATCTGAATCTGTAACATCAAAACTTTGCAGAGCTATTAAAATTCATGTTCTAGAAGATGTAGCTTGATATTCTTTATTGCATCATTTGGAAAAGGAACCAGTTTTTAAATGTTACTGAAAAATACATTAGAAAAGTGTAATCCAGTTTGCTTTCTAAGTCAGGAGGCTTTTATATTACATAACAATTCAGAAGGAACTTTTACTTACTTGTAAACATAAAACGTCCACTCCAAAGCTCTGCATACCTTGTGTGCGAAACTACCTTATTTTGGGTTTTATTTACTTGGGCTTCTTGATGGGGAAAAAACACCCACATAAAATATGATAATGAAAATCAGCATAATACATAATTTTGTGCGACTTCAGCTGTTATAAGCCAGTATGAAGCCTTCCAGCTCCCACAGTTGACAGTGCATTTCAGAAGGCTCAATATTTCCAAAACATTTTTTAACAATAGGAACTATAAGAGCATCCAAATACCAGGTCAGGTTTCTAAACATAATTGGTTCCTTTAGAAAGGTCAGTTTCTCTTTGAACAAGTTTTAAGAACAAAATATAAAACAATGTTCTAGAAGAGTAAAACTGACAAATTCCTGATTCAGTCCAGATGGTGTGGGGGTTTGAGTTTTTCTTTAAGTAAATCTATCTTCCATTTCATAATTTGAAAACCTAGGTAAACACTATGTAAGTAAATAAACTGAGGGCCTTGCATAAATGTCTTGTCCGAGGAGTTCTAGCAACTGTTTACAGGACTGATGAGGGTGAACAGGAAAAATTTAATAAAAAAGCATTCAGGGATAATAGTTACAAGGCTCAAAGCCTCCAAACAACCATGCTACTTATTTTCTGTAGCTGTCTAAATAGACCTAAGTGCAGGTAATTAAGGTTGAAAGAGTGCTGTCTAAGGACACAGAAAGGAAGTAGAATCACTCTGACACTCTGAATTCATTCAGGTGTAGGATTGTCAGATGTGGTCTTTTGCTCGACACTGATATCAAATTGATTTATGATGAAATTGTCTCTCATGCTCTCTTGTCCATCACCCAATGTTACACATGATTTCCCACCACACACCTTTTCATGCACTCTTTCGCTTGGTCACAAGGGGAAGTCAAGGTCTCATTGAAGATTACTTTCACTGTTATCTTCACTGGCACCAAAACTGGTGCTCCAATGGGACACAGTGATTCAAACAGTCTTCTATCACTGTATGAGTAGAAAAATAAAATTGACACAAACCAGTATTTACAAACTTGATAGCTGCGGTCAGCATCATAATGTATTTTCAGGCAACTAAATAAGTGCATTCCTTTGCAAAACTTTGCATTCCTGGAAATCACATCATAGAAAAAAAAAATCTTATTTGGTTCCTAGAACTTTTTAATATAGTTCAGCAGGCTTCCAAACACCCTTCTAACACAACAGGCATAGTCAGTATCATAACAATTATGATTTTATCAGTGTTGCTGTTCATTTCTCAGAGAAGACTCCATATCTGAACACTGTTGAAAAGACTTTTGTTATCCTCCTGCCAAGAACACTAGAATTCATTCTTATACAATAGCATTTTAAGTTACTCTTATTTGAGTTGAATTCTTGAAGAAATGAAATCCTGTCTAAAATACTTCCTGCTGAGTTTTTATTCTTATTTCCTAAAACAACTTTTTCAATTTCATAGGGAAAAAGTCATTCAGGTTTGAGTAAAAAGGAAAAAAACCCTTTGATTCACTTGACCTTTCCTAGAACAAGAGTAATCATTTCCATTTTTCAGAGCAATATTGTACTTAAATAATATCTTTGTTCACCTTGTGATGGAGATTACTGTTGAAATTCCAGCTGAACACAAGAAAATACATTTTTACTCCAGTAGTTGTCAAACACCAGAACAGGTTGCCCAGAAAGCTTGTGGAGTTTTCATCTGTGGATATATTAAAAACCAACTGGACACACTGGGTAACCCGCTGCAGCTGACCATGCCCTATGCAGGGTGTGGGACTAGATGATTTCAAGATGTGCCGTACAGCCTCAGCCATCCCATGATTCTGTGATCACATGTGAAATAGAAACATCAAGGTTCTTCATCCATCAGGACAGTATAAAAAAACCTTGGAATATTTATCTCAAAATAAACCCCAGAAATAAAAATAAGCATTTAAATTAAAAAGCAAACAAAAATTATTATTACACTAACATCTAGTAAGTTAGGCAACTATTTGCTGAAAGGCATATCAACACAACAAATAACAAAATTACAGGATTAAAATATCTGAGATGCAATCACAGGACCTTAAACAATGTCCCCTTTATCCTCCACTTTAATGTCCTGGTCTTATCTGTACAGTATTTTACAGTGTCAAATAATCATTTAATCAATATTATCATACATGGAGCTTCCTACATTCTACATGAGATCGTATTTATCTCTGTGCCAAAGGCCCTTACAAGAAATTGGTCAAGAAGAAACTTGCAGTATATAGTCCCTTTCTCTTTCAAACCCAGCCCATAAAGAAACTACAAACATTTCACAATTGTGTAGAGGGTTTTCTTGTTTCCGTCATTCCCCACTGGCATCAGAATCTCATAGTCTGATGAACAGAAATCTAAATTCCCACTCTTCTTTTGTTAAGAATAAATCTGTAAATTTAAGTATTTACATTATGTTTTTCTCCACAGATATTGTGTAATTCTCACCTTTGAATCTTCCAGTTAGCAAACTTGTAAGTTAAAAATAATTGTAAATTAAACGAGCAGTAATCTATATGGCACTGCAGTATGAGACTTCCTCCACAAGAAAACCCCATAACTTTAACTGCCAGGATATCGTCTCTCTCAGAAAGTAGAGTTTCTGACCTGGCTTTCCATTCCACAACCCAGACACTCCTGCATGCAGAACCTTATCTTCCCTTAGCTTTGCCCTGTCTTCTCTCCACAAACTACTCCTAAGGTCTTCTTCCTCATCTAGAAGTTTGTACAGCACAGATTACATGCTTATTAGCTGTAGCTAAATTCTCATTTAACAGGACTAGATAGTTCTCCCTGAACCCTACTAAATACCACTTTCATTTCCCATCTATCTCTGGCGAGTAGATTTCGAGCTGCAGCACACAGTTGCCACCTTTCATCCAAAGCTGCATTTTACTACTGAAGGAAGCAATTTCTGAGTAATCAGTAAATTAGGCTATAGAGCACTTTGGGATGCTTCTGGATGACAGGTGTTACGTAAAAAGAAATCATTCCCACCAAATCATTAGTGACAAAGTCATTATTAGCTGATGGCGCGCTGGAAGTCAAAGTAAAATGAATTGCCATTCACTTCAGTAACCCCTTTAATTTGTCACAGCCTAAACCAAAGAGCCTGTTCTGCGGCAGTATACGAAAAAGGTCGCATTAGCCATAGCTGTAACTTGGTGACTCCTCATGACTCAGGGCAGGCATGCAGATCCCAGCAAAGCAGCATCACTCAAAGGGCATCCTTTCAAGTGCATAGCAGCCTTCCTGTGCATGGAGGTCCTCCACAGAGCTCTGCATGATCCAAGGGGCAGCACTTTTCGGTAGTGTGCAGGCTACCTAGAGCTACTTCATGTGTACCCTCCCCAGGCCTTCTGCCCAGTGTTTTATCACCCAAAACAGTTTCAAACCCTAGCAAACCATATGAACACAGATTCATAGGTTGGTAGGGGCTCCAAGGGACCTCTATAGAGATCATCTAGTCCAATCCCCTGCTAGAGCAGGATCACCTAGAGCAGGTTGCACAGGATCGCATCCAGGCGGGTTTTGAATATCTGCAGAGAAGGAGACTCCACAGCCTCTCTGGGCAGCCTGTTCCAGGGCTCGGTCACCCTCAGAGTAAAGATGTTTTTCCTCATATGCAGATGGAACTTCTGTGTTCTAGTTTGTGCCCATTGCCCCTTGTCCTGTCACTGGGCACCAATGAAAAGAGTCTGGCCCCTTCCTCTTGACATCCATCCCTTAGATATTTATAAGCATTGATGAGATCCCCTCTCAATCTTCTCTTCTCCAGGCTAAACAGACCCAGCTCTCTCAGCCTTTCCTCATAAGAGAGATGCTCCAATTCCTTAATCATCTTCATAGCCCTCCGCTGGACGCTCTCCAGTACTTCCCTGTCTTTCTTGAACTGGGGACCCCAGAACTGGGCACAGGACTCCAGATGTGGCCTCACCAGGGCAGAGTAGAGAGGGAGGATAACCTCCCTTGACCCTGGTGGCGACACTCTGCTTAATGCACACCAGAATACCATCGGCCTTCTTGGCCATGAGGGCACACTGCTGGTTCATGGAGAGCTTGTTGTCCACCAGGACTCCCAGGTCCTCCTCCACAGCACTGCTTCCCAGCAAGTCAACCCCTAACCTGTACTGGTGCCTGGGGTTGTTCTTCCCTGGGTGCAGGACCCCACACTTGCCCTTAGTAAATTTCATATGGTTCCTCTTTGCCCAATTCTCTAGTCTGTCAAGATCTCGCTGAATAGCAGTGCAGCTTTCTGGTGTGTTGGCCACTCCTCCCAGCTTAGTGTCATCAGCAAATTTTCTGAGGGTACACTCTGTCCCCTCCTCCAGGTCATTGATGAGTATGTTGAATAAGACCAGACCAAGCACTGACCCTTGGGGCACTCCACTAGCTACAGGCCTCCAACTAGACTGTACGCTGCTTATCACAACCCTCTGGGCTCTGCCATTCAGCCAGTTCCCAACACACCTCACTGGCCACTCACCCAAACCACATTTCCTAAGCTTGCTAATGAGAATGTTATGAGAATTGTATCAAAAGCCTTGCTGAAGTCAAGGTAGACAACATCCACTGATGTCCCATCATCCACCCAGCTGGTCATGTCATTATAGAAGGCTATCAGATTGATCAGGCACAATCTCAGTGAAATGCAGATACAATATCACAGGTTTTGTTTTGTGACTTGTTTTTAACTCACTGAATCTCATTCCCAGAGTTTCTAATTATTTTCACTATTCTGCCTGAATTTTTCATCTACATAGGTTAAAAGTCATCTTCTTTCATGAGAGGGAAGTAAAGTGTGCGTGTGCGTGCATGAGCATTTTGGAAGGTGGCACTAATTTTACCTACCCAACTACAAAAACAGCAATCCATCAATTATTCTTTAAAAAGCAATGTATTTATTATATTTACGTCTTCTAGCAGTATTTTGAGATCCAAGCTAAGTTTTACTTACCACTGCATTATATTATATATGTAGTAATGTACGTTAATAAACTAGGCAATAAATGGATCTTGCATCTAATAAATCAACAAACAGACAAACAAAACCTAAATTCAAACACAGTTTTATAGCAATGCAAAGAGAAAGTACAAACTACAATGGCAGAAAAATATATTGTGTTTGTATTTCAAATCGTCAGTGCTGTGCTTTAACTATGTCCTTGTATGGGAATTCTCTGAGAAGTATGTCAGTGAAAGCGGGTAAAAACTAATGCAAAAAGTTTATGAAGATGACGTAACACTGCATCTGCAAAAGTGGCAATCTGAAGTCAGGTCCTGCTCTTTGCCCAGACACAATTAAGCTAGAAATCTAATGAATCTTAGCATAGAAATCTGTGTTACATTAAATCAATTTTTGTAGTAAAGAGGCAAATTAAGTTTAAATTAAAAAAGAGCATTGCTTAAAAGATCGAGCAGCAAATTTAATAGATGTCACTTTAAACATAGAGGATGAAAATAAAACACCAATGACTGCTGCGTTATGTACTTCCAACAACTTTTACCATTAGAAAACACAAATATATCTTTAGGGAGGCTGCATGTGATATATTTAATTGTTGTTACCACATCTGAGTCTCTGGAGAAAACTAAGTATGAAATTCACTACGGCTGAAAACAGAAAATACAGCCAATTAAAAGAGCACACTATTTGCCATCTCATATTTATTACTCTACTGTAATAAAAACAATCACGAGTCAGCTTGTAAAAATTACAGAAGCAACCTGTAATAATCTTCCATCAAACCATGTGAATGACAGTATTCAAACCATTATATTTACAGTAGTCTATCCTTTACATTTTGAGATTATAGCTGAAACTGGTAAGTAATGATTGCAAGAATGGTACCAAGATGATAATGATACCAAGAGCTATGATAATTCAAACGTAAATGACATTTTCATGCAGCCCAATGCAAAGTCACACATTTATACACACATCATAAGACATCCTATGCTGAGGCTGTACTTTATCCCAGGAAGCAATGACTGCAAAGAATGCCAGTCAGGTCGTGCTGGACAAGCAACAGATAGACTTCTGGGATGCGTAAAAAGGTTGGCACAACAATTGTTTATATGCACAAAGGAAAATGGGACATTACTTGTGACTTTGCAGGGTCTTCTGGACCTCATGTTTTATGCATGGTACTGAAAAGTCAGAGCTAATCCAAAGACATGCCCAAAATTTGAGGAGAAAGAGATTAAAGACTATATTGATATACATAGCAATGTTCCTATTTTCATTCCCATTGCTACAGAAAGGCTCACTTGTGAAAGCAGAAGTTGCAGATGAAGTCAGTGATGGTATCTAGTTGATTTTGGAAGAGAAAAATTGCTCACAAGCACAGAAAACATGACTAATTTAAACTAAAATGAAATTAGAGTTCCAGTTCTGAATGTTGACATTTAGATCAAGAGGTAAAGCTCTAGTTCATCCATACAAGCACCCTTCCCCAATTCACCTTTTTAATGCATTTAAAAAAATAATCAGGAAAAGAAAGGGGATGGATTAAAAATAAAGGACAGAAAATTGTTTAAAAGTAAGGATAAAAAGACAGAAATTACAGGAATAAGGTGTAAAAAGAGAAAGCATCTGTCTGAATATCCCATGCTAAATATTCTAAAAAGTTGTGATGGAACTGCAAATATATTTTGAATTCACCATCTAAGTCTTCCTGGAATAGAAAGCATTAAACCGGAAACAATATTTGGAATATGCATTTCTCAGACTAAGTAAATCCTCTATAATTTCAGCTGGCATGCTTTCCATGTCATAGATATATTTATGGCAGTCTATTATCCAAACAGGCTGTTTGAACTTCACTCTGTTACAATCTATGACATATTCAATTTTCTGCCTTTGCTGCTTTCCACATCAATGGATTTCATATTGTCTACAAGACGTTGAGGCATTTTCCTACTGCTCGCTTTAGAAGATACAGAGAAAAACATGTCCTCTCTTCAAACTAATTTTCAAACACTTCTCATAATGCAGAATATTTCCATGACTTTTATTTGCATTTCCAGTCTCCCACAACAATTGAATAATCTTTCCTAGGTTTAATAGACTACATAAAAGCATTAGTGAGCTCACCATTCAGAGACCAAAAGTGTTTTAAAACAGCCCCAAAATATGTTTACAAGTTTCAAGGGAAAAAACCTCCAGAAAGACCTTGAATTTTTACCTCAGATAGAACCATGAATTACTATACTGCACATCGAAATTTTAGCTTTTTCCAAATCTGAAATCTGCATGAGACGTGTATATAAGCAAGGGATTTGGAGGGCATTTTGGAAAGTGTGGCACTGCTTGTTATAACAGAAGTCATCTTCTCTCACTTTCATGATTCTTTGCCTAGCAAAAGTTCCAGCATTGCCATTTCAGTTTAGTTTAGTAGCTTCATCTAGTTTCATGCACACAATTTCCTTCTGCTTCAGTAGCAGAACATAAGATAGAGCATGCTCGTAGTTCCCAGAAATAAGGTGATAAAATATCTAATATATGTACAACACAAGAAGCACCAATAGTTTTCATACATCCATCTTTGAAGGCAACTTTTTATATGAATAGTTCAAGGATTTTATAGTTTTTGTAACCCCACAGACTTTATAATTAAGAGCTCATTTAATATGAAGTAAGTATTTTGAGAACTTTCATAACTGGTGGATACATTCCTGACCTTTTGGGATCAAAAGTATGGGCTGCAGCCCGTATGAGAAAGATGTTATGAAATATCTTTGGGTATAACCTGCATTTTGGAAACTATGAAAGCTACCAAAATGTTATAACTGGTGATCTTTACCAGAACATTGGAAACACTTAAGATCCCTTAATAGTATCTACAGAAACACAAGCTAGTGTCTCTTGTAAAAATTCTCAGTCCATGGTGCCATATATCAGGTAAGTCTTCCATGGCTAGACTTCTTTGTCATTGCACTTAAAGCCTTGTTCTGTTCTCAAAGCTAACAGATTTGCAGAATAATGTAAATGGCCTCAGGAAGCACAAAGGTACTAGCAGAATATGGACTTAGATTACTATAAAGTCCCAGAAATTTAGAAATCCTAATCATTACATTATGTATTTCCCATCTTCTATCAATTCTAAGAACCTTCTGTTAACCCTGATTGTACTTTAACAGGGAGATCTGTAGACAAGACTTAGTCCTAAAGGGCTTTACATTATCAATACTCTATACAAGAGAATTCTCTGTTAAAACTAGAATGATCTAAAACAGATTGAACCAATAAATAGTAAGATAGAAAGGACAAAGAGAAAACTAATTTAACTCTTCTTCCTTGTACAGTTCACACTTCAAGCTTTTTCTCTTGACATGCTTGTCTGTTACAAGAGCACTGAATAGCTAAGAAACATCATTATAATCTCCTGGAAGCACATCCTTGCTGACAGTATTGATACTGTTGGTGCAGAAAGAATGTAGCAGTTGATAGGTGTTTCACTAGAAACTAAAGAAAGTTTTGGCTGTCTTACAGGCTCTTTTCTTCACTTACTTCTATCAACATCTCCCTTGCCCCCAGTAGAAAATCAGACACAAAGGCAGAACAGAAATAGTACCATGTCACACACCATGTCAATCATTGATTCTCACAGGTCTTACATTTTAGTGAACATCTTCTTAAAATGAGTCCAGACTGCTTTCACCACAGTATTTACAGATTCAGATTCACAGAACAGTACAGGTTGGAAGGGACCTCTAGAGATCATCTAGATCATCATCTAGTCCAATCCCCTGCTAGAGCAGGATCACCTAGAGCAGGCTGCACAGGATCGCATCCAGGCGGGTTTTGAATATCTGCAGAGAAGGAGACTCCACAGCCTCTCTGGGCAGCCTGTTCCAGGGCTCGGTCACCCTCAGAGTAAAGATGTTTTTCCTCATATGCAGATGGAACTTCTGTGTTCTAGTTTGTGCCCATTGCCCCTTGTCCTGTCACTGGGCACCAATGAAAAGAGTCTGGCCCCTTCCTCTTGACATCCATCCCTTAGATATTTATAAGCATTGATGAGATCCCCTCTCAATCTTCTCTTCTCCAGGCTAAACAGACCCAGCTCTCTCAGCCTTTCCTCATAAGAGAGACGCTCCAATTCCTTAATCATCTTCATAGCCCTCCGCTGGACTCTCTCCAGTACTTCCCTGTCTTTCTTGAACTGGGGACCCCAGAACTGGGCACAGGACTCCAGATGTGGCCTCACCAGGGCAGAGTAGAGAGGGAGGATAACCTCCCTTGACCCTGGTGGCGACACTCTGCTTAATGCACGCCAGAATACCATGGCCTTCTTGGCCATGAGGGCACACTGCTGGTTCATGGAGAGCTTGTTGTCCACCAGGACTCCCAGGTCCTCCTCCACAGCACTGCTTCCCAGCAGGTCAACCCCTAACCTGTACTGGTGCCTGGGGTTGTTCTTCCCTGGGTGCAGGACCCCACACTTGCCCTTAGTAAATTTCACATGGTTCCTCTTTGCCCAATTCTCTAGTCTGTCAAGATCTCGCTGAATAGCAGTGCAGCCTTCTGGTGGTTGAATCCTTTTCAGAGGGATTTCTCATTCTGGGCCCTTCTTCTGATCGTTTTTTCCTAAGAATGGAAAATTCTGCTCTGGAGCAGCAGAGAAGATGGACTGAAGACAAAGCCCTTCTTGTTTCCTTCCATTTCTCTCTTTCCATGTCAATCCACAGAAGCAAGAGGTTGTGGAGTCTCCAGTTACCCACCCCAGCCTGAAACTCTGGAACAGCAGGAGCGGGAGCTTACTGCTGATCAGACTCTGTCACTGATTCAGAGAACATGCTCTACTGGTGCTTTATAGGATAAAACCTGTTGTGTTTTATCATTACATAATATGTATGGCACTGAAACATATACAAGAAATGTGAAATGCATAATCTTAGAAGAGGACCTCCAGACACTAACCAGTTCCTCTTCCAGCACAGCAGCATAGCACACCCGCTTTGATGCGGTCAGATTCTAGTCTAGTCTTCAAAACCTCTGGTCATAAGCATCTCACCACCTCCCCAGGGAGTTTCTTTCAGAAATTCATTACACTTTAAAGTAAAAAATTCTTTATAGTAACCAAATCTCTCTTTCTGGAAATGAAACTGGAGTTTCTAGGCCAGTTTGAAAACCAATTCCTAAATGATATAACTTTTTAGTCTTCTGACTGAAGTGAAAACTGTGATGTTTCAGATGAGTTTCATGATGACATAGTGTCATAATGACTCTATGAAGGTTTTAAAACTGATAGGAACTAATTGGAGAGATAATAAAACACATTTTATAACTTTCCCCTCTAATCTTAATCATTCATATTTGATGCCAAAAAGAGCGAAAAGATTGTTTTCCAAGCTTCTCATTTCTTAGTCCCATCCTTAGGCTAACCAGATCTTCTCATGGAATTCAGATAGGTCTTTTGTATTTCACCAAGCCTGCACCTGTGTACCCAAATAAGTGGTAACACGAAGAGTTTTGAGCCACCACTAGAGAGATTTCAGAATTACCGTTTAACATAACAACTGCAGAACAACCTGTACCTACTGTTTTACATGTGCTACTGTAATCTTGTATTTATTCAATTAGTTTAGCATTTTTTCCTCAGAGGACAGCTTTATTTTCATTGGTTTTGTTATTTACAAATGGTTGTTAAATGCTCAGATTTCTGCATCTGGACTTCCTAAAATATTCACTTCAAGCCTGCCTCTGCACTAACAGAAGACGTTGGGAGCTTTAATCAAGAGGATGATACTCTCTGGCTATCTGCAGGGTGTGATCATTTGTATCACATTAGTTTTGCTCCCTAATTAGGTAAATTAACTTCTGTGACTAAGAGGAGGTGGGAAAAATCAAAAGCTTTTCATAAGAGGTAGCAAAGGTGCTTTCACTATTAATCTCTCCATGAAACCTCCAAAAAATTAGAGACTTTTGCTTTTCAGAAGCATTCTTGGGGGCAAATCATTCCCAAGAATGTTTGTATACAACCAATTTAAAGGGTGTTTAACAGTATTGAAAGACTTTCAGGGCTTTTAGCCAAAGAAATATTCACCCCATGAATCTTCTTATTTCAAACAAAGAGTTCCTATGCAGCAGTAACTAATGAAGCTTGATTTTCTCTATACATCCACATGCATGGTGGTTGGCTTTGCATGTCAGATTATAATCTTACAAAGTTTTTTAATATTTTTCATTAAGGACTCCATGTCTAATAATATAGTTAAATTCTTTTCTTACCTGAACACTTGTATAGTTACTCTCTCTACACCCTGTATTTCTGTATTTTTTAAATCTTTGAGATTTTTACCCTCTTGTATGAATTCACCATCAGTAAGTAGGTTTGAAAGTTATTCTGTGATAGAATGAATACTAGACAAGAAGGGACATCACTTCTTCAAGAAATCTGCGTAAGAACTATAGCTTCTCTCAGCACTGCAGCAGAATCATAGAATCATTTGGGTTGGAAAAGACCTTTAAGATCATTGAGTCCAACCGTATACATTTCCTAAAATACAGGTTTACTCTGAAGTATTTTTAATCTGAAATATAATGTTCTTAAAGAAGCAACAGATGGTTGGCCAAGGTGTGATCTGCAGTTGTTTTTACTTCCACCCCAGTCTTTACATAACAAGGCATCCATGGCACTGGACAACTGTTAGAAATCTTAAGTACTAGCATCTGCTTGGGACCCAAGTGCCTCTGATGAAGTATTACATCAGACATATATTGTTTGCTTAATGTAAGATCCTAATTTTTTGGGGCTCAAATTCTCCTTTTTCTGCTGCATTTCAGCCAAAGACATCGCATTCACATAATCAAAGAAAAAAATTGGTTTCCATCTGCGGTCTATATCAAAATGGAACACTTCAAAGCACAGTCTTGAGCTGTTTAAAGGAAAAGCTACAAATGGTTTTGACTGAGGGGGAAAAAAAAAGAAAAAGGAGAACAGACGATACATATCCGTCTCCTCAAATTACCATCTCATCAAAACAAAAGTAAATCCTTGTTGTTCTGATAAAGTTCCATGTTAACATCAGTTCTCTAAATCAATAAAAAGGCTGGGTGGACACTTGTAGGCAAGTTGCTGGAAAGAGAAAGATTGTAAAAGTAAAAAAGTAAAAGACTTGTTTGAAAACTGCAAACTGTAGCATCAACTTAAAGGAAATCAAGGGGGGAGATCTGTGACAACTAAAAGAAGGCAAATACTGTCACCCATTTTCAGAAAAGGCTGGAAGGTCAATTCAGGGAACTGCAGGCCAGTCATCCTCACTTTGGTTCTTGGAAAAATCATAGAGCAAGTCCTCTTGAAGTACATTTCTGGGTACAAGAAGGAGAAGCTGACTGGGAACACTGAACATGGGTTTATAAAGGATAGATCATGCCTAAAAAATCTGATGAAATTACTGAATTTGTGGGTGGGGAAAGAGCAGCAGCTGTCATTCACCTCAACTTTAGCAATGATTTCAGCATTATTTCCCACAGTATTCTTGTATCCAAGTTAATATGATATGATCTGAGTGAGCAGACAATGAGATAAGTAAAAAATCTGGTTGCATGATTGGGCTCAGAGGGTGACAGTCAATGGGTCATGCTCTACCTAGAGATCAGTTTCAACTGGACCACCACAGGAGTCCATCCTGGGACCAGTTTAACATCTTTATCAAGTATCTGAAGGAGGTGACAAAGCTCACGCTTGTCAAATTTGCAGATGACACCAAACTAAGAGGAGCAGTTGATATGCTCAAGGGAAGGGATGCAATCCAAAGGGACCTGGACAGACTGGAATAATGGGCAACAAAGACAAAGGCGAAGTCCTGTGCCTGGTGAGGAAGAGCCCCTGGCAATGATGCAGGTTGGGGACTAGCTGGCTGAGGAGCAACTCTGTGGAAAAGGACTTATGAGTCTTGGTAGACAGTAAGCTGAACATGAGCCAACAGCATGCCCTGGCAGTAAAGGTGACCAACAACATCCTGGGATGTATTAACATGAGCACAGCCAGTAAATTGAGAAAAGTAATTACTCTCCTTACCTTAGCATTTGTTAGACTGCATCTAGAATATGACATTCAGTTTTGGGTCCTCAAATACAAGAAAGACCATGACCTACTTAATCAAGTTCAGCAGTGGGCCACCAAGATGGGGGAGGGGTGGGGGGGTGGGGGAGCAAAGCACTTGCCCTGTGAGGAGACGCTGAGAGAACAGGGCTTGTTCAGCGTGGAGAAGAGACAGCTTCAGAGAGGACTAGCAGGAGCCTAACAGAATATATCAGTAAGTTATCAAGAAGGCAGAACCAGGCCCTTTTTAGCAGGGTATAGTGGGAGGATGAGAGACAATAAGCATAAGTAGAAATTAGAGAAGTTCCAACTGGATATAAGGAAAAACTTTTTCACGGTGAGGACAGTCAAGCAGTGAAGCAAACCACCCAGGCAGGTTGTTTCACCTCTGTCCTTGGAGGTTTTCAAGAACTGAGTGGAAAGCATTGAGCAACACCATCTGCTCCGATAGCTGATCCTCTTTGAGCAAAAGGTTGGACTAGAGACCTCCTGACATCACTTGCAACCTATATTATTCTATGGCTCTATAAAATTCAGTTTTCCAAATGTAATGCTCTCTTCTCCAGAGCCTTTCAGTTTTATTATAGAACTCAGTCATCATAGATACGTTTTTGCCTACTGTATATAAGTTGTTAAAATCCTAGCTTGTACTTCAGCAGTTTTACAGTGTAAGGTGAGAGAGAACATTACATTAAGTTAAATGCTTAAATAGATTAACAGACATCTGCATGGTAATTAGTTACTAAAAGCATTTGCTGAAGATAGAAAACCAAGTCAAAAAAGCCTCTCTTGAATCCCACACTTGTTTTCTCCCTGCCAGGACACACTATGGAGAAGCTACAACCCAGATATTGGCACAGAATCCTATCCTCCCTTCAAAGCTTTCTTCGTGGGTTAGAACTGACAATTTTCTGAGTTCTTCAAGAAATAAGGAGTTGTCAGCTGACACAAGGCATCCACAGATGTGCCACAAACATGATTAGCTTGACTCAGAGCTAAGGTCAAAGAATACTTAACAAAATTGGACATACATAAGTCCATGGGCCCTGATGGGATGCACCCACAAGTGCTGAATGAGCTGGCTGATGTCATTGCAGGGCCACTGTTGATAATCTTTGTACAATCACAACAACCGGGAGAGGTGCCTGAGAACTGGCGGAAAGCAAATGTCACTCCTAACTTCAAGAAGGGCAAGAAGGAAGAACCAGGGATCTACAAGCTGGTCAGCCTCACCTTGATCCCTGGGCAGATGACAGAGCAGCTAATCCTGGAAACCGTTTCCAGACACATGAAGGACAAGAAGGTAATTGGGAGCAGTCAGCATGGATTCACATGGGGGAGGTCATGCTTGACCAACCACATAGACTTCTATGATGAAATGACTGGCCTGGTAGATTAGGGGAGAGCAGTGGATATTGGCTATTTAGACTTCACTAAAGATTTTGTCACTGTCTCCCATAAGATCCTCATAGAGAAGCTGATGAAAAATGGGCTGGATGAGCAGACAGTGAGGTAGGTTGAAAACTGGTGGTGATCAGTGGCATGAGACCTAGTTGGAGGCCAGTAACTAGTAACGTATGCCACAGGTCAATACTGAGTCCAGCCCTGGTTTAGAACTTCAGTAGTGATCTGGATGATGGGGCAGAGTGTACCCTCAACAAATTTGCTGATGACACAAAACTGGCAGAAGTGGCTGATACACCAGAGGGTCTTGCTGCCATCCAGAGGGATGTTGACAGGCTGGAGAAATGGGCTGACATGAACCTCATGAAGTTACAAGGGGAAGTGCAGAGTCCTGCACCAGAGGAGGACCAGCCCCATACATGAATATATGCCAGGGGCAACCCCGCTGGAAAGCAGCTTTACAGAAGAGGACCTGGGGGGTCCTCATTGACACCAAGTTGAACATCAGCCATTAATTTGCCTTTATTTCAAAGAGGGCTAATGGTATCCTGGGATGCATGAGGAGGAGCATTGCCAACAGGCCAAGGGAGGTGATCCTTCCCCTCTACTTAGCACTGGTGAGGCCACATCTGGAGTGCTGAGTCCAGTTCTGGGCTCCCCAGTACAAGAGAGACATGAACATACTGGAGAGAGTCCAATAAATAGTCACAAAGATGATTAAGGGACTGGAGCATCAATCATACAAGGAAAGGCTGAGACAGCTGAGATGGTTTAGCCTGGATAAGGCTCAGAGGAGATCTTATCAATGTATATAAATACCTAAAGGGAGGGTGCAAAGAAGATGGATCCAGGATCTGCTCAGTGGTGCCCAGGACCAGAGGCAATGGGCACAAAATGAAACACAGGAGGTTCCCTCTAAACATCAGGAAACACTTTTTCACTGTGAGGGTGTCTGAGTACTAGAACAGGTTGCCCAGGGAGGCTGTGGAGTCTCCATCCTCAGAGATATTCAAAGGCCATCTGGACATGGTCCTGGGCAGCTGGCTCTAGGTGACCCTGCTTGAGCAGGAGGAGTTGTACAAGATGACCTTCAGAGGTCCCTTCCAACCTCAACCGTTCTGTGATTTTGTGACACTCAAAGAAAAAAAAGAAAAAAATCAAAACAAACAGAAACATAAAAAGATCATGGTTTTTTTTGCTTTTGTTCTTCCTGGTTTGAAATTATTCCTTTAAACAATCGGGTAATGTTTTTCATAGTGAGACTGTTAAAATGCTCCCAGAAAACAAGGAAAGCAAAATACAGCATCATGAAATAAAACAAATCTCTTGCATTTTGAAAGAGCCCTGGAAAGTTATGAGTTAGATTCAAGAATTTTAACATGATAAATTTGCTCATTTGAGATTGTATGTATTTCAATACAGGTGAAAAATGAGAAAGTCAATGAAACTTGAATATAACTGATTACTATAGCTTTGCAATTGAAAATACTGGCTGTGGACTCAGACAGTACATACACTTGCTTAAAATGAAGAAGGTAATACTGAGGGTCTTGTAGAAAAACATATTGGTACGAAAATCCAGGGCTGAAATGAGATTACTATATATATAAAACTGCTCGTTATTCTGGATGCTAAAACTGCACTAATCCCACCACAAAGTCTGGGGACATGTTAGAGTAAGACATTCATTTCTTCCTAGATATATACAGGGAGAAGAGACCCTGCTCCCAAAAGCTGGTATTACAAAGGTAAGGGAGAGGATGACAGGATACTATCATTGCCCTGGGGTGAGTGTTACTGGCCAATCCTCATACAAGGAGTTCAACAGAACCTGGAGGAACAAATATAGTACTACAGAAACACCAGGTCCCTTCAGATACAAATAAGACTACTTCTACACAAAAGTCTTTTAAATGTTTGTGGAAAAAAGATCTTTAGAGACAATAAAACTTAGTAGTATACAGTCGTGCACTCAAGAAAGGCCCTAAATATCAGACTGAAAGTTAACTTTACTTCAGTGGAAAACTGGAAGAACGGTAGCATCAGCATCTTTCCAGAGTATGGAAGTGTTTTTGAGGAATCAGGAATCAGTACTAAACAGGAGTTTGAATAACAAAAGAAACAGTAAATCATGTAATCAGAACCACTGCTATTGCACTGGATATGTATGGGAACTTAGAGGTAGTCCTGCAACAACTACTTCTCTCCCCAGTATGAACATACTCGGTTTATGGACTTCAATATCACCATTTGAATTCTACATCTTGGCCCCCCTGTCTCTTATGAACAAGTGACATTGCCAGAACTATCTGACTGCTACTTAAAAGCCCCAGGATGCATTCGGCTCAGTGAAATTTACAGCCTCCATTAGAACAGCGTCCAGAAGCAGTGTCACAGATTTCTAATCAGCACGTATTCTCCAGCAAAGAGCATATTATGAAAATCTACTGGTAGATAAAGTCATTCTAAAAATGGACTGCCTAAGATAAAGGTGTAGCTACTCCTACTGAGCTGAGTGAATGCATTTGAAAAGAAAGAGTCATTATTTCACTGGGATACAGTTACTTGTATAGAACATTAACTTTAAGTTTCAATTCAGTACATGTTTAAGCACAGGCCTAATTTTAGTTCAATGTGGCTGTTCCTCTTGAATTCATAGATGCACAGGAAATAGCTCTGGAAAGGACTGGATGTTTCACCATGCAAACACACACTGACACAGCTCAGAGTGCCTCTGCACTGGCCACTGTTCCATAGGACCACCCTGAGCTTTCACGTCCAAAGTCTAGTGTGCACGGGCAAAAAAATTGTTGGGGTCAAAAACCCTAAGAAAAGCATTCTTAGCAGTCCTAAAAGACATTTAAATGACTGATTGATCCACTTAACAGTAGGAAAAAAGTTGCCCCCAGCTCCTTACAAACTGTAATATTATTTCAGCAAAAGCTTGCTTTTCACATTACTGCATCTCGGGGAGGGGTAGGCATTACTTGCAAATGTCACCAAGAACAATGGTGACAATGCCTAGGTTTTACTGCTTTCATTTTTCCTGTATAAACCTGGTCTGTGAGATGTTCTAACAGTGTTCATCAGAAAAAACAAACAAACAACCGAACAAAAAACAATCCTCCCCCAAAAAAACAACCTCTGCCAATAACCTCTGCTCTCTGCTCTGCTGCAGATCTTGATCTACAGATCAACTTGACAAAAAAGAAGTTCGCTCTGCTTTCGATCATACTAATTTCCTGATTGTGAAAAAAAAAAAAAAGATACACATGCAATCAACTAATTGCACATCATAGCACTAAGCCATAAAAAATGCTACTTTACCAAAGATTACACATGAATATTTCTACTGGGAGTGAAACAAAATTGAGGTTTTCAAAGAACACTGGAGTTATATTTGGCATTTTTACGGTAAACTGCATCTAGTAACGATCCTTGAGGAGTAACTATGAATTCACTTTTACTTATCAACTGTGACAGTGCTGCTCTCGGTGAGGAACTGCCCCTGCAAGGGTACCTCTGCTTCTCTTGACACTGGGAGGCAAATCAGAGAATTTTCTCTTCTGCCTACAAGCTATATTCTGAGTGAGTAATTGGTTAGAAATCCCTACAGGGACTAAAAGTGCCAGTAAAAGAAACAAACAAAAAAAATTTGCATTTAAGCCTGGGCCAAGATTAGGGGGAGACATTAAAAAAATAATTAAATAAAAACAGTGATAAGATAGAAGAGAAAAACTTATTTCAGCAAGATTAGAGAGATAAAGCTCCCATTAGCAGCACTTAGGTAGAAACTACAAAAGAAGCAAATTCTGACAGCATGCTCTTCTCCCTTGCCTATAAGCAGGTAATGTTCCTCTGGGAACCTGCAGTGGTTGAAACCAAGCCTACCACAACCAGAATTGTAAAACACTGGGGATGGAGTTTGCCAAATGCAGCAGTACAGGGCATGTGAAAATGCTAGGTTTTGATTGTCTGCTGGATTCACTTTGCAATAACCTTTTTCACCACTGCATAATTTCAGCATGGAAAGCCTCTTGTGTCTCCAAAAGTACAAGTGTGCAGATGGGAAGAACTCATGTTGGGGCAATGCCAGACTTAGGAACTGAGTTGGGAATTGTTTTCAGCACAGAGTTACGTAGGTTTACTTACACATAGCTCTCTGATAAGCAGCTGAGTCAAGACATGTTGTCTCATAACTATTCTCTTCTTCTGTTCTAGGCACTGTGAATACTATCCAAGCTACAACTAATATGGCAATTCAGAGTCTGGTATTCTTCTTCAGTGCTATTATCATATTCATAGCTTTTTCTAAAGCCTTAAGATTTGCCATTATGTAAAGGCAGGATGATTTCGATACTGCACACACTAACTTAAGTGTGATCACAAGAGTGGTCCTGATGTCCTGTCTATTTATTGCTATTCCCTAGATCTTGAAAAAGGGATGTAGATTCCCACTGATATTTTCAGAAGCTATGTAGTTCCTAACTGTTAATGAAAAACTGGGAATTAGAAATCTATTGACATTTTCATTCACTTTGGTGCTTCTCTACTTTCTGAACTCATGGACCTTTAAAATTTGACCCAAAATCACAGACTATTTACCAAGAAAAAATGTGCATAATAGCTAAAACCATTTGCACTTCCCCACTGATTTATATTCACAGTCTAGAAGCACAGCCCATTTGAATCTACAAGCCTAACTAAAATCTGTTACATCAATTCAGCTTTTAATCTGCAGTAGCCTTTATTTCCTTAGATATGGTAAACCACTGTTCATCTCCTGCCTGACCATTCAGTAACAAAATTTGTCAGCTTTGTACTTATGTCATTACTTCCAACTTATTTGACCAGTTAATTCTAATTGCTCTCCCAGTAGAAGCCATTTATAATCCACTCCTCTGAAAAACTCCATCCAAAACTAAAACAAAAACAGGGCATTTGAACTTCCTACTGAGCCCCAGAGTCTAGAGCTGCTTCAGCTGCCATTTCAATACTTCTAATCTCTTAAGTGTAATTGCTTTTATTATATCAGTATGGACCCAACTGGCTGCCGCTCTTTTTAACCTATTTCTTTCAACAATCACATTTAACCTCCATCAGTAAGCATGGATTGTTAGTTGGAAGCAAGGGCAAAGGCAGCACATTATGATGAGAATGGTAATGGGAAGAGCAAGAATAATCAGTTGCGGGGAGGGTTCTGAAAGTATCTTTCATTCTTTGCCTGGGAATGCAGCAGCCACTCACAGCCATGCCCCACTTCTGACAGGAAGGGTGACAGTGACTCCTGGATTTTAAGAAAGGAGCTTTATATTTCTGATCTGATTCTAAGTCAAGCTACTGGGAACTAATACATAAATCATCATCCCCCTCGTCATCTGTGTGAGGGAGACCTGTCCAAAGAGTGAGCACTCTTGCCTTACTGAGCAAGCAGAGAGGGAGGTGACTGTTGTCACAGATGGCTCGTGGACCGTCTACAGGCAAGAATGCAACAAGTGTGAACAAAGATCAACAAGAAACAGGAACCTGCTATATGCACATTTCACTGGTTCGCACTCACTGTGGAGGCTTTATTCAGAAATGTAGTCCAAGTTATTCTCCAAGCCACCCTCAGCTTTCCTGCAGACACACAACCCTTAGCTATCTACAGATTCTGACCCCATTCACTAAACATGACTGTTTTTACGAATAGCAAGCCTCCTCCAGGCAGAATTCCCTCGTTACTAAAGTGGCATGGGAACAGCCTGCCTTGTCTTATGTTGTCTTCTCACTGTCACTAAGATGTGGAAAAATCTCCAGCAAAGAAGTCTCCCCAGCACTGTAGAACATAGCAACCCCACAGGCAGTTCAAGTGAGCCATCTGGAAATGATGGATAAGTGATAAAAAGAACAGGTCTGCTTCAGTTTAAGAATCATTTACATTGATAAAATACAGGAGCAGGTTTAAGTTGACTTTCACTCTCTCATACCATTTCGTAGGAGTCCTAAACTAAAATGCATTCATACAGGCACTGATCCTGCTTTAAGGAAACCAGTTTGAAATAAACACACCCAAATTTGAGTTGCATGGGGCAACAGTTTCACACAAGCCTGAGTAATGTTCCATTTACAGGCCAAGCCAGCAGAAGACTACCATTGTCCTCTATTTATCTGATTTCCCCAACCCAAAAGGAAAAATAAGAAACCACTTAATATTTCTTTCTAACAGATGCAAGGTCAACAGAGATGCCATGATTCTATTTCCATTTTGAAAAACAAAGTAATAGTTTGGTAGGGTGCTAGGGGCAGGAAGGTTGTGGGATTTTGTAAAACCTCACTCTGTCTCATAAATCTGGACACAACCAAGACCACAGTGCCCAGACCAATGGTTTATGCACAGGATCAAATCTAGTTCTTTGAGGCACTAAATGAGGATTTTTAAAAAAATAGATTATGGTGAGCTTGCAGTTCAATTTGTTTCCTAGCAAATGGGGAGAGAAAAGAATGAGGCTGTGTAAAAATCTGTCCATGGAATCATCAGGAAAACGCATTTGTTACATCTGCGTTTGCCAGGTTTAGCTTAATTGGTTTATCACATAGTGCTATTAGAAGGCTGATTATCTTTGGTAAACTGTTAATGGAAAGCAAATCTCAAGTATTACTTTCCCCTATCAATGCAGAACAGCTAGAATTGGAAACTTTGCATAAAAATAAGTAGTTAGACCAACTGAAGAAGCATGCTGACAGATCAACAAAACAGACTGTATGGCTGCAGGAGACAGATGTATTACAAGTAAAAGAATCTGAGTGTTGGAAATGTCTAGGGGCTAGCTTGGAAACACGTATTCTTGCTGAGAATCTTCTACAAGACTGATTTTGGTTATTTGGCCTAAGAAGCACATATGAAATTCAGATTAAGTAAAAAGGAAACTTATTTTGTCAAATATGAAGGTTCCGTGTCAAATCAACCAAGCCAAACACTATACTTTTCAGAAATGAAGGTTCAACATTGCCCTGACACCTTATACAGACTTGTACCAAGTTGAATCAGGCAGTAACTGTGTTAGATTGCATTAGGAGCCTTTGTTGAGGACACAAAATGCTTTTACTTTGCATACCGTACATATTTTTTCCTTAAAAAAAATCTCACATGCAAGTTTCTCCTTGTGAAGAAAAAAAAAAGAAAGCAAAAAAAAATGTCAGATGGTAGATCATATTGCTGTCACTTTCCTGGAAGCATCTCACATTTTTTGGCAACAGTCACACTACAATGATATGAATAGAACTTAACCATACACAATCTAGAGAATTATGCAAGTGGCATGTTATGCATTTACCCATAAAGAGAACTCTTACAGACATGTGTGTTCGCAACAGTTAATGGGTTGAGTAGGCGTTGAAATCTCTTTGCCCAAACTGTATTGACTTTTCCACTTAAGTGGAAGTGTTAGCCAAATGAAAATCCTTTCATATTGAAATGTTTTTGCTAAATAGCTTCCTTTCAGTAAGTCTCAAAACAAATACACTTTTTTTTAAGATTATGCAAAAAATTATGATAGGAGAAAATTCCCAGATAGATTTAGCATGTTGAAAAAAGAAAAAAATGGTTTCCCTTAGTTTACATTTCCAGTCTTTTAAAAGATTGTACAAGTGTGCTTTGCTGTTAAGCATCCTCCATTAGCAATAGGAGGCTGAAGAAAAGAGAGATAAGGAGATTTTAATTGAGAAGGAAACAGACTGGCTATCAGGGTACCTCATTCCCTCCTCCCTCAAACACTTCATTATATCTGCCTCTTAGTAGATTACGTCCAAAAAAAACGTTAGGCTGAATCAGGCAAGGTTACATTGGGGTCTAATCTTGATCCAGAATTATCTAATAGTTTTATTAACCATACAAAAGGTAGACACACACACACACAAAAAAAAAAAAAAAAAATCAGGTGACATCAAGCTGGGAGTGGCTTTAAGCAGCTAAAGGACAGAATAAGAATGCAGAATGAACTTGAAAATTGGAGAATGTGCTAGAGGAAAACTAGATGAAATTTGATAGAACATATGTAAATTTCCAGATGTAGGTCACTGTCATCAGCTACGCAAACAAGAAGGGTACATGAAAAAATCCTTCTGCTCTATGTGACAGTGGTAAGGTCCCACCTAGAAAATTATTTTGAGACTTACTTGCAAGCATGAAACCAAGATAGGCATGGACTGTCAGAAATTTCAAAGTGAACATAGAGTAGAATCACAGAAACTGAAGATCTAAAATTTACTACGATAGACTGAGCGAGCTGTGGAATGAGAGGAGAGATGTTAATTTGAAGAATAAGAGATTCCACAAAACCTTATAGTCTTCAAATATATAAAGGCTGGTGCAATCCATTCTCCACATTTCAATGCTCAAGGCAGCAAGGGATATTTGAGTTCCTAAGAGTATGGGATATGAAGCACTGGAATGTGGAGAGGCTGGAGAATCTCCATCCTTGCATGTTTAATAACTGATAAAACAAGTATTGACATGGTAAGCAGGAAGATGGAATAGATCTCTGATTTCCAGCCCTACTGGACCTCTGATTTGCTGCTGCATGGGCTAGCACTGAAGAGGAGATTTACCAGCCTGTTGAGCTTAGGTGACAAGCAGAAGGACAAAGGAAATCTATAGGGAAATGAATGGTTCTCACAAAGAGCCTCCTACTCCACGTAGCTGCATTTATGGCCTTCAACAACACTAACATTGTCTCCTTGCATGCAGTTCTACACTCACAACCATTAAACAACATCTCCCGAAAGCTTCCTGGCCAGCATTCACTACTTAGACTACACACAAATGCACCGTATTTTCTAAATGCATTTCATTTATTAAGGAGAAAGGCAAGATCTACAACTGAGGTGTCCTTGAGACAAAATTCTCCCACATGGAAGCAACTCTTCCCATCTCCATTTTCTGAACCTTACATTTACTTTGCTGTCCATTCTGCAGTTCAAACACAGATTGTCAAATGGAAATGGCAAGAGAGTACACTGAATACAATTTCCAGAACAGGCATGGTAGCATTTAGTTTCTCAACTCATCCTTGCTATGATGCTTTCATGTAGCCATAATAGCTCCTTGCAGCCCTGAGAGATGGATGAGGAAGCACTATCAGACTGGAACAATTTCGACAAACTGGAAAAACAGAAGAAAGTATCTTATTCTCGGACAGGGAGACAGTTTCAGAGACAGTTTCAGAGAGAGGATTAACATGAAGCAACCTCACTTCAAAATTACTATTAAAGCCAGTTTCTGTACTGAAATTTTCTGTTTCTGTCTGTTTTTGCTTGTATGCGAAGGAATCAAAGCATGCAGATTGTACTTAAATAATTTATCCTTCCTTACTTGTCAAACTAGACCCTCTATCCCTCTTGGTCTGAAGTAGCTGCATTGCTCCAATACTGTTTAGAGGCAGAGACACAAAGGAGAGAAATAATAACTGTCTCATACTGGTTGCTGTTTGTTTTCTGGGTTTGTTTTTTATTGTTATTATTTTATAGATTATATTTCCAAGCACATTTTTCAAAAAGAGTGATTGGGAGTATTTTATTTTTAAAGGATTTCATAAAAAGCAGTTGATGGACTCAGGACTACATTTGTCTACTGCTACTCACCTTGCTAGTACTATTAAAGGATGGCATCTTAAAAAAATAAAATAAGATAATGACAGCAACAGTCTCCAAGAACTAATGAATGTGAATGGCAACAGCATTTCAAAACAAGTGAAAAAGTCATACAACATATGTAAAAACAGAGCATTCAAGAACTGACCTGCAATGTAGCAGTCATTTATATACAGCAGGTCTTTAAGGTGATTCCACCAGAATGACCAGAATGTTGGGCCCTCTTCTGACTATTCTTTCCTGACTAATCCACTCCACACTAGCAGAATCTTCATACTTCCAAGCTCAGCAAGTAGGACTGCATCAGGATCAATGGAGGCTCTTTCCCGGTTTTGTTCAGGTAACACATGATCTCTGTCTTAGGTTCTTGGACAAAAAAAATCTAAACTCTTTTTTAGTTCATTCTGTAAACATTCTTATAAAAGCACTACCTTCAAATCTTTTTTCATTGTTTTAATTGTTAGCTAATATAGGGAGATTTAACTCGACAACATATGCTCTATCTGCCAATCAAAAATGTTATGGACACTCAGTACTGGAAAAGCCTTCAGACTTTTTTCCCCTCTGCTTTCCCATTCTGATCTAAAAACAAGCAGTAAACCCACAAGCTAGCTGCCATTTGTAAATATTTAATAAATACTGTAGGAGAAGTTTCCAAGAATAATTGCTTCAGATTATATTTTGCTACATCATAGAGATCATTGGTTACAGCGTTGAATGACAAACTACTATAAAAGCAAGCCTAAAGCATTGAATATTTATGCTTGCATGTGATTTGCATGAAGAACAAACACGTCTTACAAGTAATGCAAACAAACTTCTTAGCATCAAGATAAGCTACAAACAGAACAATCTGAGGATCAGCTAGCAGCACAAATGACTTCGGGTTACAGCTTCTCAGACTCTTGCCAAACTTTACACTAAAACCAATTATTGCTCTTGTAATGTCTTTCTAAATTGCAATAGTTTTTCTACTGATTTCAATTGGAGTGAAGTCAGTCTTAGAGCAGCATAGCAACAATTTTAAGAATATGCTTCTCTTGGAAAAATCTATCAGGACTGAAAACTTTGAACATAAATCATTTTTCACTCAAGAATCCGATTGCATTCAGAAGTGCTGCAGCTCTTTTCTTCCCCTGAGCCACCAGTGTGTTCACCCTGACCTCACTTTCAGTAGATAAACACCACAGAATCCTTATGGAAAGTAATTTTTATAGATCCATGGACAAAACAAAACAAAAAAAAGGTAAGAAGACTTGAAGCCCCATTCAAGTCTCAAAGGTGAAGAGACTTGAGCCCCATTTGGATGGGCCTTTGAGCAATCTGATCTCGTGAAAGATGTCCCTGACCACGGCAGGGAGGTTGGTCTAGATGATCTTTGAAGGTCCCTTCCAACCCAAACCATTCTGTGATTCTATGAAAGAAAGAAAAACTCCACAAAGAAAATAACGTCTTAGCCAAGATGAAGAGTGGCAGTCTGAGATATGCTGGAATCAAGCACATGACTAAAGAAGAAAAACATTCAAAGTAAAATATTCCATAAAAAAAATAACAGATCAAAGGGAACTTTTCCAGTATCTACTGTCTTCTGGTAATAAAACTATAGATACCATCTCATCTGTATGTAGAAGTAACAACTGCAAATGAGAATCAATTTTATTTTCATGGAAGAGCTACAACTTGACTTTGGTTTGTGCCTACTGCAAATTATTGTTCTAAATCCTGGTAGAGAGGTTCAGAGACCAGAGTTTCCCTGTACCTTTTCAGCTGGTTAAACTTCCCACATTGCCCCTGGAAGAGTCTTGCCACAAGCCTTACTTCTAACTTCTTCAGTTACTAGACAAAGGGAACAAGAAGGTGGCTTCCTGTTCTCCTGAAATGCAGTATTTTGGATTTCACTAAATCAAGCTTTTTTTGTTCAACAGAACATAAAACTCTAAGGTTTTGCTTTATTAAAAGAAAAATTACAGAATTTTGTTAATCTGCAGCAATCTTTCCACTTCCCTCGATTCAACTGATTTGGAAGCTAAACTTAGTCAATTATTCACATTCCCAAAGGGCAAATGCAGCCTAGTTATCAATGTTTCTCAAAAAGCTGACAAACTACCTCTACTAATTAATCAGCACAGAGTTCCCATTAAAACGGGTGGACTTGTCATTAAGTCATTAAATTCCTTGGCTACTCGCAGTGATTAAAATCCACATCCCCAAAGCCTAGCAGGATATTGCTTGTGTACATCAAGGTGCTATTGCATGAATGATGAGCAATAAAAATAATTTACAGAAGTCTGAATTTAATTGTCCAGGCTGCCAGCTTCCCTTTCAAGTGATTGGAGGGACAAGTTACCAATTTAAATTAAAATCCCATGTATCATTACAAGAACAACAGAAACTGATTGCAACATCTCTTGATTACAATCCTGGGAGGATTAGAAGCTCTTGAAGTTTCATAATTAAAGAATGGTATGTCTACACATTTGTCAATCTACCACAATATCAGAACTCCTACTAGGAACCTATGAAAGATTTTTCTTAACAGGATCATACACCTAGATCCAGAAAGAGAGTACTTTAATGAGGAAAAAAAAAAATATTAGTTTTAAAATAATTTCAAATTAAAAAGCACAAAGCAGAAAATTCTTATTAATGCTTTTCCATGATCAGTTTTTAACTAAGTAGTATTATAAGATGCACTTTTATTTTCATAACAAAATTTAAGCCCATTTTAATTTTTAATAATCTCAATAATTCTCCCATTTTGGTGCCATGTTTTATTATTTTCTTTGTATGCCCCTGTTATGGCTGAACTAATCACGTTGTCCTATGCAGAGGACTGTGATAAAAGTTAATGAATAAACACCTACTGTGCAGAGCTGATTACTAGTAGCACTAGCCCACAGTAAGGGCACTTTGAGGGAAGAACAAGCCTTTATTTGCCTCTCCTTGCTGAAAGCCAGCAGCACCACACTGCAAGTCATCATAATCAGCTGCAGGCAAGTTGGTGCAGCAGGAGACTCTGAAAGAACCCAACTTCCCTCCAACATAAATTTCTTTGTGCGTTAAAGTGCGGCTTGAGCGTCTTTTTGATGATCACAGCAACTGATAGAGATACTAATTTGCTATGAGCATTTTGAGCAGATTTCACATTATATAGGAAGAAAGGGAAGAGCATTCCTGTAATGTTTCTAATGCATCAGAAATAGGATCTTTCCACAGACACACACAGGACCCGCAGGTCAAGCATCATACGGGATTTCACAAGCTCTTTCTTTGTGCAGTGAAGGGCCCACTGCTGGCTTATGTCAGCTGCCCAGACAGTTTTCATCAGCAGTAACAAGCACCGTTCCTGACCTGAAGAGCAAAACCATCCCTCAGTGATAGATTCCCTCTTTTCTACCAGCAGAGCAGGGATCTGTGACTTCAGATGTAATGATGCCTTAGAAGTTGTGTGTTCATCTCTTAAGCACTGTTCAGCTGCTACATTCTCGCATTTTTCCTGCTATTAAAGTGACAAAATTCAGGAAGATTCTGCTAAAAATCAGACAGTATTTTGAACTCCATAGTGTCCTAGGACTAGGAAACATGAAATGATCACACATACAGAAATAAGCATATTTTTGCCATGGCATGACTGCATTGCAGCAAGTGTTCATGTATGTAATTCTAACACACGCAGATAAAGGACAAACTATATGACAACTATAATGGAGGAGAGACATGTAAGTAAAGATTAGGAAAGGTAAATCTGGAACTTAGACAGTTAAGTTCCCCTGCCCATGGCAGGGGGGTTGGAACTAGATGATCTTTAGGTCCCTTGCAACCCAAACCATTCTGTAATTCCATGATTCTAAGAGAGGTAAGAAACCATTCTCATATTATATTCCAGCATGCCAGAAGACCATCAGAGAATCAAAAAAAGCCCTGACTAAACAAAAAAACAGTGTAGTCCTGTTGCAATTGGTACATTCAGTATTGACTTTCATTGATAAAAAAAAGCATGTAAAAGTTTTATTCTGGATTATAAGGGCACAGACATTCAACACCTGTTTAATGGCCAAAGCTGTACTTCTGGAACATTGTCTTCTTGTAAATATACATTTAAGGAGGAGAGGAAAAACAAATAAATAAAGCACAACTTCTGGTGCTCAAAAAATTTCAAATCAGCCTATTTCAAGAGTTTCAGCTGCCAAAGCTCCTAAAACCATATTTATTTCTTAAACTGTTTTCCTTCAGGTTTAGTTATCATTGATGCTGCTGGGTACATCACCTACTAATATTAAATGCAAATGTTCCACAGCTACAATTAAACTTGGCAAGAAGCTGAAGTTCGAAGGAATCTTTTTAACTAGGAAGTGTGAAAAGTCAGCATCGATCAAAACACAATTAAATGTACTATGCAGGAACATTTCCAAATTAAACCAGGACTTTCTTAGTTTTCTTGATAAACAGGTTGAACAGTTTTAAAAGCATCTGTAGTTTTCAATCCTAGATCTACATTTTGAGCTTCAAACCCAACCCTATTTCAAATGTGATTTTTTCTTGCTTATTACAGGCTTCTGTCTGGCAATGCAATTACTCTTGCTCCTGACGTTTGTGACAGATACTCAGTTTAGTGTCCTCATGAACCAAACAGGACCCCTCTCTACCCAATTTGAAACACATTGTTTTCTTTTATCTTATGTGAACTTGTGGCACAAAAAAGAAGTCCAAAGAATTCTTCTTTTAGATAGACGCATTGCTCAGAAAAAGGAGGAGGCACTGAAACTGAAATGACAAAATCCTTGCTAAGAGTATTACTTAAATACTCAATCAGAAATGGGCTGGGGTAGGAGGGGTTGGGTTTGTTTTGTTTTGTTTTACCAGATCAACAAAGTGGTCAACATTTTTTCTCTGTGGAAAAAAATTAGTTCTTTATTTACATCACAGGTTAGATAAACCATTTGTAGAGCTTAATGGATGTTTTTATGAATAATTTTCAGTTATTTCTTTGAGCTTCTTCTCAGCTATTATTTAAAATCTGAAGGTTAGAATAATTTGTAGCTCATATCCCAAACACGGAAAGACTTCATTGCTACAAATACTAGCAATTACCTTGGATTTTGTATTGCAGATTGTTGTCAGCTGGAAAGCCAAAAGTAATTAATATCTCTAATTTAATGAAAAAGCTTTTTTAACTGAAAATGGTATTTCAGAAATTATTTGGATTAGTTTAGTTACTATATTCTACCATCTCAATTTCTGTTATCTACAGAAAGAAGAGCAAATACTTCCACACAGGAAGAGACAGAGCCTCAAGATTTGCACAGAGAAAAAAAACTACAAAAGAGTTTCTCAGCATATTTCTATTGACCATGTTTAGAAATGTCACTACTGTGAAAAGATGCACAGGTATTTCAATAAGTGCAGGTCCTCAAATTCCTTAAGTTCAGGAGGTTTTCCTCAGTGACACGGAGTAGTGGGCAGTACCACTATGCAAGGAAGGCTGGTAATCTCCAGCTTCATGTCACACAAAGTTAACTGCATATCTGCCCCTCAGACATGCCACTGAAAAAATCCCAATACACTGATTACACTTCCCACTATGAACACAGGGTTGTACAAACAAATTTCTACAACTCACTTTCTCAATTTTTACTGTTGTGTTTGAATAATAGCCTGTTGCACGCTATTTTCAAAACTTTTAAAGCACAGCAAATCTTACAATATATCGTAGCAGAAATGGAACAGGAAATACCACTTAAACCTAAAGATTAAAAGTAGCATATCCTTCACATAATAAAATTATGAGCTAATACACTTAGCCTATACCAAATTTGCACTGAATACAGCAAATGCCTAGCAACAAACCTTAAAAAAAAAGCCCATTTCCTGCAAAACACTCTACCATATTTCACGTGGAGACTTGTGCTGATGAGCATACTGGGACATCACTGACATTTGAAGATGTGATTTTCACCAAAGCACTAGAGTGTTCTGTGACTGTCTTGCCAAGGGAGGGTTCCAAACCTGTCAAGAAGTTTAGGAAAAAGAATGAAAGGGAAGGAGGAAGGGCAGAAAATGAGAGGCATTTCTATGGACTTCACTGAATTTTCTGTAAAATGAATGGGAAATCCTGCAAAATGAATGTGAAAATTTTGAGATGCCGGCACATTTCCCTCTTAAAATTTGCAATGAAACACAGCCTTTCACATACTTGGCACATGCACAGTTAAAAGTCTTTGCCAGAAGTGAGAAAGTAATCACTCTGTACTAAAAGCAGCACAAGAATGGCTTCAGTTTAGCCAAAGGAACAGAACATCTGTATCATTCTTTGACTCAGTTTTTTCATGTTCTTTTGGAACATGTTAAGGTATAGTTGACATGTTTCCATTGGTCAAGGTCCCCTCCTTTGGTCTCTTTCCTGCTAGTGGCTTCTTTTCTGGAACAAGGAGTCTCTTCCTTATCCCCCACTTCAGTCAAACTATCACTCAGTTTCCTTTAACCGTGATTGCTACCATAGTCAAAACTCCCCAAAATGGGCTGTGCAACCTCTTCACTGCTATATTCTTTTTTGGCTTGGGTCTTGGTGGAGGGAAACTATTGGTTGCCCGATAATAAATTCAAGCAGGATGTAAATTTGGGAGCTTGGGAATGCTTCCAAGCTCCTGGGTCTGGGCATATATCCTATCTCCAACCACAGTGAGGCAGGACTCAAGCAAGTAATAGTCCTTTGTCAAAATCCTGGTGTCTTTCGAAAAGAAACCCATCCACACAGGATGAGTAGGAGTCATAACTCACATTGACCAGGTCTTTACAGCGCATAGTCACAGCTTGACTTAGAAACCACCTCAGCCGAACAGATGGTGTCCCAGTTCAGACACCCTCATTGCCTTTAGAGGGTAAAGTCGTTAAGAATTAACTTCTCTGACAAGTTCTCTATCTTCTTTCCAACAGGGTAGATGGGATGTGACAAATTCTGTGTTGGCTGGTGGCTAAATAATGGAACATTAAAAAAAATTTAGCCGTTTCACATCCTGAACTGTGCTAAATAAATTAGGCAGAACCCCCTCCCCCAAGTCATCACAGGGTTGGATGATCTCTTTTAACTACAGTCCCCAGCTTCTGGAAAGAAAATACGCTGTTAGCTGGCAAATTTTCTTCTCCCAAGTCTGTACTCACATGTAGCTGTAAGCTATCCAGAAATAGCTGCCAGACGATGAACAGATGAGGATTAACCCTCTATACAATGTTATTTATAGCAGGCAAACCATTAACTATGGGTGAATTACTGATTTTCCAGTGGTTTCTCTGTGACATTCTACATTCAAACTTTCCTAAATTTCCCTGAATAAAGCTCCTTTTCTTTTTTCCACAATAATTTATTGTCCTCAGTTTATCTTTTTTCCATTTTAATATTCATTGCTCTATTTTGACAGGATTATTTTGCTTGCTGATGAGGACTAGGCTGATCAGACCAATTCTCTTGTTTCTTAGACTTTACTGGTATGTATCATCACTGTCATAGAAAGTCATGAGTCATGTACAGGAGAGACTTTGAGCTGTTGGAGCGAGTCCAGAGGAGGGCCACAAAGCTGACTGGAGGGCTGGAGCACCTCTCCTATGAGGACAGGCTGAGAGAGTTGGGGTTGTTCAGCCTGGAGAAGAGAAGGCTCCGGGGAGATCTAATTGCAGCTTTCCATTACCTGAAGGGGCCTACAGGAAAGATGGTGAGGGACTGTTTATCAGGAAGTGTAGTGACAGGACAAGGGGTGATGGGTTTCAGCTGAAGGGGGGTCGATTTAGATTAGGTGTTAGAAGGAAATTCTTTCCTGTTAGAGTGGTGAGGCACTGGAACAGGTTGCCCAGAAAGGTTGTGGATGCCCCCTCCCTGGAAGTGTTTAAGACCAGGTTGGATGGGGCTTTGGGCAATGTGGTCTAGTGGAGGGCGTCCCTGCCCACAGCAGGGGAGTTGGAACTAGATGATCTTTGAGGTCCCTTCCAACCCTAACCATTCTATGATTCTATGATTCTACGGATTGCTAGAAGCATTTTTTAAGAAAGACATGGACAAAAACCCACTGTACTACTCATTATACAAAAATATTATTAAATGTGGCCTATAAATCATGCTAAATAGTTGGTCAGATGCTTGGCTGGGAACTGTTTCTACTTATCATTCCCCATTATTTAAGTAGAATGTAAAAAAAAAAAAAAAAAAAAAAAAAAAAGCACTATTCTGAAATTTGTGATTAAAGCAGGAACTTGTTCAGTAGATGCCTAATACATGGTCACTAAGAATTTGTATTTGAAGAGTTAATCTGAAACCGCAGCACCACCCTATCAAGTATGAAAGCCGAGTTTCATGCAGTGAAGGCAATAATATAAAAAACCACAATGAAGTCTGATGTTTTTCCTTCTGTAAAATGCTCAGACAATCTTTTCCAGTTTTTTACATCACACTCCTATCAGAATTTTTTTCCATTAGGAAAAAAGGAAGAATATAGCAAGTGTTTGATAAAATTGTAAATTCGCCATGGGAATTGTCCCCAACAACATTGCTTCGTCTAGCTGTAGCCCATTGCCTGAGATTTTAACCAGTCTCAGACATTTTAAAGTCTGAAATTGATCCATAAGCTGTGTCCTTCATGCACCAGCAAGAAATATAATCCTACGGTAGTTTTACTTGTGTGCATTATTATTCCTCATCCTTTTCCTCTTTTGCCCCTGGGAAGATATTGACTTACTGCTAATATTCCATCAGTAAATTGCTGTTGAGCCCTGTGGGGCTAGGGCCAGAAAAGTGAGGGCCTTGAGTCCTTCCAGACTTCAAAGAGTATATGATCAGATTCCTGTTCTCACTGTCATCTGCATCTGTTAGCCCAAATCAAGAGTTATACCCACCAAATGCAATGTGAAAGATATCTGGAAGAAAAGTTGATATTCCTCTCGGAATTAAAAATAAATATCAGTCCAATCCTAAACTAATAAATGGATATCCAAGAAATGTTACGAGCGAAAGAAAAATAATAGCATCTGGGAAAATAATACTTTGAAAACAGCTCTATATTACACATTTACATTTCTGACATACTCATGCTCTAATATACAGAATTTCATTTTGGAGGTGCAGTCCTTTTCAATGTCTTGATTTCAAATTCAAACATGAAAAAAGTTTAAGTAGTACATCAATATTTAATTAAAATCTTGTTTGCTTGCACATTTTTTAATTTTTTTTTTTTAAAGGGAAAGAAACCAGAGCTATTTGTCTCAGTCTTTTAAAGCAACACTGGCTTTAATCAACGAAGTTTTCAGGCTTTTTGATGCACAGCCATAAGCTAGAAATTTCAGAGCCAAATTATGGCTATTGGTCATTTTTGCAAGAGAACACTTTGGCCATTACATTCCAATAATTACCGGTACCCAACCTCAAAATCAAATAGGAGTAATTAATCTGCTGGCAGACTACTAGCCTATGGCATAGACTTCCATTTTCATCAGACATCATTTACATGCATTTACCTCTAACAGTAACAGGAAAGGAAAAACTTTATTAAAAAACAAGAAAGGAATATGTCTTTCTCCAATCTTCTCAGGAATTGAATCTCTCAGAAGCACTTTGACTTTACTGGACACTAAGGATGATTGCTAGCAATCCTACAGATAAAGTGAATATAAATCCTGCAAATAGCTAACAGGTGTTATTATTCAGTATAAGGAGCTTTCCAAAATGAGATTTGTGTCAATCATTTTCCTACTTTCAATTTCTCTAAGGTTTTTTGATTACCACAGGTGTCTTTGGGGAGAGTTACATGGGATGATAAGTAAGTGATTGAACTGGCTGTGTGTATGGGTGTTTTCCAAATGTTCTATACATTGATAATTTAACTCCAAGTGAATGCTTAATAGATTAAAATAAGCATGAGAAAATGCCTTATTAGTCTATGACCTGCCTCCTAATGAGATGATTTCAAATTGAGGAAATTCAAAACAGAGAAAACAGAATGGGAAGACCAAAGATGAAAGACAAAAGTGAAAAACCGAGCTGACAAAACAAGAGCAAGATAATCCAGTTTTACCCTTGCAATCAATAGAAAAGTCTACAGGCTATATTTTTAGACAGTCTTTTTCACAGGTGGCACTTCAGCCAGAAAGTAGAGAAAGTACAGGGAGTCAAGGTATAATAGTCCCAGGTTTAACAAGATTTAGACTCTCTGAAAAGAAAAATAAGAAGCAATTTAGTAACAGTCAGTGTCTTGCAAGGCTAGAAGTCTTGGTAATCAAAGAACGTAACAGAAAACCAGACTCTTGTTAAAATAGCTCAATCAAACTTAAACTGGATTTAAGTAATACACACTGTAATTGGTATTCCCTATTATAATGCTTAGAGAAAGGAACATAACACTGCCTTTATACACTATGTAAATAAAGTGTGTTGTATTTAAGCACACAGCCTTAAATACAGTCACATTCAAAGTTCACTGGTGCTAATGGAAAACAGTCTTGATTTAATCCTAGTTCTCTCTGTTAAGAGATTTTTGACAGTGTGAAGATTTCTGGAAAAGGCACAAAAGTATGATCCTGGATTACATTCTCTTTACTCTTCATAATTACTTAGTATTAATTCTGTAGCAAAAGGTCTAAAAGTAGCATTTAACACTTTTTTTCTTTATGTTAGCAGTAAAACTTTACTCTCATATAGCATCAAGGTAGAGTGACCTGGTTTGGCTAGTAGACATGCAGAGGCACCTATCACCAAGGGAGGAATGCTCCTGGTAAGCAGAGAACAATACTACTCCTGAAAGAAACAGATGTCCAAGTGTCTCCTGATATCCTCAGCACCATAGCAGTAAGTCTCTGCAAGGCCCTCATTTGCCAAGATTTCCTCTCATCATCTTAATTCTCTGATGCTACCTCTTCCCAGAGGAAAACAAAAAAAATGGAGAAAGTGGAGGGAGTATTTCTAGCCTTATGGACAAAAAAAGTGACAACATAAGAGATGGTGGGCATCGTGGCAAAGAACCTGTGCCCTCACTCAAACTTTGATCTACAGTATTTTCTTGGCAGGACCAAAGGAAAGTCCTAGGGTTTTCAGTATGTTTCCTAAAACAGCCCTAAATTTGTATCAAACTTCAACAAGACAAGTCTTCCTTGGCATGCTAGTTTTCATGGCACTAAGAGCAATTAGCATCTGTTAACGGGCATCTTCCAGGCATTTTATTCAGATTGCAATAAAAACATATAGTGAGTATTGCCAGAGCACAGATTGTCCCTTCATGGTGATATCACATGCACAAGAGAGACAGAGAGGCAGAAGCCTACTTCTCTCACTTGGTAGCCCCAGACAATGACTGTCATAATAAGCAGAAAGTAAGATGAAACAAGCCACGCCATTTGTATTCCTCAATTAACCTTCAGTCCCAACACCGCACTTGGAGTGCTCTGTGTGTCTCATCCCACTGTTGATTGTCAAGCCCACAAAAACCCCCCTATTTATTCTATTTAATCAAGCCCCCAGTGGTGAAAAAGTTACATTATCCAAATATTTGACCTGCAAGACAGCAGTCATGTCATAACATCCCCTCACCAATCCATGCCTTCAATGGCTAGCAGTACAATCACCGTGCAAAAGGTTTGGTTGGACACATCAAAAGTTACCAAGGTGAAAAAACATATGGTGGAACACTGGTTTGTGATATCCCTGGAAAAAAAGTGAGTATTTCTCTTTATTGTAAAAGAAAAATATTACAGATACACAAATATCCTCAGATGGCAATGGGAAAGAACGTAGGAGCAGTGTCACTCAAAGCTCAGGAGTTCAAACTTATATCGTAAAACATTTCTGTAGTTGGTAGCACTGTAACAGAAACAGGGCTGTCAGAGCTGAACCTAATATCTTCAAGAGCCTTTTAGGAGAGGTCAATGAAAAGGGAAAAAAGTGAAAAGCACACTTCTATTTGTGGAAGAAACCATCCATCATTTGCACTGCAAAATTCTTAGGTAATCTTTTTAGAAAGACCCAGACACAGCTGTGTTTATGCTTTCAGATACATACTTATGTTCATCTGAATATAACAGTAGTAGGTAATTTTGCAAATTAATTAATTAAATGTGTTCTGTGGGAGTCTGCTGTCTCATGATACATTTTTATATCCTTGGTAGAAAGAAAACAATGCAGACATTAGTATAAAACCTTGCTTATTATTCATAATACTTTCTTCTCTGGATTCCTAGGTAACGAGTGCAAAAATACATCAGAAGCATCCTAGTGAAAAGAATTTCTAATGCATCCTAAGTCTAAACATTACCATCATTTTGAGAGATATTTCCAAATGTCAGAGAGCAAATTACATTTGATGTCAAGCCAAAGCATTTCAGTGTGGAAGCATCACTTTAGGTTTCTATTAATAGAACAATATATTTTAAGAAAGAAACACTACTCTGATTTTACATGGTCTCCCTTGGAGTTTCAGGAACTCAGCTTGAATTTCTCATCATGTTTTCAATCATCTCTCTTAGATTTACAATTTTTCAATGACCTATATGGCCATAGAGTGTGCTCTTGATTTCAATTCGATGACTTCATTATTTACTGATGTTTCCATTCAGGGTCTCTTATAGTACTGCGAAATGTTTAAGGTTAAGCAAATTTCAGTCTGTTATCTTATAATTAAACATTAAGTAAAACACGAAGGTATTATTGTTCATCTCAAACCATATCATCATTGCTTCTGGCTTACATGAATAAGTCTGCATTAGTTAAAATGCTTACTAGCCAAGATTCATAGATGGCAACATATTTAGTGTCATGCTCATCTGAAGCATCTTTTAACCTTGAAAAGCATCCAAAGCTTTTCATATTTTATGCCTTAAAACATTTAGGCCATCTTTTCAGAATGAAAGAAGCTCTTTTCAAAGAGATTACTGAGAATATTAAGTGATTGCTTGTAGCTGCAAGTTCTACTTACAAAATTGTTGGGTTTGCATGGCAAGGTTTTTGTAGCGGGGGGGGGGGGGGGGCTACAGGGGTGGCTTCTGTGAGAAGCTGCTAGAAGCTTCCCCTGTGTCTGACAGAGCCAATGCCAGCCGGCTCCAAGACGGACCCGCCGCTGGCCAAGGCTGAGTCCATCAGCACCTCTGTGATAACATATTTAAGGAAAAAAACCAGTTAGGGAGCGCTTTTGCAGCCGAAGAGAGGAGTGAGAAGATGTAAGAACATCTGCAGACACCAAGGTCAGTGCAGAAGGAGGGGCAGGAGGTGCTCCAGGCACCGGAGCAGAGATCCCCCTGCAGCCCGTGGTGAAGACCATGGTGAAGCAGGCTGTCCCCCTGCAGCCCATGGAGGGAGGATGAGGGGGTGTAGAGATTCCACCTGCAGCCTGTGGAGGACCCCATGCCGGAGCAGGTGGAGACACCTGAAGGAGGCTGTGACCCCGTGGGAAGCCTACACTGGAGCAAGCTCCTGGTAGGACCTGAAGGAGGCTGTGGAGAGAGGAGCCCACGCCAGAGCAGGTTTGCTGGCAGGACTTGTGACCCCATGGGGGACCCCACGCTGGAGCAGTCTGCTCCTGAAGGTCTGCACCCCATGGGAGAGACCCACGCTGGAGCAGTTTGTGACGGACTGTAGCCCGTGGGAGAGACTCACGTTGGAGAAGTTTGTGAAGGACTGTCTCCTGTGAGAGGGACTCCATGCTGGAGCAGGGGAACAATGAGAGGAGTCCTCCCCCTGAGGATGAAGAAGCGCCAGTAACAACATGTGATGAACTGACCATAACCCCCCACTCCCCGTCCGCCTGTGCCGCTGAGGGGGGAGGAGGTTGAAGCCGGGAGTGAAGTTGAGCCCGGGAAGAAGGAAGGGGTGGGGGGAGGTGTTTTAAGATTTGATTTTATTTCTCATTCCTCTACTCTGTTTTGCTTAGCAGTAAATTAGGTGAATTCCCTCTCTAAGTTCAGTCTGTTTTGCTCATGAAGATAATCAGTAAATGATCTCTCCCTGTCCTTATCTCAACCCACAAGCATTTCGTTGTACCTTTTCTCCCCTGTCTAGAGAAGGAGGGGAGTGACAGAGCGGCTCTGGTGGGCACCTTGTCCCCAGCCAGGGTCAACCAACCACACAAAAATAACCCTCCCTTACTTCCACAGCACTCTACAGCAACAGTGGTAGCCACAGGTGAATTTCTTTCAGCTGCCCAATAATTTTAGCACCCATATGCCTCTTAAAGAAAAAAGAGGTAGGTTAGCATAAACTGTTCCTTGCAAATACTTAGGACAGGTGTCTCAAATAGATACCTTGAGAGAAACTCATCTTCCCTCTCAATTGGCTCTACAAAGAATCTAGATGATTAGCTTAGATCATCAACAACTAGAGGGTTTATAAATGGGTTGGATCTGACGAGAGGCGTGCCACCCAAGCAGCTTCCTCTTCTATAGTAACAGTAAAGCCCGCAGGTCTCCACAGTAATTAAACCATGGAGAGATGTTAACATAAATTAACACCACTAGCAGTTATCTAGAGCCACTCAAACAATGACAAAAGTTAGAATTTAAATGTTATTAAGAGAGCCTGGAGAAGACTAAGAGGGGTTCTCATCAATACTTACAAATATCTAAAAGGCAAGTGTCAAGGGGATGGGGTCAGACTCTTTTCAGTGGTGCCCAGTGACAGGACAAGGGGCAATGGGCACAAACTGGAACACAGGAAGTTCCATCTGAATATGAGGAGAAACAACTTCACTGTGGGGGTGACCAAGCACTGGAACAGGCTGCCCAGAGAGGCTGTGGAGTCTCCTTCTCTGCAGATATTCAAAACCCGCCTGGACGCAATCCTGTGCAACCTGCTCTAGGTGATCCTGCTCTAGCAGGGGCGTTGGACTAGATCATGTCTAGAGGTCCATTCCAACCCCTACGACTCTGTGATTCTGTTATTCTGTGATTCTGTGAGTCTTAGAGTATAACAAGCAACATCCAGGACCTACAAGCATAATTATAGGCAGTTGACCAATGCCCTTTGGATGTAGGACACTGTACTCACATGGGTACTACAAAGGTTGAATTTCTGATTCAGGATTTGCAAACTTATGTATTCACCTCAGATTTGCAGTGCTGGAATACCCATTGTCCCACGGCCCCTTCGCTCTTTGCTTCTCTAGGTTAAATGGCCAGTTACTAGACCAATGCCAGATCTGTGTACTTTCATGACGACTCTGGAGACATGGTCAAAAGTCACAAAGTCTCGGCACCAGCACAGCCCTATCATGGGCTCATTTTTCCTGGGTCCTTCATGTTAAAATAGTGCAGGTTGAGCTATTCTTGTAGCTCCTGGTTTTGTCCTTTACCTCACTTGTCTAAAGAAATTATTTAGGTAGCTTTTTAACAGGCTTTTCAAAAAGGTATTTAATAACTTGTTCTGTTATGACTTTCTTAATTTAGGCATATGTATCCATTCTAGGAACACATGACATCCTTACCTCTAAATTGGAGAGACATGGATTCAATGGATGGACCACTTGGTGGATAAGGAATGGGCTAGACGGTCGCACTCAAAGAGTTGCAGTCAACAGCTTGATGTCCAAGTGGAGAACAGTGACAAGTGGCGTTCCTCAGGGGTTGGTATTGGGACCGGCACTAACATCTTTGTCAGTGACACGGACAGTGGGATCAAGTGCACCCTCGACAAGTTTTCCAATGACACCAAGCTGTGTGGTGCAGTCGACACGCTGGAGGGAAGGGATGCCATCCAGAGGGACCTTGACAGGCTGGAGAGGTGGGCCCGTGAAAACTGATGAAGTTCAACAAGGTCAAGTGCAAGGTCCTGCACGTGAGTTGGTGCAATCCCAAGCACAACTATAGGCTGGGAGGAGAATGGATTGAGAGCAGCCCTGAGGAGAAGGACTTGGGGGTGTTGGTTGATGAAAAGCTCAACATGAGCCGGCAGTGTGTGCTTGCAGCCCAGAAAGCCAACTGTGTCCTGGGCTGCATCAAAAACAGCATGACCAACAGGTCAAGGGAGGCGATCCTGCTCCTCTACTCCACTCTTGTGAGACCCCACCTGGAGTACTGCATCCAGCTCTGGCCCCCAACATAAGAAGGACATGGACCTGTTGGAGAGGGTCCAGAGGAGGGCCACAAAGATGATCAGAGGGCTGGAGAACCTCTCCTATGAAGACAGGCTGAGAGAGTTGGGGTTGTTCAGCCTGGAGAAGAGAAGGCTCCGGGGAGACCTTAGAGCAGCCTTCCAGTGCCTAAAGGGGACCTACAAGAAAGCTGGAGCTGTTTACAAGGGCATGTATTGATAGGACGAGGGGTAATAGTTTTAAACTAAAAGAGGGCAGATTTAGATTAGATATTAGGAAAAAATTCTTCACTGTGAGGGTGGTGAGGCACTGGAACAGGTTGTCCAGAGAAGCTGTGGATGCCCCATCCCTGGCAGTGTTCAAGGCCAGGCTGGATGGGGGTTTGGGCAACCTGGTCTAGTGGAGGGTGTCCCTGCCCATGGCAGAGGGGTTGGAACTAGATGATCTTTAAGGTCCCTTCCAACTCAAACCATTCTATGATTCTATGATTATAATTCTTTGTTATTTATTTGACCCATTTTGTCTTTTAAGCATTTATGCACACACCTGCACTTAAAGCTACCCAATTTTGCATTGATGGATTTATTCTTCCAGGACTCTCTACTTACAGAGGACACTCAAGAAGTTGATCTAAAGGAGCTTGATGTTGATGGTCTTTCTAATTGCACTGAATTCAAACTCTTAGGTGGCCTTTGGAAATCCTTATTTGTTGTATTTATTTCGAGCATCACCTCAAATAATCAACCACAAGTATTGTGAACATGCAGAAAGCAGATTAGATTTTTTCAAAGATTTTTTTCTTCCAAAAAGCTAGAATTACATACGTACACCTGTTTTTCTTGGGTTCTTTGTCTTCAACTAGTAAGTTCTATTTCTTTGGTAGAATTAGTGCAACCAGCAATTTCCCCAGTGGGAAAGGGCAGGGGGAGGAAAGAATCCTCCCCCCAAATCTTAGCTTCATTAGCCTGAAAAGTACCTCACAATCTATAAAACTAAGAACATTAAGCTATTAGACAGAAATAAAGTTTTTGTTCATCTGTAGATCAGACCTTGGAGTATTAAACACAGGAGTGTACAAAAAGTCTTCTTCTATTGCTAAATAATGTTACCATGTCTTCTCCTGTCTCCTGTGATGCAATAAGAATTAGCTAACTATAGCACATGTGCAATGAATGCTTAATGCTCTGCTACCCTCCTCTCTGGAAATTAGCTGACCATGTATGTGCTATAAACCTTATAAGGTTTCTCTGCTAGACAAAGTAGCATGCATCACAACATTCTCCGTGGCCCCAGTCATTTGTCATCGAGAGCTCACACCTTACCAGAACACACTATTACTCTATTATGGGAAGGGGAAGGGGAAGAGAAGGGTGGATTGCAGGAGCACAACGCATTGGGGTTTTACCTCCTTATATTATTGAGATCTGGCTAGGGCTGTACCCAGACTTGGCAAGCTCACAACCATTTCTGTGTCTACTAGTTTAACATGACTCAGACAGGGACAGTTCACTACATGAGTGAGATGCCCAGTAAGAGAGCCAGCAGAAGGAGCAGTGCCTGCACACAGTTGCTTTAAATTCACGTAATCATATATAATGGTAGTCTAGTTATGGTTTTAAGGTTTATCAGAGTTTTATTTGTTCCATTATGTATTTTACTACAAAACAGACTTCCTATGTGGGACGAAAACTGAGAGCCACTGGTACATGTATGGTCTTCTACAGGTAATAACAGCATCCAGCACAGTATGAGGTTTTCTGACTGTTTTCGATTGTCTGTTATAATACCCTCCAGACAAAAAATGCTATGAAGCTGCCAGCCAAGAGAAGAATCGCACCAGTACCTGTGAGGGGATTCTGCCAACAGCAAGAGCAACAGATCTATAGGTGGAGGTCTAGCATGATCTACGGCTCCTCTGCCTACCCACTACAGACAGCCAGGTAAGCAACACTTCAGGAACCTTCATTAAAAATGTGCCAACATTAACTGCAGTGCTGGAGTGATGTCAGCCTGTTAGTTCTGGGACTGGCAAGGTGGGCTTCAGATTACTCAAGAGGTGACAATAACAGGTCAAAAGGTAAATATGGCAAAGAAAAGAGTCATGAGGGGAAAGCAGAAGAGGGAAGAAAAAAGGGGAAAAATATTAGGAATATTGTGTTTGGGGGAACGGTGAGGAATTCAAGTTTTTGGGGAAGGATATAATTGTATCTTTACCCTGCTTATTTTTACCAGAGCAACAGTTGCACAGCACCATCTCTATTTAAAACAAATGCAGTTACCATCATGAATCCAGAAGCAATTAGTGCTGACTTGGAACTAGTTCAGACTTAACACCCTTCCTCTGCCATCTCAGGCTCCTATTTGTTTGTGGGCTGTTAACTGTAGCTGCAGTATTGCTGGATTTTACTGCCTGCTGACAGCTAAGTTACTATGAAGAACCTAAAAGGTCAATAAATTGTCACAGCTTGCACTCAAAACGTCCTCTGATCTCTTTGAGATCCTCAAAATCCTAAAACCTGCTCTGCAAAGGAAAAGTATTCCTGTTACTGCTTAATTGATATGAATCAAATTATTTGACCAAGATCTTAAAAAAGATTAATACACCAAGGATAAGGTCAATATGCCATCCTCATTGGGCAATATTGCCTCCTGACCTCAATGACATCCACAAGTTGATCAACTTTGAGGGTTTAAAAATAAAGGATACTTTGAATATCTTCATCCTCTGAAAGATACAGCTGCCCTGGACACTTTTATGCTACTTAAACAAAGCAAAACCTCTTCTACTTATTTGTAGAAGTCTATTAAAGCTAATTTTGAGCCTCTGGTGGATTTATATAGCTTGCTTATGACCTGGCAACACCTTCTGAGCCCAAGTATAATGGTAAGTGTTTAAATAGAAAAAAATCTAAGGTTGTTTCTCTTCAACATCCCTTTGTTGCATTTACGTTCCTGTCTTCACCTAAAGACTCAGACCTTTTCCTATTCAGCTAGATCCTGAATCATCGATTCATTTTTCGCTTTGATGAGCCTCTCATCTGGCTCAGTAGGACTTGTTAAGTAATGGCGCCAACCTCGGTGCAGTCTCCATGGAATATCAAGCTTGCTTGTGCAGGGTGAAGAACCTACCGTAATCACTTTGGGAAACCATTTATACCACACTGTGTTTGCAAAGCCCGCAATGTTTCACAGGGGTATTAGAAGGCTGAGAATTGTAAGAGAAAAACCATTTGAATCAACACCTTTTTATCCAGCTTAAGTTACAGTAAGTATATAGTTTTGCTAAAATCTAACAGGGGGTTTGATATTTGGGCCTGAGAAATAAAAACAATAAAGAACATTTGGACTTTACCTTAACCTCTATTAAGTCATGTAAGAGCATTTCATCTCTGTTATGGCATTCTTGACCCACCCAGTTAACCACTCGAGTCACTATGACTAAGTTGGCACTGGTAGGCCAAGTACAACTGAACTCCCACATCCAGGTGCATCTATAGGTCTTTTCTTCTGACTCTATATTGAGGCAGGACTAAAGTGAAAATCAATTCTCAGCCCCTTGGTCTTGGCTTCTGCAGGAAATGGCCAAGGTATATGAACTGGAGAGGAGCCACAAAATGATCTGGAGAAACCCTTGATTTGAACAATCAAGGTATTTCTGCCACTTTTTCTAGGTACAGTCAATATTCAGGTGTGGAGGGCACTAGGTCTTCAGAGAAGGGTATAAAATAATCTGTTCTGAACAGTCATATGCCTGGCAGATTTCTCCCTTACCAGAGACACAGACATTCACACACACACACACACACACACACACACACACACTCTCCTCTCTCTCTCTCTCTCTCTCTCTCTCTCTCTCTGTCTCAAGCAGCTTTCAAATGTGAACCTGAGAACAGAAATGCATCTAGTTTCACATTTCCTTTGGTTAGACCCAGCTAAGTTGAAGCACAGCCTCTTTGATAGGCTTCTCTGATATATTTTCAGGGCATGAACACCTTCTGTCTTCCCTTGATGGAAATGAGCCTGTGCAACGATGAGGTCTTTAGGCCACCAAGACAACAGCTAGTTCCCCACCTTCCTCAGTACTCTCTCACCCTCCATATTGGTCAGTAGTTTAATCACAGTTTTTCCCCTCCATCCTCACTCTGGGTTTACAGTTCCCTCTTCCATGATGTACAATTGCTAAAAGGAGATAGATTCACAGAACTAAAAGAATGTCTCCCTTGAAAACCAGCAGAGAAAAATACATTCTTGTAGGGTGCAACTGCTCTTATCCTAGATTAATGTCTATGAACAAATGATGCCTAATCCCAGAAATACTTCTTTCTCTACTGTTTAATACCACTACTAATTCAGAGTTAGCTGTCAGATGTTAAATAAGACAAAATCTAACTGAAGTTTTCCATACAAATTACTCCCCAGTTTTATTGCCATAGCTAAAAGGTAACTCCAGGCAAAGTGAAAACAACACACGTAATTTCCCAAATAATTCCTGAGCACAGGTTCTTCAAAATGTCTGTTGTTCATATTCTTTTCCTCTCCAGAGAGGCATCTATCTGTTATCTCTATAAATTAGGCCATTTCTTGTTCAGTCAATTTCCTTCCTCCTTACTTAGCCAGCCAGATAAATTGGATTTTTCTTTTACATTACATGCTCCTCTCTCCTGTCCCAATCCCATGATCAGCAGTTCCTTCATCATTTCATGACTTTTGTATCTAGAACATTGCCTTCTCTCTTCTGTTTCTGGGAAATTCCATTATTCTCAGCTTCAGCCTTATGGAGAGAAGAAAAACTTCAGTGCTCCTTTCCTCTTCTCCCCTCCCATATCTCTACTCCGTTCTCATGTGAACAGGAGCTCCCTTTGTTAAAAGACTTCCATTAGGAACAGAGTTTCAATTTAAAGCAAGTGTTGAATATGCCTCTACCTTCAGTTGTTCAATAATGTAAACAGGTGAGTCCTGACTGATGCTATTAAATGGGTCACACAGATTAACTCCCATGTAATCCACGGACCACTGTGGAATATATTGCACATTTTTTCACCCCAAGCGTTAACAGATGGTTTACATGAAGATTGCCATCAAAGGATTCAAGTCTACAACCACCTGTCTGAACTCCTTATTCTTTAGAATTATACTCAGACATGATCATGATAGCAACAGGAAGTGATTCTTAGACATACACATTTCTGCAGACTGAAAACTTTGAGTGAAAAAACTGAAGTTGGTTTGTTCCCTGGAAAGGGATAATTTGATCAATGCCATTTCAGAAGCACAGACAGCAACAGACTTGTGATTAGTTGGAATTATCCTTACATGACCTGGAGAAGATTTCTAAAGAAAAGAACTAAGTTCCTGACGTCAACACTTCCACCTGTAGAGCAGTGTGTTCTGCTGCACGGGATCAAAGCAAGAGGTGCAACAACAAAACACCCTCTCTACAGTTCTGTCTCACTCTTTCCAACTCAGGAGTCCCTAGGAAAAATTAATGTGGGGAAAAGTACTAGTCCAATTTTGATTACAAGTTTCATTCAACACTGAATGCTACAGCAGAGATGTAATAAATCATCTGAAAGAAACGAAGTTCCCAGAGCCACTATGCTGAAGCATATTAAGTTAGATGTGATTCTGACAAATGTTTGACAGTGCATATCAACTTATTCTAACATTAGATTCTCCAACCTGTTATATTTCCTTAGGTCTGGTTTCTTGGAAGCAAATTGTGGGTGGGAATACAAGCTTCTTTTCATATAACCCTGAAACAACATGCTATATATCTACAATAAAAAAACCCAAAACTAAATCCTGGGGATTTCTGCAGCTGAATATCTACTGCAAAACCAGAAATAAATTCTAGCATTAGGTTAGTTCCACTGTTGGAGGTAAACCCTAATACCATGATAGTGAGAATCCTTCAGCTCTCACTCCTATGTTCAGGCATAGTAATAAGGAAATGCATCTGTTTACTACCTCTTTTAATCCACACCATTGGTGTCCTCAGGATGAAGGCCTTCATCCTGCTACTCAGTATGCAGCTCCTCCTATGTCATACTATGGCACAAAATGGTTCAGCCTTCACACACGACCAGAAAACACAATATAGACCACTGTACCACAACAAACTATATAGATTATTGAAATAAAATCTATCACCAAGAAAAGGATACACTGAAAAATGAATCCAAACCTAAGCAAGACCTAACAAATACATCCAGTCAACAAATGCGAGTATTACCAGACCAGTCTTTCAGCTAAATACCCAATCTTTGTGTATTGTTGTACTATAGACATTGATCAATGAACTACGTCCAAATGCTAGTTTCGAGATATATTTTAGATTTAATTTGGTTCTCTTTATCACTGTTGAGCTAACCAATGGAGGGGGAAAAAAGGAGGAAAGAAGCATTGGGCTAACACTAGAGGACTTATGGATATAGAACACTCAAATAGTTCCTCTATGAAAACATATATACCTTATTACCTACAAACACTGTTGCTCTTATTCCTCCACTATTGACAGATTATGACGATCTCCAGCTTAACCTGACTTGGTTTGAATAGCCTCACCATAATCCTCCTGCATCCACTGTATCAAACACCTTCTTACTTACCAGATAACACATGGTATCTACTAGACAACAATGTGAGGAACTAAAACTGATAACTGTCCTAGCCTAAACATATAATGTATAAGACACTGTAAGGTATTTTATGATGAAAATCTTGGTGCAGGTAAAACATCATAAAAATTCTTCCAGATAATAACAGGTCATCGTTCATTCAAATAAGAATGATAAACAGATATTACTGAAAAATACTGATGGCAGGTGCTCAAACTTCTTTCCAGGACAGATAATATACTATGTTTTATAGAATGAGAGTAAAGAAAGATTTAAAAATATAGCAAAGCATTACTAGGATACTTGCAGAGCCTATTAGAGACCTCTGTTCTCCCATAGACCAGTCTGCTGTTTTCCAAGACAATGTGGCAAGCAAGACAGACTTATGGCTCAACTCCAACAGTAAGATCAATCAAATTCTGTTCAGAAAGAATCTAGGAGTATGACCCTAGCACATACATTAGAATTTTTTTAAGTATGTTTTCCTCGGGATTGGGAAAGGCAAGGCAGAAAGGAAATCTATTCCTCTCTCACACATTATTTTTCTTATTTATTAGCTGGATATAGTTTTCAACAGCCAGACTAAATTTTACATTAGCATTTGGTTTAGGTTGTCAATTCAGGAATATATTTTAAAAGAAGTATTAACTGTTCAGGCTACTTCTATTTATAAGTGAAAGAATGCTTTCAAATAGCTTTTGTCATGAAGAAAAAAAACTGAAGTGATATTTTGTAAGCCCACAAGCTGTAGGCAGTTAGCTCTTAATATATGCTGTTCCCTAGGGAATTCAGGGGCTGGGGAGGAGAGGCAGAGAATCTGAAATAGTTTAGGTCTTTTGCCTGAAGAGAGCTGCTGAGCAGGGAGGTCACTAACTACTTTTCACTGAATGTTTAAGAAGACACATTAGTATTCTATTCTGTTGGTGGTATTATTATACATGATGGGATTTCCCATCTCAGCACACAGTATTATTACTATTTATATGGTCATACTGTAACACTTAACTGAATAATACATATTCATATTCTGACAGAATTTGCTTGGAATTACAACAGTTTATGCATAGCCTGCAATTTTTGGCAATACAGAGAAGAACACGTTCTGGGAAAAGAGTGCTCTCTTCCAGTTTCATTTTTATTAGCAAAGATCATAAAACATCCTGCTCATTAAAATCTGAATAACTTCCACTGGGAGTGCACTTTTCTGAAAGTGTTTCCCTACAGCTGGTGGCAGGATAGATCGGCTGGCTAACCAGAGCTCTAATAGGACATTATGAAATCCACAATGCAGCATGAAGACAGTTGCGTAATTAGAGCAACGATTAGCAACCGCTAAAAAAGTGGTAAGGGCTTAAGCACAACTGAGTAGCACGTAACAAACAAAAGAAGCCATCGTTGTCAGTCTGAGGTACTGAATAGAACTTTTATACATTAGATTATTGCTTCCATTGCAAGGAGGCTAAGAATAGATCCATGACAAAGGCAGCACCATATAAAATGAGACCATAAATCACAGGTACTAGAAATGCCATCATTAACTGTAGCACAAGACTCCGATATGGGTTACTGTGCCTCAGTTATCAGTGTTGCTCAAGCCCAGGCAGTCCTATGATAGATGTCTACTCTCAGGGGTCTGTGGTGCCTCTATGTCAGGGCCACAAGTGCACTAATAGACTTTACTTGCCCTGATCAGCCTCGCCTGGGATCCCCCACCCACACCCTCTGCCCACGGGCCCAGGGGCCTGATTCCAGCCCATGCCAGGTCCATCAGTCCCTGCCTCAGCAACCTTGCAGGAGGGCTGGTCTCCAGCTGTAATGTAGGGACGCCTCTGCCTGGCCACGGATCTCATTGATCCTAACCCTGACCTGCAGGCTGAGATCCCGATCTGTCCTGGGCACGGCCCCATCGCCGCTGAAGTTTCAGGCAATCACCTAGTTTCAAGTTTGTGTGTTACCTTGGGCCAGTCCAGCTACCTCACTCATGCGGATGACGCCCGGAGTTAACGGCTGATGCTTATAGAGATGATTTGACAGATTGTTACAGGGCATCTCTGGGTGGGACCTTCCTGCAGTTCTAGAGATTTCCCTTAGGCAGCTCCTGCTGTGCCTAATCTCAGCAACCTGGATACTTAAATATGTTGATTAACATCCTGGGTGGAGAATCTGGCCTTTCCCTCCAAAGACTCCTCTAAGGACTTCATGCTGCAAGACAGAGTACACTGTACATAGGTAAGACATTTGCAGATAGTCATTAGAAACTGTGTTTTGTATGTAGGTAAGATAATCAATATCAATGAATTATGCATGTGCTGGGTGGTCACCGAGGGCCACAGCCAGCTGCGTTATTGGAAGCCAGCAGAGCAGTGGCTCTTGGACGTCTCATCCAATCCAGATTAAGCTGCTGCTGCAAGGACTCTGCAATGGAGCCTCACATTACCAGCTGGACAGTGACTAACTGTCCTGTTCAATAGATTCGACTCGCCTGAGAGCATAACTCTGTATTAAGATCCCAATAAATTGTTTGTCTTTTTAAAAAACACTGTCCGTGACTCTCTTTGCAAGAACTGCATGAAGAACCACGTAAACATTTTGATCTAGAATTGCATGTTGGAGCAAAATTGATTTGCATAGATGTAGCAGCACTTGCAGACTTCCGTATATTCACAAGTTTGCTATACTGGCCTTTCCAGTACTTTGGCTATTATTTCAGTTATTTCAGAAAAAATATGTGAAAGTAGATTTCAATTAAACTTTCTGTCCCGTTACCAAGGTATAGGACACAAAAAACATGTAGTGTAACACCCCCGCTCCTGTTTGCAGCAAAATCTGAGGGAGCTCTGGCTCATTGGGATATAGCTATACACACACACACACAAAAAATAAAATTCAAAACTTTGTAAGATGTAACATTTAGGTGTAAAGTCTCCACAATTTCAATGTAAAACAGCAATGGAAAATTCAAAGTTCTGCTTATACAAAAACTGTCAGTTAAACCCCATTGCTCACACTTAATGGTAAGATGTAAAGCACATTTTTTTAAGTCTTATTTATTTGTGTCAAAGGACCACTACTGGCCTCAGATGTGGGAGAAATAAACCAGCATTTTTGTACTACATTGAAATTTATTGCATTAAAAATCGTTACAAATCAACATTACATTGAAAACTTAATTCAGTATCTATTGCTGTGATTTAGATATATCTATATTACAAAGTCCCAAAAGAAGTACTAAAGAAAATTGTGTTATCTAAAACCTTACTGAAGGCGTATGAACACTCTTAAGAATCTGTCAAGTCTCTAATAAAATGTAGGTTTTCCTGGAAGCAGATTAAAGATTCTGTTCAAGGTACTTCTATGAGCAGATGACTGTAGGCCTACTTTAATAAACCAGATAGGCTGAGGGATTACAAACACATGCCATATTTTTCAACTGGAAAAAACCTGAAGTTAAAAGACCCTTTTTACATCATACGGAACATTATTACATTGTAAATCTAGAAATAAATAATGGAGCTGTACAAGCAAGCACTAGGGAACAGAAAATTGATTGAATACATTATTGTAAGTAATTTGGTGATTTTGTGATTGGTTTTGTCACCTGGAATAATGGAACTGGGTAATCAAATTTAGTCCTATGTTGTGGCTTGTGACAACAACATATAATTCCTTCACAAGCTCCCTCTTGAAACTCACTTACCTCTCCTTAGAGAAGATGATTTTGGTTTCACTGTTCTGACAGTTAGAAATATTATTTTCAGACTGCAGTGAATCAGTGCATTTCTATAACTGCGTATTTGTATTAACCTTGTCCTTTGACCTTCTTCATCCCTAGTGTTTAGCCTCATAAGAGTATACATAATCAGCAATCAAACATCATTTTACTGAACAAGTCAAAAGTTGCTTACATTTTTCAGCTGTGCTGTTCTGGTTGAGTTGTGCTAGGTTAAACCATCAGAATATAAATCTCCAGATCATCTTCCCTGCCTCTTCAAATGAGGTGGCATAACCATATATAAGCTCATTTCTCAGCTCTCCCAGTTCTGTCAATGTTATATTAAAGCATTCTTCTGCTGGAGGGTTTTTGACAGAAGCAGGTTGGATAACACACAAGCATCATACATACAGATCTGAACCCAGCTCAACTGCAGCCAAAATGGCTTCTCTAACAACAGGTTTTGTGGGCTTTTTTTTCTAAAAAGTAAAATCTCCACCCTCCTTATGATTTTAGTAGCTCTTCTCTGCACCTTTTCCATCCAGAATTCATCTTAAAGAGTTTCCGCTGAAGTCTTATCCTGCCTTGTACAGTATCACTAGCCCTACCTGCTGGTGGTAAATTCGCAATTTTATGCGCAATTTAGAGAGTGGTTAGTCCCTTGACCCACTTATATATATTTGTACTTCACCCTTATTATCTTTATTTCTTCATTCCTATCAGCTATTCCTCTTTTGCACAACCTTCTCAATTCAATTGAGCAGGTATTCATTTACCAGTGGCATCATACAACATTGCCTGTGAACAACAGCCCCAGTTATCCATATTCTGTTTGTACTTGGCCACTAGAGTACTAGGAGTTTTAACGTTCTTTGGAAAGTGTTTTACCTTTTTAATTACTTTATCCTTGTACTCTTTTGATAAATTTCCTGTTTTTTCATTGATTAATCCACTTTCCATTCCTAACAGGCTCTTTGCTGACTCCTAACTCCATTTTACCTAGTTCTGTAGCCCTCTCTTTCATTATCCCTTTCACCTCCATCCCACTCCTCCTTTTGCTTGGGATGAAAGTCAGTTTTAGAACTTTGAAGTAAGTAGAAGCCTCTTTAACATTAAATTTCTTGAGCTGTGCAATCACTTGACTTCATTAAATAATTCCCTTAAATTTTTGCAAAATTTTATTTTAGAATAAATTACCTGGATGGAAAGTCAAAACAGGTCTGCAGTGAAAGTTAATTTGAACTGATGTGCGACCCCTTAATCTAACAAGGTTTTGTTGGATTTTTTTAATATTTTTTTCAGTACTTACAAAACCAAATATTACAGGGTTTTGTCCAGTAATTATTTAGTAAAAAGACTGCTATCACATCCAGGAATAACTGAACTTTATGCTGACCCTCACACATTAGCTGAGAAAATTACAAGCCCAAAAGTGACCAGACTTTTTCAGTAAAAAAGTAAAATTCTTTTAAGCTAACAACTTAATTGTGCAGCACAGACAGCAAGGGCAAAGAGCCATAACAGGTATGACGTGCTACACTGATAAGAAGGTGGTGCAAAAGATGGTTAAATAAAGACAGAATGAAAATAAGAGTCTAAAAAAGAAAGTAAATATTTAAAACCAAAAGTAACGATTATGTCAAAGAACATTAATAGTAAAATTACTTATACAGGCAGAAATCTTACCTAATTTATCTAAATTGGCAACTAAGTTTCAAGAAAGCAATCATGTATGATTGCACCATCTGCTCTTTATGTGAAGTAAAAGTAATATTGAACAATAATTTGACACTCAAGTTGTTTCTTCAAACAATTGCCTATATTATTTTATACTAAATACCATATTTAAACTTACTGAAAAGTTCTCAAAAAGTTTTCCATTATAATTATGGGAAACCTTAACTTCACATATTGATATTATTCCTAGAAAAACTTCTCACAGCATTATTCTGAAAATCTCTATTCATAATAAAACCCAGTCCTAGGAATATATAGGATATCCTATACATCCTATGTAGGGAGTTCGTTTAAAAACAAAAAAAAAGAAAAAAATCAAATCCAACTCTACACAAAAGTAAAAGGGAATTCAAACCAAGTCTATGCCATCCCAAACACAAATTCATAGAATCATGGAATCATTTAGGTTGGAAAAGCTCTTTCAGATCATCAGGTCCAACCATTAATCTAGCACTGCCAAGTCCACCACTAAACCACGTCCCTAAGCACCACATCTACACATATTTTAAATACCTTCAGGGATGGTGACTCCACCACTTCCCTGGGCAGCCTGTTCCAGTTCTTGACAACCCTTTTGGTGAAGAATTTTTTCCTAATATCCAAACCTCCCCTGGTGCAACTTGCGGCCATTTTGTTTTGTCCTATCACTTGTTACTTGGGAGAACAGACCAACACCCACCTCGGTACAACCTCCTTTCAGGTAGTTGCAGAGTGATAAGGTCTCCCCTGAACCTCCTCTTCTCCAGGCTAAACAACCCCAGTTCCCTCAGCTGCTCCTCATAGAACTTGTTCTGTAGACCCTTCACCAGCTTTGTTGCTCTTCTTTTGACACGTTCCAACATCTCAATGTCTTTCTTGTAGTGAGGGGCCCTATTCGTTATGGAGCTACCCCGTAGCCAACGAACAAAACTATTACAGCATGATCTATTTTCCCTTAATAGAACATAATAACCAGCACTTGTGTTCTAGGCAATTACTATCTCTCACTTCCATAAAACATCTCTTTTCACAAGCTCTGGAGCTGCTGCATGCAGTTCTGAAGAGACCCGCCAGTCAGCGTGCCTCCCACTGAAAGGCAGGGAGGTTTTGTCATAAAAGTCCTGGAATAACTAGTGGAACAGGCATCTTTGAATCATGCAGCCCACTGCCAGCTTTATGACTGGAAGGTTCCCTGTATCACTGAAGCGTCCATTTAACAAATAGTTTTCTCAGTAAGCTGTCCTGGTCTATGACAGTTCTATCTGTTGTCACAGAAGGAAAAATCCCCCATATATTTTCTTTTGCCTTTATTGTTTGCCTCAGCTTGTGTTTTGATAGCTTCTCCTCCTCTGTTTCAAATATAACCATCTCTTCTTCCATTCTCAGTTTCTTCTTCAACTTTGTCATCATAGTCATATATTTCCACACATTACAATCCCAGTCCAAAAATATGTCTCTTATCTTCTCTTCTTTTGTAGACAACTGCAAATATTTGAGTGGTACCCAAAACTTTCACTCCATTTTCATCCTACCCTATAAACAACAGCAACATTTCAGTTGCATATTAGGCCTTCATCCTCTCTTTTTTGGGGACGAGGGTGGAAAGCTTTGTGGAAAACAAAAATCTTTCATCAGGTACAAGTATGTCCCACGGTTTTGGCATCCAAAATTTTAAGACAGCCTTCTTCATACAAAGCATCCAAAATAAATTCCTTCACCTGCTGACCTCTCTTAATTTGGCTTCTCAGTTTAAGCCAATTTTTTTCCTACTAACAAAAGTAACTTAGCACCATAATATTCCAAGGAATCTCATACAGATTCCTGCTAGCATGCTGAGGATCAAAATGCCCTGTTATTTCAGATCAGGATATCCAGGATCCCATTAGGAATCTATTTATTAGGATTGGATATTGAAAATGCATACTGCTGATCAGATCAGTTTAGGGAGAATAAAGGTTTTTGCCAATGGATCAATCTGTTTAACTGACAAAGTACACAATATCCTAATCTGTTGGCATGCAGTATATTAAAATACCCACAAATATTCTACTTTTCTACAGAAAAGCATTCTGCAACACTTTCTCTGGATCTTTCAGAGACCAATACAGGAAGAAGTAATTAGCATGTAGACTATTATTTCCTTGGGACAGCCCTGTTGCCTGCACAGTACAAGGCACTAGTGCTTTAGGATTCCATGACTTTTTAAAGATGTGCTAGATTGGACATTTGGGTAAATATACATAAAACATTTGTCACAACTGCACTCTGTTGTCTCTACTCACCTATAAGGAAAGATAAGAAAAAGTAAAGTAGAGAGAAGAGCAATGAATTGATCAAAATTGTGTGAAGAGCCTGGAATACAAGCAAAATGGTCCAAGTACCTTCCCAATACTCGCCTCCCAACTCCACATCATCATTTGGTGTGATGAATTTCAAACTAAACTGAACATTCTTGCACTTCCTCTGCACTCAGGTAAGATTACAGTGAAAAACTTTCAGAAATTAATAACTGGGTTTGCAAATCATCAAAGTAAAAATGCTACAGCTTTAGCCACTTTATGTTAGCTATTTCATGACAGTTTCATGTTTTATAAAGTACCTCTCATTTTTTTTGAATTTTGATGAACATGGGCCAATATTACTATATTCAATGATGCCTAATTAAGTTGCTAAAACCTTATCGCTATGCTTGCAAGCTAACTTGAAAACTTTAGGATCTGTTTAGATGAGAGCCAAGTCTCAGCAATCCACTCAAAAAAATAAAAATATTTCAGCTTTTAGTATCTTGTAGCCTGCAATCTACCCAACTTGTTTCTATCCTGGTAATTTAATGAAATTGCTCTTGTAAAGTTCATAGCAATATTTATTAGACTTGCAGATTTTTCTAAAGCCACACAAGAAGGAACACCAAATTTTCCACATAAAGATTGATAAGGCAACTGTAAAATAAGTTTCTTTAAGAAAAGCAAAGTAATATTAAGCAAGAGCAGACTCAAGCAATAGAAACTACAAAAATAAAATACAGTTGAGAAAAATATGCACAAATTAGCTGAACATACCTTTAAAATAATACCAGTAGATTTCCAGTGAATTTTAAGAGCCTCTCTTTCAGCTTGTTTAAAGAATTTTAAGATACAGTCAAGAAGGCTTTGTCAGCCTTTCATGCTACTCTTATACACTCAAAACCCCCTTCATTATGTCCTACCCTTAAATTAATCTACTTTCTTTTTAAAAATTCCTTCCATCATTGCATGGTAATGAGAGTCAGATCTCCATGAATTATCAAGGGTTACTTAACTCAGGCCAGCTGGGCACAGGGCAAGGAAATAGGAGACAATTTTGCCAAATTCAATCATTTTTATTTGAATAATACTCTATTCAACATTCCTTATTAACAAAACCTGGTACTATGGTATGGCATTAGCTTGAATGTCACAGCTGACATTACAAAAAATATATTTGTTTTCCTAGCTTGATACTAAGATCTTTAGAAAGCTATTAATATTTGGCAGTCAAACTTCAAGGACTTTCTCAGTTATGTCTCTCTTGCCACGACCTTTCTGAGACTGAGGTACCATTAAAAAAAAAGCTATAGTCAGCTGAGAACTCAGCTTATAGAGTAGCAGAAAGAACAAGGATCATGAACAGCTTCTAACAAATAACATGCAGGTTTCAGCTTATATCGGGTTATTATTTCTGATTACTTTTAACAATATTATGACCTAAAACTAAACTCATAGTATTGTGGACAAACTGCTCCAAGAAACTAGAGGAAGTATAAGAACACTAGTATCATACACTGCTGTTTTTCTCATGAATTCAACACAAGAGAAATGTAAATAACGGGGCCCATTTCCTACTTCCTTGATTACACTATCATTAATGGTGAAAAAAGTAAATGCCAGCTGGATGCAAGAATCACTTCCAAATCAGAATGCTTTCTTTTGCACAAGTGCAAATAAACGATTATCCAAAAGAGAAAGTCAAATAAGAATCAACTCCAATAAATTGCCAGGTGAAAAACAATTCAGAACAGGTTGAGTAATCATCTCTTTTGCCCTTCTGCTTCCTCTAATTGTTTACTGAATTCATTTCCCAGTCTTTCTACTAGAACAACTCAGTTTCCTCCAAAGAGTCTTAAACATTTCCAGAATTGGTTTGACTCCATAGAAATAAGTAGACCTCCATCACCCCTTTGCAAGTCCCTGTCAATGCAGTTTAGCAATGCAAAAATGAAACAGAGGTTTTGCTGTTGTGTTCTGTTTTGGTTTTCTACCATATAATTACTTTGCACTATTCTGTTAAATTCAAGAGAAAAATCACATGGTGATTTCTGGAAAACAATATTTCATGAAATCTCTCATCATCTATCTCATGATATATTAATTACAACACATAGTCATAACTTTAACCTAAAGCAAGCCTTTACAAATAAGAACACTTGTATCAATGAGTAATGAGCTGTTTCCTCAAGGTAAGGTACAGTTTGATCATTACTTTTTTCAGCTCCTCAGCACAATATAAGCATATTGGCGAGTTGAAGCCCCCTTGATCTGGAAACACCCTTCCATCCCCACAACAGGGCAAAGCTGCAGTCTTCCTCAGATCCCTTCCTGTCCATGCACACCACCTTCTTCCTTTGAAGACCAAAGCACTCGGAGGATGATACAGGCTGAGGTGTCCTCCCAGCCTGGAGTCACAATATTACCAAGGTGTGCTGGAAAGCACCTGGGGGATTTAGTGTAGAAACACTTTCATGCACTTCACATTTCTGAGCAGCTGGTAAGAGGAAGAATTTGAGAAATGGGAGAATGCCACAAATGTACTGCCAGCAAGGTATGCAATGATAAGTGACAAAGAATGCTGGGGTCTTTTCCCTCAATCTCCCCAGTTTGGTTTAGGAAGGATCTTGAGGCAGCCTGATGTCATGAAACTCTCTTCCTGAGCCCTAGTGTACACAGCTCTAAAACATGTGGGATAAGGTTTTAAGCCCATGGAGGACTGCTGTGAACCTTAATTAGCATATGTACATAGCTGCACTTTTTTTTATGAAAAGCAGAAGAAAAATTGAGAAGTACATAGCCACACTGTCTTGCCTGTGAATCACTTCTAGATTGCCAAAGCACGTACTTCACAATGCTTTTAATGAATTTGCAAGGAGTTTGTGGACTGTATCTTGCCCTAGTTTGCTGGTATCCAACACACCTTTAGGACACTTTGCTGACAGTCTTTTGATGATCACAAAGCCACGGATAACATCAGGAATGAAGCACTGAATTGCCTAATTAGACCAAACACATGTATGCACATTTGCACTTTGCTCAACTACAATAATGCTTTGAGGAAGCTGGAATAGCTCTGTGATTAATATGGCCAATCTATTAATAAAAGCTAAACCCCAGGAAATAAAAACAACTTATTTTTTAAGGAAGTGAAAAATGATTTCAAAAGAAAAGACCAGCTTTCTATGTTTAAACATCAGCAGTGCTATTAAACCCGCAACAGCTGTTGCCAGCTTAATCCTATGGAGACAAATTGATGATATCTGCATTGCTATATGTTTCTGGTGATAAACTGGCAGACCCTGAGAGATAGCCTGCTGTAGTTGGACTCATACATACATGGAATAAGTTCTGCAGATATTAGGATTTCCTTGGCTTCAAACGGTTGCCTTGGACACAAAGAAACACAGATTTAAAAATAGAGCAGTCTCTACATGTGGATTAGATAGTCAGCATTCTTCGAGCCAGCCAAATGAAGATAAATCAAAGCTCAGAAAGGCTGGGAAGAAGCTTCCTTGCTGTTCTGTCTGATTGCTAAATTAAATCACTTGGGCTTGAGAGAACATTGCAATTATGGGTAGCTACACCAGTATTGCCCCAATGGGAAAGTATTCTTTCATCTACAGATTAGTTCAACCAATAAAGGTATTCCACAGTTAACATTTCACTTTTGCAACAGTCAACTTATCAAGCAAGATGAGTTACTGCATTAGGAGGCCATTGAAAATAAAATTCTCAATAATCTCTAGTGAGAGAGGATTTGCAGCCTGTCGTGCAGCCCTTTTCCGCTCCTCTTCCCAAACCTCAAATTAACTTTTAAAGGATATCAATTAAAACATGTATCTTTCCATGACCGCAATCAGCCACCGTTGTAAATATCAAGAAAGGAAGAGGCACCCATTTATTTTTTGCCCCTCTATATAGAGTCCAAAAAAGACAAACCAGTCATGAGGCCCCATATTTGTTCTTCATGTCTTGGTCAGTCTTACCCTGTAATAGCTAACCACACATTGCTAGGTTAAAGCTGTGCCACAGGAATTCATCACATATTTGTCTGACCAAAGCGTAGTCAATTTTCATATTAAGAATGTGTCCTTAATCTATTGTGCACTTCCTAAAGAATGTCACTCTTGCTTAGATTAACGGAATAGTTAAACCCTGATGAACAGCAAGGTGAATAACCTGAAAGGGAGTAATAGAATTCTAAGAGGTACCATGAGATACAAATGCTATGTGAATGGGTTTCCCATAACATGCTTATAGCCAAGTTGGTGAGATAGAGACTCAATAAACAGACTATAAAGATGGAAAATTAGCTGGACCACTGCACTCACATGGGTGTCATCAGTGTTACAAAGTTCAACCGGCAGCCAGTTACTAGTGTCATCCCTCAGGGATCAATAGCTCAATCCAATATTATTTCACATCTTCATTAATGACTTCAGTGATGGGACAGGTGGTATTCTCAGAAAGTGTGCATCACACTGAGAGGGGTCATCAACATGCTGAAGGACTGGATAGCTGTTCAGAAATACCTTGACAATCTGGAGAAGTGAACTGACAGAAAACTCACGAAGCTCAACACGGACAAATGTAAAGTTCTGTGTCTGGGATGAAATAACTCCATGCAACAGGACAGACTGGGTACCGACGGGCTAGAAAACAGCTCTGCAGGAAAGGACTTGAGGACAAGTCCACGCTGGTGGGCAAAATGACTGTGAACCACCAGTATGCTGCTCTGGAGACAACAGCAAATCACACACTGAGCTGCATTGACAAGACCATAGCCAGTGGGTTGAAGGACATGATTGTTTCCCTCTGTTTGGCACTTCTGAGACGACATCGGGAGTTTTGTGCCAGTTTGGGGCTCCTCAGTACCAGACTTTGACATACTGGAGCAAGTCCAGCAGGGGACCATCAAGATCATCAGGAGACTGGAAAACATGACATATGAAGAAAGATCAAGAGAACTGGATTTGTTCAGCCTAAAGTGAAGGCTAAGGGGAGCTCCTCAGGTACCTAATGGGAGGGTATATAAGAAAACAGAGCTATGCTTTTCTCAGAGGTACACAGAGACGAAACAAGAGGCAATGGACACAAGATAGAACACAGGAATTTCCAGTTAGATATGTTACATTTTCTTAAACCAGGGCAGTGGTCAAACATACTGGAACAGATTGCCCAGAGAGGATTTGAAATCTCCATCCTTGTAGATGCTCAACACTGCACTGGCTGAGGCCCTGAGCAACCTGATCTAACTGAACCTGCGTCGAGTGGAGGGTTCGACTAGATGACTGGATTTCTAAATGATCAGATGACTAGATTTCCAGAAGTCCCTTCCAACCTAAATTATTCCATGATTCTAAGCATGAATGCAGAATTACTTTTTCCTACTTTTTTCCTATCAGTAGCTACATAATCATATTTTTTTTCCTGGTGAATTAAAAAGCAAAAGAGCATCAACAATTTATTTAATAACAAGTATTTAAACTTAACTACCACTTCTTCTCATTCAAGCTAAGCCCATTTTTAGCTGATTCACACATTCCTACTCAATTTGGGATTGAAAGCACAAATTGCATTCATGCTAAGGACACGCATAAAAATGCATTCATGAATTGTTTGAATCAAATGTCCAATATAATGGACAGAGTGACAAATTATAACAAACAAGATATTGATTCTGACCCTGCAACTGAAACAATCTGTATGCTAGACTAGAATAGCACCCAGGTGTCCACCTCTGCTGACTCAAGTCTGGCTTCTTCTGACTACAGAGAAAGCAAGTGTCAAAATTCACTCTGTTCAAACCCAAAGGAATCATTAGACAGACACACTACTATAACCATGATTTTTTAATGTTTCCTATATTTTGCCTATCACTTGAAAAGCTCAGGACTAAAAACTGAAAAATTTTGCCTGTGGGAAGGACTGCTCCCTGCTCTTGCAATCACAATTTAAAGATCTCCATTTAAGAAGAAAGAAATTAAGCAGATAAATATGGGAAACCTGAATTTCATCACAGTCTTTTTCAACTAGCTCACTGCTTAGTGAAAATCATCCCCCCTTGATCCCTTTCACATGGCATTTTTGTAATTACATGTATAATGAGTGAGAGGCCTCCACTGCTAACATTTTTTTCCATGACCACATAAGGATGTCTAAACTGATGAGAATATTCAAACATACACCTTAAGCAATGCTTTACTGCCCAAGTTCCTTGGAGTTTGAATCTTCGTTTTGAATACTTCGGCATTTTCTTAGTTAATCCTGACCCACCTTGATTTCCACTCCATTTGCACACTGAAAAAATTCAGTAGTTTGTAAAAGCATCTAAACTTTGGATTGACTAACTTGTGTGAACTTTGGAAAATTTTAAAATTCATCCACCAGTGATTATAATGTACTTCACACACAGGCAAACACCATTACACAGCATACATTGACATTTGCAATCTTAAAATGTTACAACTGTAAGAGTTGACATTTATACAAGTATCCCTCATATTTTTAATTTCAGTACAGTCTGTATATTAGGCTAATAGTAGGCATTTAATATTAAATCGTATTTATTAGAGAGCAATTATACAAAGGGTAAAATCCACTACAATTCTGCTGTACACACTGTTATAAATGTCCCATGTCCTGAAGAACTGGTAAACACGAAAGAACAAGGACAGAAAGAAGGTGCAAAATCTTACACAGAATGAGTAGCCAACTGTGCAACAGTTCTGCTGGAAGGGAGAAATCAATGTCATGAACATGTGGAGTGGCATAAGTTAGGAAAAGATAAGCTACAGTGAAAAAAAAAAAAGGCAGAAAGAGGACTTTAAAGGAAATTTTAAAGGAAATGAGAGTAAGAAATTCAGAAAGAACTGGAGTAAAGAGAAATTGCAGTGATGGGAATGAAACCAGAGGAACACAGAACAGAACCCTTCCTTTTTAATATGCCATAAGTAATGAATTTTAGTAGCTCTTCCATTCATTCTTTCCACATGGAATTCTCATGGTATGCTTCTCGTATGTTAAAGATAACCATATTTATGTTTAGCCATGCAATGCCAGCAGCTTACAGGAGTATCCCTTAAGAGAGATAAGACAGATAGTCAGAGTGTCTGGGCTTTATTTCCACCTCTACCAATGACAGACTGTATGAATTAAAACTCAGAAAGTGACTAAATCTCCCTCCAGCTTTCCCCCAACTTTTTTTTTTTTGTGTGTACAGATCATCTCTTCCTCTGTTCATTTACCATATCCAGCACAGTGTATCTGACAGCCTAGATTTCATGCTTTCCTGTAATACAAATAATATAAAGAAAAGCCATTCTACACTCTGTATGATGTGCTTTTTCACTAGCCCAGCAAAAGAAGGAGATGCTAATCTCTGCATTCTTCTGAATGATCTAAATTGAAAAATCTGGTCAGCCAATCCACAGAATTAGAAAACAAGTGTTTAGGTGTAAGAAGCCTAAAGAAGGATACATGAAAAGGACTAGTTTAAATGGCTTCCTACAGCACCATGATGGAATCAGTTCAGTGACACAGGGGACAACTTCAGCTTTTATTCCCCTGCATAAATAAAAAGTGTCTTCAAGCATGGCTCTAAGGTTTTATGCAAACCTGTCCATTGTCTGGTCTACAAACAAGCTTTCCCACAAAATTTTTACAGTTACTAATTATTGAGAGATTTCTCCTCCCCATTAACTAATTTAGCTTTGGTTGCTGCTATTACATATTTAATGGTCCCTCTCAGGCACCAAGTTATTCTTTGCCCATGACAGAGTCTTTGATTCTCTTTGGGCCAAGAAATCTCAGGCAGGGATTGTAGTCCCAGTGTAGCAAGCACCGAAAAAAGCACTGGCATTTTCAACTCAGTGTTCACTAACAACAAAGACCTATCCAATCAATACACAGCTATTACAAACAAACATAGGATTCTGTGGTCTGTAAAGCAAGTGTCAGGGCAGCTACTGTGAATTATAAATTAAAGTAACTGCAACTTTATAATCTTTATAAGAGCATGATATAGAAAGGTCCTTCTGGTCACAAAGCCAACTGAGACTATCAGACCATACAAGGTGCATGAATATCCCTTAGCTTGAGGACACATCTAGCAATCCCACAATAATGGCAACACTCTCTTTTCTTTATAGCACATCTTTTATCCCCTCCATCATGAAACATTACCTGTATTACGTCTAGGACAACAACCAATACTTTTTCCATTCATGACTTCTCTCAGTCAGCAGTGACACCTCCCTACCTGAATCATTTAAAAAGATTGTACTGTGTCTTGTGTACCTGACATAAGAATGGCCTCAATGTTCCCACTAGTTTTCCCTTGCTGAACAAAAGGTCTGACAAAATTTTATGGCTGCAGCCTATAGAGGGAATAATTGGCAGCACTAAATTGCTTATTGCAACACAAGAGATGGAAGATTGCAGGTACAAAGCGATTCTGTCATTTCCTTCCAACATCCACAGTCAAATCAACAAATCCTCCCAGCAGGGCTCTTGGAGTCTGTTAGCTTAACAACAGAATTATAGCATAATAGGGGTAGAGAGGACCATGTTGCCATGCACCTGATCTGTTAAAAATTGGAATCGAGCCACTGGTCTGCACAGTTGAATCACATCAGAGAAAGTTAAACACACTCAAGATTCAAAACCACTTGAGAACTCCAAAAAATATTTCAGCTTTCTATGTTAAGACCATAAGTGGGGGTATTCTTGAGCAATCAGATCCCTCTTCCTGCTTTTAGTAGTTAACCTGTTTGGCAGGCTTAGCATGACATGTAAAGACATGGGAACCTGATCAAATGGCTTTTTTTTCTTGAGAGCAAGACAGTAACACTCTCATCTTTGAAATTCATTCTCTTTTTCCTCCACGCAGGAGGAAACAGACAATTGTTTACATGTAACAGCTTGAAATGTAATGACTACACTAGCCATGGAGAAACTAGCCATGAAGAAAACAGAAAAGAAAGAAAATTAAGAGGCGATGAGAGGGGAGGCAAGGCGAGGTGAGGCGAGGCAAGGCGAGATGAGGCCAGGCAAGGGAACAGCAAGCCAAGAAGACAGCAACTTTACTACACGATTGTCCTCTAGAGAAAACAAAACCCCCAAAACAACATCATCATATTTACTTCAGAGGCTTTCTAAAATTATACACAATTTTTGAGAGGACAAAATGGGTTGAGGAAAATTCAGATGAAGAGAAAAATAACACTGATCTGCTGAAAATCTGTTGAGAGAATAAGTAGAAAAGAAGCAGTATTTCATACTGTATTTCAGGTCCTGCCTTTAAGCTATGGATTGGATAGGTCTGTCAGTTCTGGTTATCTGAAGGAAAACACAGAAGCCGAACAATAGTATCTTGGATAGAAAAGTTTGTTTGGTACACTCAAGCTTTTATTTCTACATAAGCAAGCATTATTGGCAAGTACTATAATCAATAATTCATTGACTAAAGTAAATTTCTGCAAGATGCCTACTACAGAAAATAGAAGATTGCATCTGTAGACTGACAGATTTTGACCATTCAGAGGAATGACATTAAAAATTAAAGGCTGATTTCATAATGCACTAGTTTTAAATCAACAAGTGAGCAGGGAGTTAATTTACTTGCCAAAAAGCTGTAAAGCCTTACTTCCAACAACTGCATTCTCCTAACATGATGTAGAATTTACCATATGTCATATGCCTTCAAGCAAACTCCATTGAACCTCCACTTAAACCTTTATCTTCTGTATCAGCAAGGAGTGTTCCTTGCTTAACTATATCAGAATTTTTAGGGAGAAAGATAGTTTTCTGTTAACTTTGCCCCTCTCCCCCCCCAGTAACAGTATTTCATAAATTATATGGAAATAGATTATGGGATATTATTTGGAGAGTACCAGAGTATCTCCCTTCAAAATATAAGCTGGTTTACTTTCCTCATCCAGTTTTCTGATCACTGTGAATTACTCATACTATGTCTTTTTAGTAAATACAGGTTATGTTCCTTTGTCTCTGAGCATTTGCAACCATCACTTAAGAGGGGTGCAAAGTATGCATGGAAATGGCTGCAGAGTAGGGAAAACAACCAAACAAAACCCATAACTAATTACCAACCACTAATTACCCAGTTTTGGTAGCATTCAGTAGTAAAGTCCTGAGTTCAAGTCCCATCTCTTTTCCAGGCAGGACAAAAAAAAAAAATTATCTGCATCCTCCTACATTCCAGCTAAAAGACCTCTAATTATTCCTTAGCTCACTGTATTTCTACTTCAAGTTCAAGAAATCCTCCTGACTCCTGAGTAGAACACTGCTTTTTTAAAGGTTATTAGAAACTCACAGGTTTTAAATGAGAAATGCCAGTTTACAGGTTATTTAAAAAACAACAAATCTGCCCATTCTCATCAACCAGCTTCCAGCACCCAGCTGCTCTTCTGCCCAAAAGCAGGCTGCCACGCTTCTTGCAGGCTCATCTCCTCTTGGCCATAGCAGTGTCTGGGTGAGCTTCAGGTAACTTTCTTTTGTCCATTTTATTTGTTTGTTCTAAACTAGTTCTGAAACAGATGTAGTCAAACAACATTGCAGGCAATCCATCCTTCAAACACTTTTTGTTAGATAATGTGTATGTGGATTCTGCGTTAAAAAAATGGATTTTTCACCAGAAAGTGAGATCCCTGGCCATTCCAACACCTCCTCTACACAGATACATAAAAGCTATGTGGTAAAACTAAGATTAATTCAGGCATTTCACCAAAAATGGAGCTACATCTGTACCTGATACCATACCAGTGAAGGATGACTTTGAAGTCTCAAAGCTACTTTCACTGGCCATCCCAGAAATCCAGGACTGAGTTGGTATGAAACCAATGCCAATTGGAAGCCCCTATCTTGTAGTTCTCTCAGGAGAGCCCACGAAGTGTGTAGCTGATGCCAATTTACAGTAAGAAATATAAGGAAAGTCCAGAATTTCATTAAGGTCCCTCCCATCCACTAAGTCTTAATATCTGCCAAGAAATATATGTCAAGTGGGCTAATACTCATATTCCTAGATGTTTGCTCAGAAAAGGAGTTTCAGAGAAGTCTCATCATACTCTCAATCTCAGAGGCAGAGATTAAATCAAAAGTTCACAGAACTTTTAGGTGCTCGAAACAAGGTTTTCTTGGTTTTTTTCAGAGTATTTTCTGTTAGGAAATATATAATGCCACAGTATTTATAGTCAACACTCCTCAGCTCAGTATCTGTTGCACTGCTGTATATCAGACCACAGAGTGTCAAACTAGGTTCTTAAAGTGAGGAACATCCAGCTAGCCATTTTGAGAAGTTTACTATAAACATCTTGCCCATCATCCTACCAAATTTTCTTTGACAGAAGCAGGACCTAGTTCTTCACTTCAACCTCAAGACCTATCTGTTGTCTCCCTACAAACACCCTCTGGTACTGCAATAGCAATAAAAAGAAATGTCCTTTAATGAAAAAAGAATCCCAGACCAGAGAAGCTGTGTATGCTGGAGGAGAAACTGGTTTTGCATAAACATGGTGGATTATCAAGAAATGCAGGACTGCATTATGATGCTTGACTGCAAGTGAGCAAAAAAGTCAACTGTAACTTTGACTTTTCAATCCCAAAAAGTCTTTAAATAAAACTTTTGTGAATATTTTCCTAGCTGTTTACATACAAAATAATCCGTTACATGCCACCATATCATCATTTCTGTAGGTCAAAAAACAGAGTTCAAAATCTTAGCTCCATCACAGTGAGTTCTGTTTGAACTAAAGGACCATCTTAGTTCCCAGTAACTATTAACTATTGTTTGCCATTCCCTTTGAGGACCAGGAGAGTCTGTCAGTGCGTTTCACAAAGGTTTAATGTCAGCATAAGAATGGTAAGGAACTTGGGGCTACACTTGTACAGTTCTTTCGAATTAAGCATATGCAGGCCTAAGCCTAGATCGTGTGGTCATCTTTCCAGTTACACACTGGCCCTGCACACTCACTCCACCTTCAGAGCGACTCACTTGGCTGCCCAGATAAGGCAAAATAGATGGACACTAGTTCATAGCCGATAGCCATCCCCACAGGCAATATGAATATAATGATCAAGATGCTTATATCCAAACTTGCACACAGCTATGAAAAGGAATATGAGCATGGCCTTGAATTCCCTCTCAGACTTTAGAAGAGCATGAAGGCTCTATTAACAGATTTTCCCATTCATTCTCCCTGGCATGCCCCTTTTCACTCTGCTCTTTTTTCTTTTTTTTTTTTTAACCTCCAATCCCGATTTCTCCATACCCCAACTCTTCATTTCACTCCTATTCATTACACTCAGCCAGTCCTCAGTCTTTTACCCTCCAAAACACCCATGTCTCGCTCTGTTCTTCTCACATTTATTTCATGCATTCCAGCACCCCACACTACCCCTAGCCCTAGCCCCATTGCAATCAGGTAACTCCCTCCTTCATGTTGCTGCGGTGCAGCAAGATCACCAGGAGCACAGATACTGTTCTTTCACATCAGCTGCAGCAGCTGAAATGAAAGCTCTCCAGGAAATCTGGCCCACACTCACACTGAAACATATGCAACACAGGTGGAATCAAGGGATTTAAGCTGCTAAAATCATTTTTCTCTGCAGAGCATGTGCAAACAGACTTGCAGGCAGATTTTCACAGTGACAACAGAAGGCATCTCTGACATACAGGAAATGCACCATTCTCTCTCTCCCTCCTCCTCAAAGCCTTAAAATTTAATCTCCTTTCTAACTAACACGAGATAGTAAATTTTGGGGAGAGGTGGAGGGTCATTCACTTTTGAATTTTTTAAAAAATGTTTCTTCCTAGTTTTGTTGCAGCAATAGTCAAACCGCTGAACTGCTTTTGGCAAATAAAAGTTTTGTGATGGATATCTGCAGTTGAAAAGTTTACCCCAAATTATCTATAGTTTTCTGAGTACAGGTTTTTTATCTACAGAATTATCTACAATTTTCTAAGTAAAACTGACCCTGTCCTGCGTCTCATTCAGGAAAATACTCAGTTAAAGCATCTGCAGATTTTGGCCATGGAAGGGCTTCAGATTCTGAATGAAAATGGAAGCTGAGCCTTGTAAAGTTCAATTAGACACAAAAATAATGAAAGCTTCCATGTGAAACTCGGCATAAATCAGGTCACTTATTTAGGAGCTGACAGATTTTTGGCATGTCCCTCATTTTTATTTAATTAAGGTTTTGATTGCTGGTTTGCTTGTAATTTTATTCAAAGAGTTTTACAAAGACTCTTGTAATTCTAGACCTATGGAAAGTTTAAAATTTGAGAGCTGCTAATCTGTTATTACAGCCTATGTATATGTACAGGCTAAGATATATTAGCAACAGAAAAAAAAAAAAAAGTATTTCAAGGTGCATGAGACTTAGGAAAGTATGGAGTTTTTTCCTGTGTCAGAAGTAAATTGATGTTTATATTTTTCCTACTAAAAAAGCTTACCCTCTCAATCTATTGATACAGATTTACTTGCACAATGCCAGCCAATGTAACTGCCAGAACAGGTACTTCTGTACCCAAGAGCTGTACCCAGTTGCTGATTCTCCAAGCACAGTGGGGCTTTCTTTATCAGCAAAATGCTTTTACTCTGTACTCTAGCTGATGGCTTTTCTGGTGAGGTATTTTGAAAGAAGTCACAGTCCAAAACACTTGTATGTCAGCAAAAATGTCATTCATAAATCTAGGCTAAACCGAAGAACAAGCAAAAGTTGACCATTCAATGCATCACCTATCATTGTTCCCATCGGCTAGAACATTCACACAACAACAGTTTAGCCAGACTTTCTGGAAATCCAAAAGAAACTTCTAAATAATTCTTTTAATCTATCTCTTTGCAGCTGGCTAATCTAGCTGTGCCAGAATCTACCAGTCCACTTAGGCAGCTCCCAATATATAGGTCCAATTTTATCTTTTTAAGGCGTTCTTCTAGGCTTCCTACATTTGTTTTCACTTTCGTTTTCTTTATACCATTCTTACAGTACCATCCAGATGGCAAAGAAATGCTCAGCCATATTTACATAAATACAGTTTCAGACACCAGAGAGTTAGAGAACACATTGCAAGGAAAATAACGAAGATAAATGTAGCAGCTTTCAGGTGAGTGCAATCAGACCATCTTGCAGTCTTTTTTTTTTTGTCTTTTTTTTTTATACACTCTACAAAAGAATGATATAATAGATTATAATATCATGCAAAAAAAACCCCAAACCCTCCTAATACCTAACCTTTTGTCTTGGTCTGGAAACAATGAAAAGTACTTAGGAAAAAAGAAATATGAAAGCAGCAGCCTATGGACTGATCAGCACATGTCCATTTATATTGATGCAGTCAGCCATTTATGTCAGGTGAGAACCTGGGCCCCCTGTGGAATTCAGAGCACAATTCAACCCCATCCAAAACAGAAGAAATTCCCCAATTTACTGGTGTTTCTCTTTGCAGTCTCCACAACAGTGCAAATTAAAAGAAAAGACAGAAGGCAGTGAGGATCCAATATGTCCTACTACCAAAATGAACCCTGGATTTCTTCGGATCTTATTATTAGCCTCTCAGTGTGGAATATTTTAGGAGAAAGTGGCTCAAATTTATGCCTGGCATAGTTCCATTCACTTCTCAAGAGATTAATTTAGCTCTTTTATTGTTTATGCTGTTTCACCCGTTGCACATAGGTATCAGCATAAGTCAGGAACAGAGACAAAATCATTGACTGCATTTACCTAGATCCTTATGTATGCCCTAATTGAATCACAAGCAAAAATGATTGCATGAACTGAATTTATCCAAAATTGTTAGTCTGATTTCAAACCAGCATCGAGAGGAGAAGCAAGCCTACATTATTCTGACCAAACAATATAGCTTGATAGCTCATCTCAGTGTCTAATGAAGTAATGTTTGCATAATGCATGAAGTCCAATTTAGGAAAATTGAAACTGCTTTGCCTTAAAGATGGCCAGATGTTTAGTGAGCATGTGATCAAGTGACAATTTCACCCAGAGAAATGAAGACCAAGAATGAGGCAGATAAGTAATACAGGAGGAAATTTTTCATTTCCATTTGCAGTGGGGAAGACCAGCAAACAGCTTGATGATCTCAATTCTTCAATTACTAGAACTAGTAAAATTAAGTAACTGACATTATTAGACAAAAAGATGTTTTATTACAATATAATAATCTCTATAGTTTAAAAGAATAAGGTCATACCTTTCTACAATTCATAATTTTGATTGTCTTGTAATTCAATCTCAATCTATAGATCTTATAGGTAACGAAAAAAACATACTATGCACACTGCAGCAAATATATCTCAGGGAAATATCCACCTGAATAGCCATTTGAAAGTACAGAACTATCAGAGTCTAACATCTGGAGTGTGTGTAAGCAGATGGCAGTTATTTCTTTGTCTCAGCTATCTGACACACTTTACCAAACATGAACTAGCAGCCAAAGCTCACTATCCCTTAAGCCCACTAGCCTCTGTTTCCAAGAATGCTTTTAAGATGCAAGGTCTGAAAACAGAAGTAATTTATTCGTATTGGGTAAACAATACAGCTGGAAAGAAATCGCAAAATCTTGGGCACACATGCCATTTTTCTGATCTGAGAGAGACATTGCAAACTTCAAGCCTGTTAAGACGAGTATGTTCTGGGTAAAAATAAGTTACATTAATCAACGGACAATCAAGATAAAGGTTAGTATGTACAACTGAATCAGGAAAAGGTGCAACAGACAGGAAAGGTGACAAGTAGTTACCACTTGCAGAGGTTACCAGGAGCACGAGTTGTACAGAGATATAAAGCCAATGCCTCTACTGAGATTGTGCTTTTCCATCTTCAACACAATTATGAACTTTAGTTTCCAGGCTTCTTCTTCTGAAGGTTTTAGTAATTTTTCTGGAGGATAAGGACCAGGAGGTCTGAAATAGCATGGCTGTCCTATGAAATGTACTCAAAACAGTAGCCAACCATTTTTGTCTTTCCTCCTCTGTTACAGTTCACTGTGATGCATCATATTTGTTCTGTTTCTCCCATACAGTCTTCACAGGAACTTTTGGCTGCATAGAAGATTATTAATACAGAAGTAGATTACATGATGGTTTAATCATCACTATGTCTATGTCAAACATGATGAAGTGTCTGCATGACCAAGGGTTTCTTCATTTTCCAAATATGCTTTCTTTATAACAGCTGTCCTAGTTTCCTTCCTTCAAACTTTGCTTTTTAAAATCTCAAGTCACAACAGGTACAACAACCCTACTATTACAACTTTTTTTTTTTAAAGACCAGAATTCCTATGGAAGAGTATTTACAGAAAGTGTCAAGAATTATACAGATTTCTTCTAAATTTCTAATCTCACCTAAATCAAGTATTCACTATCTATGCAAGGAAAATATCAGCAGAGTTCAGACTATATAAGTATTTAACAGCCATTGAAATTTGTGGTAAGTTAGGCACTGTAAGAAAGAGCTTGACATCTTCATATCTTTGTGAACATGGCCCTCGATTTGTCAAGTCATATGTATGAGAATTACAACAGGCTACTGTGCTAGGTATGTAATACCTCCCATAACCAAGTTCCTTAAGCACTTTTGAAAATTCTGTTCTCCTTGCAAAATATGCCAAATGCAAGCCAGAGAAAGCAAGAATCGGTGATCCCTGCTCCCATGTATCCCAGGGAATGCAGTTTCCTAGATAAGCTCCAAGCATACACATCTAGCCTTGGGGTAAGCACAGAAAACAGTCAGAAAAGAAGGTAGCAGCTTCTTTGGTTTAAGAATCTCACAACAACCTTGAGCATTTCATCTCTTAGACTCCTTATATTTACCTTTTAAAACTTAAAAAAACACTTAGTAAAATTATTATATTAACATTAAAATGTTTGTTGCTATTTTTAATGGAGTGAGTCTACTTCACTGTAATACCTAAGATGTTGAACTAATGCACATCCCAAACTCTATGGTCAAAATTGTTTGCTTCTGTGTAGTATGCAAAAAGCTAATAATTGTTACAAAAAACATCTTCCTCTCACCAAATTTCTTCAGCATTCAAGAGCTGCAAATGTCATTTGTGGAAGTAGGAAAAGAGACACAGGTTTCTGGGGCTGATAGCAGCTTTAGTGGCAGAAAACAGCTTGTCCAACACAGTATGTAGCAGAACCACCTCTATCTTACAAGTCTAATGAAAAGCAGATGCACAAGAAGACAGATGTCGAGAGAGCTTTGAGGAAGAAACCTAGGCAAACATACAAAGAACATCATAGAATATCACTATTTTTGACCACATAAAAGTCCCTTTTCCAGATCAATAAAGTAATAAATGATGACTGAAGTGATTTAAAAGAAGAATGTATGATGTTAACAAAAGCATGGAGGTGTTGGGTTACAGATACATCCCTGCAGTCTGTGGACTTTTTTAATTGCAGAAACAAAGCATTTGTTTTATTCTTCAGTTCTGTGTCATCACTCAACAGAAATACCTTGTCTGTACCAGAAAAAGGCATGTCTGAGTACTCAAGAGTCAAGGGATGCCATGTTCACTGAAAAAGCTTGAAGGGAAATGAAAAAGAATTCTCTAAAACTTATTTTTTCAGCAATGAGACAATAAAGGAAATTATGTCCAATTAGACTGATGACAAGCTCTCATGTGGAAAAAAATTAATGTACATGGGTTCTTCTGGGTTTTATTCATTGTAAGAGTGGTGTCAAAAATGAAGGGCATTGTTCTGATATTTAAATGACACTGATGAATAATATTAATACTTACCAACCAGAAAACCTTACAGAAACATGAAGACTCTTCTGTGACCCAATAAGGGATTATATGGGGTCACACTGTGTTCAGATGTTCCTTCCTAACTACAAGCACATTTATAATGCCACTGAAATCACTCCAGGATGCTGTGATGGCTGGGTCTCCATTCCCAAAACTTTATACTGGGAAATTTTACAAAAAATTGTCATTAGGACTGCTCTATTATTTACAGAAGGAATCAGCAACATTTGTTGGCTTCTTGGGTAAATCCACCACTGAAAGAACTAAGGAAGACCAAACTCTCAAAACCATGGTTTAAATTATGTCAATATGTCATGCAGGAATCCAATAAACAGGTGAACACAAAAGTAATTACTCTTTCATGGAGCAATCATGGAAAGCTCAAACTCTAAAAAAAAGTTGATAAATGCTTGACCAGTCAAAAACTAAATTGATTAGGCAAAGAGAACCTCAATTTACCCTAAAGTAATTCAATATCCTCTGCACCAATTTAGCCATAGCTTTTCTAAATCAACTTTCCCAAATGTTGGCAATAAAGAAAGCGAAGCTAGGTAGCACTGGATAGACAAGGAAGGCAACTGTTACTTTCTTAAGGAACTGTAACAGTGTGTACACTTACTCTGAAGCCTAGAACCTGCAGGCCCAAGAAATAAGTTATTGAAGTGAGAGAAATCAAGCAGAGGAACTGGCATCAGGCTGGAAAATAGTTTTTTTACATACTTTCTACAAATTCATTTGCAAAAAGATGAGGTACCTGTTAGATATTGTAGCACTGTTCAACTATGGAAAAAACATTCAGTCCAGCTGTTCTTCAGATCTTTTTGCAATGTTCATTACTGAGCAGATGAGACATTTCTTTCTCCTATATTACTGAAAGTAAATTTCTTATTTGCTATACGCCTTTTGAGACAACGCTAAGGCTAAGTCATCCGTATCTGACAATCCGCTTGAACTCAGATGTGACAGACCAGCAGACAGAAGATCAGTCTGTTACCAAAGACTTCAATAGAAACTATCATTCCTCCAAGAAGCAAACTGTATTTCCTGCTAATGTAGTAAATTATAGCAATAAGTATTTTACTCCTACACATCACAGTACACAAGCTTCATTACAGAAAAATGAATATTATGCTAGCCCACCCCCTTGCACCTCCAACAACAGCAGCCTCAGGCCTTTATCCAAGTGTCTATCAGCTAGGTCATATCTTAGTTACACAAAGTAGGGCTCTAGAGGAAACCAAAAGTAGAAACTGCCGAGGTGATATGTGAAAAAATCAATCCAAGCTCATTTTTTTCCCCTCCAGCTTCCTCCTTTCGACTCTGTTTCACTTTTGAGATTATATTAGCCTCTCACAGGCTCAATGATGGAACATAAGTCATAAATAGACTCAAGTTTCAGCTTATGACTACTATGTCCCAGAAACATTTTCATAGTGAGACATTGACTGCCAGAGCTTGAAGCAACAAGAATGAGTCTGTATGTGAGGTGATTTTGATTTATCAGCAAAAATCCATGCAGCTTAAAAGTTTTCTATAATTCATACCTTTTTAATCATGAGTGATCCAAATTTAATAGCAGTATATAAATATCCTCTAGCAATAAGAATAGTAACTTGATCATAATCTAGCAAAATGTCGAAGTGCATGATTAGTATCTTAGCCCTCGTAAATGAACAGACCCACTAAAACTAAAATTTAATCCAGGAATTGAGTGTTCTTTTAGGTCACAAAGCAAAAAAGAAGCTTATAAAATTTGCAGAAAAAAATACAATCATCCTGAGACATTCCCTTATTTTACAGATGATCTGAACTCACCAACTGGAAAACTCACCCCTCAAAAATAACAGAAACTACATCCCTACACAATTGCTTTACAAATATATTAAGTAAGACAGTGAGATACAGTTAGAAAAAAAACACTCCAAGTTAACAATGAACAAGAGGATATCAAGCTCGTGCTCAAATAGCATCTTGCACTACCTTTGAGAAGAAGCCTGTGAAGGAAATATTTGGGGCTACACAGTGGGGTGAAAAACAAATGAAATCTGGATTTAAATCAGCTTTGCCTTAGTATGTAAAGATTCACCAGGTTATGTTTCTATAATTGCAGATGCTCCAATAATAGTTTTAACTATCAAGTAAATAGACACAGAGACTAAAAATATGCAAGAAATTCAGACTTAATTATTAGCTTTGAATAATATTCTAGGCAAGTCTCCACATCAAGATTTTTTTTTAAATATCTATCATGTTTAGTGGAGAATCAAAATGAGCATGTGGGGACTTTGAAACTGAAGTTCAAGGAAGTCTATCAATACATTAGCAGGCAAAAAAGAGTAAAAATTGCTTTTATTCTACAACACTTAAATGAACAAAAGGGAAATACATCATCCATAATGATATACAATGTACCCTAGAAAGCGGACACAAAAGAATGATGAAACACACAAAAGGAACACTCTATGAATTACCTTTCCAGATTACCTGAGAATAAAGAGATGAGAATATATCCAGCAGATAACCAATTAATAGTTTTATGAACAGGTAAGTACAGTTTATAAGCTTGTTTCTCACACTGTCTCTTCAACATACTTCCTGTAAAGCTGCATTAAAATGAGATTCCAGTTGCTAAAACCATATAGGTGTCAAATTCTTTCTTTGCCAGCAATTTGTGCTGCAGTCTCAGATTCCTGTAGCTACTCAGTTAAGAGTATATGTGTGTACACACAAACACACAGACTTTGATACTATTGAGATTTAATAGTCTATGTAATCTCAGTGTGTTTACATTTCTGTCTCACAAAATTACTTCTAGGGGATTTCTTTTCCCATCAGTTACATCTGATTCCCACTTTGCATATTGACATGGTCTCTTTCCTTTTTCTATTCCTTTATACCCAAGCCAGTACTGCTTATCTGTAGAAAACCAGGCTACAGTAAGCTGTATTAAGATCTAAGTTTTATAAAGCAAATTATAAACCTTTGCTGTTGTTGACAAGAACTGGGTTATTGACAAAAATTGGAGCATGGATTTTAATGCAAAAGCATATGCTTCCTGGACACCATTTTGAATAGGAAGTGTTAAAAAAAAAGACACAAAGATATGAAAACTGAGTGATATAGAACTCATACACCTGTTTTACAATATAAAGTGTGGGGGAAAAATAAAAACAAGATTGCAGATGAATTTTCAAATTTAAAAAAATCACTTAGAAAACCCCTAACAGCAGTGGAAGCATGCTGATTATGATTACAGATATAACAAAGTTTTTAAATACAGAAAAGATTGAAGTAAAATCTTGCAATAGAATTGAATATTGCATCCTAGAAGTCAGGGTCTCTAATGTCATTTCAACATGAAATGGGAAGTTGCAGATTTCTGTAACTTACTTTATGAGGAGATGAAAACCAAGACAAAGGAATATAATATGCACACAGGACGATTTAATTTGGGTCAGAACATCCATGTGTCATTTACTTTTAAATCAACCAGTTTATGTTTCTTTTAAATCAGTCCAAGCTCACACCCCATTATTTTTTTTATAATGGACAGGCATTGATATTTATATTAGATGGCTTTTATCTGTTAAAAAACCACCCTAAAATTTTTGAATGGGCATTCAAACATGTCAGAGTTTTAAATTTCAAAATACTCTTAGCTAGTATCAATCATTTCTGTCATTTCATAACATCATGCCATAGCTCAAAATGCTGAAATTACTTTTTTCCTCAAAGCCATTGCCACTTGAGACGACCTCCTAGTATCACTCAGTTCATTATTCAGCCTGCTTTTACTTCTTTATGCTTACACAATTCCTATTTCTTGCTACTTAACATTAGCTTTTTTCAGACCATGCCCAAAAGAAATCTTCCACGTCACAGACAAAGAAAGAGTCGCCACTCTTTCTATCCACTATCCAGAAAACAAGTTTTCTATCACACCACTATCCAGAAAACAAGTTTCTATTGTCATCATAAAGATGTTATAATGATAAGTATCTAATAGAAGAGCATCTACATTACCTTCTCACAATCACTCCTGTTTTTTCTGGAAATCTTGAGGTTCTAAATAAATATATTTGAAAGCAACAACGAAATGAGTCACTGGTAAAGCCTTTAGGGGAAGTGGTATAAACACTCTGCAAACAGTCTGGAATGCTGGGTCAGCCATGTATTCCTGTGGATTACACCATATTTGTCACAGAGAACATTATCTTTCCCTTGACTGTAAGCCTTTTTGAAGGGATCCCTTCCCCTTGTGGCACTTCCAGCCTCAACCTAAGAGGATTTCTCTTTCCTCAGGACCACAAGTATTCATGTACAATTAATCTGAAGTTATCTTTGCTGTAGGTAGGTGTCTGGTAGCAACTTTTTCCTGACTGTTAAAGAAACAGTGAGATATTCATATTCATACTCAAGTCTAATCATAATTACAACAAAGTTATTGACATCTGAAAAGCTTTGCTCTACAAAATTGGCTTGAACATTCAACTGAACACTCATTGAATAGATAACTTAAAGAAAATTATTTTACTTTCTAGGTTTCACCCACAGGATGACAAGCGCTGATGAAAACTGATAAGAAAATATACCTGCAGAGTTTGATCTCTAGAGAAGCTCCACATGATATTCCCTCAGAAGAGCTGCAGATTAAGAAAAAAGGGATAGAGCTAAGGGCTAAGTTTGGAAGTACACAGCAGGGAAGTCCTCCTTGTACATGTTGATGATCTCACTCTTGAAATAGAAGAGATGGAAATCAAGGTAATCATCTTTTTTTTTTGCTCAATCAACTACCATCTTGCCGAGTTACCTTGACAGAATAGCTCAACTTTTAATAATAATTTAGAGGAGAAAAGCTAAAAGTTCCTGTCCTGCTGAGAAATATAGCATATGTAGATTCCCGCAAGAATACTTTTTTTTTCCCTCTCAGAATACTATTCTAAATTCTGTACACGATTTTCACACACATTCCTCTCCCTTTGAGAGTTCAGTTGTATGACAGGAATAAGACTGAAGATGGTCCTTTCCCTCTTCTTCATCTGCCACAGGTAATTTCCAGCTATTGTTTCTGTTCAAATGTTTGTGTACCCATGCTCCAGCAGTGCACAGGCTATATCAAAACCTGCTTACTTAAAAATAAATAAATTATTTTTTAAATTATTATTTTCTATTCCAAAAATTGTTTAATTTTTTTTTTTTTCAGTAGAGGATCATAGAGCTACTGCATACTGTAGCCAAATAGTTGAAATAAGACCAATGGGGGAAAAAGTACCTCAATCAGTTCTGCCACTCGAGACACAAGCTATCATACAGCACCCACCATAGCTTGTAGCTTTGTGAGGAGGATATCCCATCTTCATTGTAAATTTGAGACTGTGAACTCATTTCTGCTCTCTCATGTAAGTTTGGACAAACACCAAAGAAACAGACCAGAAATGGAGCTTTTGGACAAAAGTTTGCTACATTTGAGTGCCTAACGTTAATCTCCAATATTGATAATTAGGTCTGAGAACACAAGTAAAAGTCAAAGTGCTTAGCTAGTTCAGATTCAGTTTCAGTGGGATATACTGTCCACAAGCATATCTGAAACAAGGTCCATTTCTATTCAAAAGTTTAAATATAGCTTTAAGCAGACTTGAGTCCTTAAAACTTCAGGTACCTACATTTTATATTTCATCATTGTTTTATTCATCATTCTGCCCTTACAGATTATACATAGCTTTTTTCAGCTGTAACCAAGAAATATCTCCACACCGCACACTCATTAACTATCCTAATAAGACCATCTACTATCAAAGAGATAGAGTATGCATTTTTTAAATTGATAACTTGGTGCATCTTTCCATCTTGGTGCCATAAGATATCCTGAACTCAAAGTTAAGGGATAAGTAAACTAGTCACGTTTTGATTGTGCCATAATAATCTTCCAAGAACCACTTGTTCCTTCTATTATTATTTTTTTCCTTCTCCCTATCTATCTGTAGCGGTTCCAATCAAATGCTTTCTTAATTATTACTCCACATACATTTCCAGCACACTAAAATGCTACTTACAAGCTAATTCAGAAGGGCAAAGGGCAAAAAGACTTCGAAAAGTAAGCATCCTCACCATTGTCCCCATTGCTTTTGAACAGAGGACCCATTCCTAGAGTATACGTAAATGCAAGCCATAGGACTGTAAGCAGAATAGACCTTGGGATAGATCATTCCCTGGACAAGTCATTTTGGTACGCAGTTGGGGAAGGGCAAGATAATTAGCTATTTATTAGTTCAAGAATGGTAGGTACTCCCATTGCTTGACATTCAGTGCTTCACATGAAATATGACCAATACATTTCACATTCTTTGAATATGTGGCCAAGTTGTTCCCAGCACATAATTTGTTCTGTCTTTACTTGTCAGATTTCCCATTGCCAGGGGGCAGAGGAGTCTCTGACCACCCAGTATTTGACATGCTGCAATAATTTACATTCTCCCATATACACAGGCAAAACCAAACACTCAGGCTGAATTACGACCTTTCAAATTCAGGAGGTTTTGTTCCAAAAACACAAAACATACATGCAGTGCATTTATTGGATTCTTATATGACCATGGTACACAGCAGCCTTTGAATATCATTGTGAACAAGAGAAAGTCATTGCTTTCAAGAGTTTAGTATAAGAGCTTTAAGGAAATGAAGATATTAACAGGTCCTCCGTTTCCAAGTTGTATTAAGGAAAAATTCAGCCTAGTTTACAAAGAGGAATATTGTGCTGCATTCAAACTTGAAGTTGCACAAGCAGCCACAGTAACCCATACCTCCATAGCTACATAAACACCCAGCTTGCTTTCTAAGTCTGAATGTGTTGCTGCAGAGCTGGGGAATGTCCTGGAGTTAAGATCACCACAACAACTGACCAACTGTTATGTTTTCCTAGGTTCACTATTGCCATGCTATCACACAGACTCTTTCAGCTTCTCTTGCCTTTACACATGCAGTACAGTTATGTATAATTTCTTCAAAATTATACTTTAAGGCTAAAGATTGTTGATAACTCAGTGAAAGAAAAGTAACCACTGAAGAGATAATAAATTACAAATAAATATACTAATAATATGTGATGACTCTCATTAACTCCACGTTATGATGCTCTATATATTCAATTGACTCTTGAATCATTAATTCAAGAATTTTCTTGACAATAGCTTTGCCTCATACTTATTTTTTCCTAAGATGGCTATTTTACCATTCAAGATCTACCAGCATTTTGTGCTAGACAACACAGAGCATAATATTGCTTGTAGTTTGTTCTTCTCTTCAAGAAACACAAGAGTCATCTGAAAAACAGAGCTATAGCTGAAAACAGAACTAAATCAGAAATCGAAACAACTTATCCCAGTAGTATTTATTGCCTTTTTTAAAAGCTAGTATTGATGCCAAGACCACCAATCCAGATAAAAATCTTTGTTTGTCACTTACCATATTTATTGATGATACAGGACCAATGCTGTTGACATAAATGTCAACATCAATAACTGTTGGTTTTACTGTGGAGAAAAAAAAAATGTTTAATATTATTTTGCAGAAAACATAAGTAATCACTTTAAATATTTCCTTCCCTGATAACTGTAAGGTCTACTCTTAAGGTAGAACTACTGAGAAATATGGATTATGTATTTTTCAGGAAGACAAGATTCTTTTTTCCTCCTACCCAACAAAAATTGCCATAAATTGCAGCCTGTACCACTTTATCATCATGATCTCCATTTATCTCAGCAGCAATTTGTTAAAAGAAACTTTCATTGCTAAGCATAGTGGCTCAAAGTCAAAACCTATGATGACTGACATGAAACTAGAAATAATGCAGCATATCACTTTTTCCCATTGCCTGAACACGCAGGTCCTTTAGCATGTTTGTTCCACACCAAAAAATCTTTCCAGGTTTTCCCATCTCATCAGCCCTGAAATCACCCAAACTTAGAGTAAAATCACTGTTAAAGCCATTTAGCTAAACCTAAGCAACGTCTCCTTTCAATTTAGATTCAACCCTTTCAGCCCACGTTGCCCTTGCACTCTTTCATTCAAAGGGTTTTGAATTTGATTTGGTTTAGTCAATGCAAGTTTCTCACAAGATCTTCCATGTTTTCAGACTTCCAGGGTTTAATAGGCCAGGACAAGCTCTGTACTCCTTTCTTTAGCTGAAGCTACTAGGATTTATCTTCCTTTTAGCATCTTTGATGTCAGTCTACCTGCTGGATATTACTCAAATAGCTCTTACTGGAGACATAGCCTAACTGTAAAACAATGCCACTCTTACACTGAAAGGAATGTTGGTTTTTTTACTTATACTGCCCTCCTTCTGAAACCACAGGGTATACATTAACCTCCAAACTGAGATGTAAATTGGTGGTTTACTTTCTCCAGAGTTAGCTGACACAAAACTAAGTAAGTATAAATCCTGTTCTAATCTGCATAGTCAGAATTGATGCAAACTTGGCCCTACTAGGCCAACAGCTTGTATTAGACATCTCCCTTTCCCACAGAGGCACCTTCTCCTGTCCATGGTCTTTAAAAATCTCCACAGAACAATTCAAAACACTGAAGTTTGGGAACTATCCTGAAGTCAAGACTTTTTTTTGCAACAATCCCCAAGCACAACAGAATGAGGAAATGCAGGTACATCAGTGACTGAAAACTCAGAGAGCTTTCCTCGGGGAAGATACTGAGCAGAGAAATGAGGAACAGTTAAATACCACAGTTCTGTGGGAAGCTTATCTCAGGTGGGTAACAATTTGTCTAAAGCTTAAGAAGTCATCCAGCACAAAGCTCAAGATAGACAGCAATCTTCACATGTAAAGCATGACCAGCAGGTCAAGGGAGGTGATTCTGCCCCTCTACTCTGCTCTCATGAGACCCCACCTGGAGTACTGTGTCCAGCTCTAGGGTCCTCAGTGTAAGACATGTTGCTGTTGGAGAACGTCCACAGCAGTGCCACGAAGATGATCAGAGGGCTGGAGAACCTCTCCTATGAAGACAGGCTGAGAGAGTTGGGGTTGTTCAGCTTGGAGAAGAGAAGGCTCTGGGGAGACCTTAGAGCAGCCTTCCAGTGCCTAAAGGGGCCTACAGGAAAGTGGGAGAGGGACTGTTTACAATGGCAAGTAGTGATAGGACAAGGGGTAATGGTTTTAAGCTAAAAGAGAGTAGATTTAGATTAGATATAAGGAAAAAAATTCTTCCCTATGAGAGTGGTGAGACACTGGAACAGGTTGTCCAGAGAAGCTGTGGATGCCCCCTCCCTGGAAGTGTTCAAGGCCAGGTTGGATGGGGCTTTGGGCAACCTGGTCTAGTGGAGGGTGTCCCTGCCCATGGCAGGGGGGTTGGAACTAGATGATCTTTGAGGTCCCTTCCAATCCAAACCATTCTATGATTCTATGCTTCCATGTACATACACCCCCTAATTTAATGCCTAACAGAGTAAAAATGAGATGCCAAGGAGTTTTAAAGTACCTGAAAAGATAGATGGCTCTCAAAAAATAGGCAGGCTGACTTGTCACGTAAGACTTTGGTATGTACATGTCATTAGGAAGACTAGATTTAATGTTGCAAAAACAGACATTAAAGTGGGTACAAACAGTGGTTAAAGATGATAACCATTCTCTCTAATTCATTAAGTACCACACACTTTTTTGACTGCATATGGTCAGAACATCCAGGATTATTTAAGGTCATGGTTTCAAATTGTCTGAAGTAGTGGCTTATAAACTCAGATCTTCCCTTCAGCAAAAGAAAATCTGAACTCAGCTGAACAAGCACAACTGATTAATGCAACTCTAATTGTACCCAGCTAATAACTAAATAGGAGTCTAGCAGCTTCTGGTAATGAGACTTGCCTCAAAATGAAGTAATAAATGTCATTACATAGGAATTGGTAATAGCGGGGAACTACAGCTAGCTCTTTTACCAAGATAGCATACATGGAATAAAGGGCTCTGATCTTTTCAGGGCTTATGCATGTATCTAGCTGGAATTTCAGAACTAAAGAGTTCTGGTGAACATTAATGGGACTGCAACTAAATCTTGTCAGGATTTGGGACAAAGTTCAGGACTAGAACACAGTGCTTGGAATCCATTTTGGTTTAATCATTGCAGTTAAGTATATAAATAGATTGAGATGATAATTTCTCCTGAATATGCTGGGCCAAATTCTCTTCCGGTGCAAAAAAAGTGAAGCACTGTTAATGCTAAAGAGAATTCGGTCTTACTCACAGTAAAGGTCTAATCTTGAAATAGAAGAAAACTAAGCAGCAGCCACTTTTATGTCAAATAAAATCAGCATCTAGACTCAGACATTGCAGGTGAAATTCAAATTAAAAAAAAAAACCATAAAACTACAGGTAAGTTATTATATCATTACAACAATAAAAAAGACTGGAAGTTCCTTTGAATGATATTTTGCTTTCCTAGGCAGAGGCAGAAAATACAATTGTAATACGATTGTATGGTAAATATGTGTTCAGGTTTTGAAAGAAAAGACAGAAGAGTACAGTTCTTGTTGCATGTGGCCTCACAAGGATATAAACAGATATAAACTGGGAGAACTTTCAGGGATAAATTTTAGATTTGTTATCATAGGGTTTTAACTCAAAATATGAATCATGATGGGGCAAAGATTTTAAGATTGCTTCATCCGCAATGCATTATGAAAAATAAATTAACTGAGTCTTAAAGTTATCATGTCTTATTAGAAAGAACTCATCCTCTACCAGTCTTCAAAATAAACTGAGTTTCACAGAAAGACATAAATAGTTACACTGCCAATTATTTCAAGGTCTGCTCAGTTTTTCTGTATACTACATGCATTTGTGAACACTCAGTTCATGGACTGATTTAAGCCATGCATGGAGTTGCTGAGCTGCAGATGGAGTCTTTTTTCTTGCACTAAGAAAGTCCTCACAGTCTTGTTGACTGAATGAAAGTGTTAATACCTCACTAAAAGTTGGCAATAAGATTACAAATGGATGCACAGCTCGAGTACTGTTTTGATATTGGCATCAGCCCAAAATAGTTCTAAAGAGCTGTTAGAAACTTAGAAAAATTACTGGCAAAACCACGTGTATATCACATGCAGGACAGCAATTAAAGGTTGTCAACAAATGTACCAACCTTCTCAAAGTTCTTTGAAATATTCTTTGATATATGGTAGTTAACTTCCCCTAAAAGACAATGTAAGCACATCCAAGTGACTGCAGTGTTATGTTGCTACACAGTGCTATCTAAGGTTAGCTTACTGCTTATCAATCACAATCATTTCATCTTCAAACATGTTGGTTTTAATTGAGGAGGGGATTTATCAAGCCAATCAAAATATCTGCAAAAAACCCCAAACAACTAAGGTCACGCCAATATTTAGCTAATAGTCGCCATCCCATCCAAATGCCATGGCTTTGGGACAGACGGAGTGTTTATATTCCGGTCAGCCTTGTGACTATCACATTGCAAAGACACATCTGAGTAAAATTTGTCTACACACTTCAGACAGTTCAAAAGACACCTAGCCACAGGAGTTATGAGTCCAATGCTGCCTGCAAAACTCACTAAGAAGCCAGGTGGACACTTAGACAATTAGTGTAAAACTAGGTCGGGTATGTCTGGACAACAACAAAACACTGAAACAGCTAGAATTATACTCTGATCACAAATATCCATGCAGGCCAACTACAGGATTTCTGTAGTCCTGCTTTAGAGATGTATGCTGGTGAAATAAACAGTGCCTGAGCTTGAATCCCATTAATATCTGTCAAAATTTTACTCTTGGACATATACAAGCTGATCATGTGTGTAAAAAACTCAATAGATAAATCAGGAGAGTTTTAGAAGACTTTTGAGGAAATGAACAAAGGGATTGTTATACAATTTCACAAGTCACGTAGGGAAAAAATCTGCAAAAAGTTCCTGATGTTTTATTATGCTTATTTAGTACTCTAAATTATCCTGTCCTTTAAAATATCTCTTAATTTTTGATAGATGTCTGCTATGCAGAATTGATGCTTATTTCATGAATGAAACCACTTTGCTTCCTACAGAAAGCTTCCTCCACATTTGAAGTGTGTCCAAATAGCATTTATGTTCCTGCACAAATCATAAATATTTAGAATTATTTTTTGAAGTTTAATGTTTAGAAATATTTTTATTGGAAGCTCATTTAGACATGAGTAGAACTAGCTGAGCTCTCATAAATCTTAAAATCAAATTAAAATTATTTTTTGTGGAGAGTTAACCTTTCTTACATTGTTCAAGCAACTCCCAGATCTAAATTATTCTGGTTTTACCCAAAACGGCGGTGGTAAAAATGTTATGGATCAATATACACGTATTTATAGAAACAAAGCAATTAGCACTAGATTTTTAGAAGGCATGCAGCCACATAACAAAGACATTATGAGCTCCGTTCCAGAAAAACACAGCCACTGCCCAAGTTCCACAAAACTTCTAAATGCAAAAGACTAACAAGATTTGCTCTACTGTAATGAGATATTTTTTGAAATTACTCTATAATGATATTTTACATCATCTCATTAGCACATAAATTGCTATTTTTAAATTGGGATAAAGCTGTAATAAATCATTACACAGTTATCAGTAACCGTAGTAGTAGTGATTAAAGTGTTATTGTTTACTTTGCATTAGTGATGATGACTATTAATATTTTCCTACATGACTTTATACGCAACATCTGATTACCTGTTTGTTCCTGTAAAACAAACTGCTATGCTAACAAGTCACTTCTCAGGGATAACTGTGGTCAGCTAAAACTTCTATATTTCAGGACGAATTACCACATTTGAAGAAAGATATAGTAACAGGAAGTATTGAGTCACAATCCCTGGAGGTATTTAAAAGATGTGTAGATGTGGCACTTAGGGACATGGTTTAGCGGTAGACTTGGCATTGTTAGGTTAACGGTTGGACTGGATGATCTTAAAGGTCTTTTCCAACCTAAGTGATTCTATGATTCTATTCTATGATTCTACAAAGGTCTCAGTGAGAAAAATAAAAAAGACCTATTCTTCCTGCATAGAAGAGAATGGGCTTGAACAACAGATAGAGGTGAAAGCCCTCCACTAGCTACAGCCAGAGAAACTCTGACAGAACTGTCATCCCTATGCTTTAGGATCAAAATACCAAAATGGGACTGCAAAAGGATAATAGAAAATTTGGTGCAGACTTAAAAGAAAGTTTGGATGACAGCAATGCCAGGATGAGAACACAGTCTTCTGAACAGGGTATTTTATTCACCTGCTAGGTGTTATTGCCATTCTGCCCAGGAGTGTGAATGACAGCATGCACATAAACGGACTCCCTCAATTAACTACAAATTACTTTTATTCTTCATATTCCACCATCACCATCAATCAACCTTCAGCACTTTTATCCTTCATTTACCTTTCCCTAATGCACAAGCGGTATTTTTTCCGGTATTATGTTGTTTGGGAATAAAAACTGTAGTTCTTAATGGTTAGGCTGATGTTACAATCAATCCCTAAACTGTCCATTTTTACTTCACTTACATTCACAGGAGAGGGGAGTTCCTATGTGATATCATTAGACTAAACAATAATAGAATTTGTTCCTGCAGAGTCTAGCAAGCTAGCTACCAAGGTCTGGATGAACAATAGCAGTCATAAGAAAACCATATAATTGCCAAAAAGAGTAACAATATTTTAAAGGAATATGTGCAGAAAATTTTCCTTGTTTAAAGATGACAATAATTTATTAGTTTGTGCCACAACCTCAGAATGGCAACCATAGCACTGTACATCTGCCCAATTTACAAATACTTGCTCAGAACTCTCTTTAATTAAAAAAAAAAAAGACTTTTAAATACACTTCTACACTTGGAAGAGCCAGCATAATCTAGATAATCGCCGAAGGAAGGAAAGACAAGAAAGGTATTTTCTTATGTAATTAATTCCTGACTCTTACCTAACTTTCAATCTGTAGTGTCCCAAAAGTGTGTATGCTATACTCCCAAGCTCCTCTCAGATTTCATAGGTGAAGTTATGGAAAAGAAGAGAAAATAAGAACTAGCAGCTGCTACATATAGTTTTGGATCTGACAGTTTATATTTAGTGTGAGTTTGTATCAAGCCATTTCAGCAAGTAAGCACTGTTAGGAAATAAAACTCTAAATAAGAGTTACCTCTGTAAATGAATTATTTACATTCACAAAGAGAAGGTTGTATTGTAAGGGACACTGCTGCTAAGTACTCAGGTAAAAGGCCTCTCTCCAACGCAAAAGTAGTACATCTTTGTCAACCAAACAGACTACATGCAAGGCATAATATTGCAAAGATACAAGCAGCTCCTTAGAAATGAGACAAAAGAGCATTTTTATCTGCAAAGAACTGTATTACTTGGGTTAAATTATGAGATTAGTTTCAGAAAAATAAAGTACTTGAATACTGAAATACTTCTATATAATGAAGTACCGTAAGCTTCAAATTAAAGTGCTGCTTTCCATTATTTGATTTAAATTAGGTGTTCAAAAATAATGAAACAAAAAAATCAAAAATCAAAAATCAAACCTGCTTAATAATTAAAAAAAATAAAGTCACATTCTCTTTTTTTTTAGCAGAATCATTAAATTGGAGGGCTTCAGGGTCACCGAATTGGAATAGAACTTATCCATGTATTCTTTTAGTATGACACATTAAGAGTTTTATCTGAGAGAAGGATGATTAAAAAGTAGGGTGCTTCCCCTGACAGTTGAGAAACTGTGAACCAAACCGGGTCAGAAACCAAAGTCAGAAATTCCCCTTCACTCAGCTCCATGGTTAAGCGATTAGAAAAGCAGAATGTAGGCATGGAAAAAATCACTGTCAATAGCCAGAAATAATCAGAAATGTTCCCATGCTGGATTTTGAAAGAGCCTATTTTTGATGCACTATACTGGCACCAGATGAGCATTAGGTGCAACGAACCTATTTATTTATGACACGTTTTAAAACTCAAACATGGATCACAGTTTTCAAAATCTAAATCTGGGTCTTTGGAATGGCCCCACATATTAGCCTTGCTATTAATATTCCAGAAATGTTCGTAGCAAAGTCTGCAGAAGAAAGCATCAATTACTGAAGATGCTAGATAATTAGAACTCCTGCAGACAATCAACAAATCCCTTCTATCCTCCCACCTAGAACAAAGATTGTTCTTGTTTGCATTGAATAGCAACCTATTCCTCAGGAATATTCCTCTCCTCACACAGGTGTGCTTATACATAGTGCGTGGGAGATGACTGGCACTAAAATATTCTTCATATTTACTGTCTTACTCATGGAAATGGACAGTTAATGGGTTTCCAGTTCGGTGGCTGAATCGAAACAAAAGTTTTCTGAAATAAAGACAATCCACTTTCCTTTAAAAAAAAAAAGAGAGAGAGAGAAAGGGAAGTATGAGAACAGTTAAAACATTTCTTTTTTTTTTCTTATGATCTTTTTCAGCTCCTGAGCTCTTACGATATTCAGCCCTGTTTCCTAGCTGAGTCTTAACCACAGCACTCCGCATCCTCACTAATGCGTTATTCAAGTTTCTTCCTCCATATAAACCTAAATTAGACTAATCTCCACAATCGTCTTCAGTTCCCAGTACTACAGAAGTTGGATCCAGGACTAGGGCTTTTCCTTCCTGAGTGCTGCCATAATACAAACGGAAGTTACTCCCTCTCTCCTTCCCATTGTGTAGTAGCTTTACACACTGGTTAGCTCTCCAGGTACAACTGTTTGTAATCAATCTCTAAGTGACAACTGCCTCTCTCACTACTTCCTGTTATGTCTGTCATTGCCCCTCGTAGGCTAGCACAAAAAAAAAAAAAAAGACTTACAGCAGAAAGTAGTAATTTGACCTTGCATGACAGTTTACAGCTTTCTCTGCACTATGATCTGGGAAACATTTTGATCTGTGAAGCAATAAGCAACCCTCTGTCACCACATAGGGTGAAACCTTGCTGGAGCTAATTTAAAAAGTATCAGGTGTAGCAATCAGCAGCTAGCAAAAATAACTTGACAGTCACAGTGGTAAGAGCCTGTGGTGCACTTCAGGGTTCATTTCTCTGTGGCCTGCTAGGAAGGCAGGTCAGACAGAAGAAAGGTTGTGATACAGTTTCAGAACTCAAGGTTTTCATTAGGATTGTGCTTGAAAATGCACATCTTTTGAAAGCAACAGAATAAATGTTGTGCCCACTCACCCAATAGATCTGCTCCTCACATACACGAGGAACTGCTTAAATTTGTTACAGAGAGAACTTTTAACTGCTTTAAAAGAGAATAGCTGTTAAACCCTGCCAAGCCAATACAGTAAAGCATGTCAGCCAGAACGTACTCTTCCGTGTTTGCCAACACAACGAGCCCACATATTTCTACCAGCTACACTTGCACAAACCTACTTAAGGTACTGAGAGTTGCACAGCTGTTTGTGATACTGCTCTCATCTTCAGAAATTTGCCTAATGGTTATAAAGATAGCTGAGGAGCAAAGAAAAACAGTTGGACTCTCAAGACAGCTAGAACTGTCAGAGTCAGAAGGTATATAGGCATTAAATTAGGGGGTGTATGTACATAGAAGCATAGAATCATACAACGGTTTGGATTGGAAGAGACCTCAAAGATCATCTAGTTCCAACCCCCCTGCCATGGGCAGGGACACCCTCCACTAGACCAGGTTGCTCAAGGCCCCATCCAACCTGGTCTTGAACACTTCCAGGGATGGGGCATCCACAGCTTCTCTGGGCAACCTGTGCCAGTGCCTCACCACCCTCAAAGGGAAGAATTTCTTTCTAACATCTAATCTAAATCTACTCTCTTTTAGCTTAAAACCATTACCTCTTGTCCTGTCACTACTTGCCCTTGTAAACAGTCCCTCTCCAGCTTTCTTGTAGGTCCCCTTCAGGCACTGGAAGGCTGCTCTAAGGTCTCCCCGGAGCCTTCTCTTCTCCAGGCTGAACAACCCCAACTCTCTCAGCCTGTCTTCATAGGAGAGGTTCTCTAGCCCTCTGATCATCTTCGTGGCACTGCTGTGGACGTTCTCCAACAGGTCCATGTCCTTCTTATGTTGGGGGCCAGAGCTGGATGCAGTACTCCAGGTGGGGTCTCATGAGAGCAGAGGAGCAGAATCACCTCCCTCGACCTGCTGGTCACACCTCTTTTGATGCAGCCCAGGACATGGTTGGCTTTCTGGGCTGCAAGTGCACATTGCCATTTCATGTTGAGCCTTTCATCAACCAACACCCCCAAGTCCTTCTCCTCAGGGCTGGTCTCAATCCATTCTCCCCCCAGCCTATAGTTGTGCTTGGGATTGCACCGACTCACGTGCAGGACCTTGCACTTGACCTTGTTGAACTTCATCAGTTTTCACGGGCCCACCTCTCAAGCCTGTCAAGGTCCCTCTGGATGGCATCCCTTCCCTCCAGCGTGTCGACTGCACCACACAGCTTGGTGTCATTGGAAAACTTGCTGAGGGTGCACTTGATCACACTGTCCATGTTGCCGACAAAGATGCTAAATAGTGCTGGTCCCAGTAGCGACCCCTGAGCAATGTCACTCATCACTGGTCTCCACTTGGACATTGAGCTGTTGACCACAACTCTTTGAGTGTGACCATCCAGCCAATTCCTTATCCACCAAGTGGTCCATCTATCGAATCCATATCTCTCCAATTTAGAGACAAGGATGTTGTGTGGGACAGTGTCAAATGCCTTGCACAAGTCCAGGTAGATGACATCAGTTGCACTTCCCTTATCCACCAACACTGCAACCCCATCACATTTGTCAGGCACAATTTGCCCTTGATGAAGCCATGTTGGCTGTCACCAATCACCTCCTTATTTTCCATGTGCCTGAGCATAGTTTCCAGGAGGATCTGCTCCATGATCTTGCCAGGCATAGGGCAGGGCCTGACCAGCCTGTAGTTCCCTGGATCTTCCTTTTTTCCCTTTTTAAAAATGGGGGTTATGTTTCCCCTTTTCCAGTCAGTGGGAACTTCACTGGACTGACACGACTTCTCAAATACAATGGATTGCTTAGCAACTTCATCCACCAGTTCCCTCAGGACCCACGGACACATCTCATCAGGTCTCATGGACTTGTGCACCTTCACGTTTCTTAGATATTCTTGAACCTGATCTTCTCCTACAGTGGGTGGGTCTTCATTCTCCAGTCCGCACCTTTGCCTTCTGCCGCTTGGGTGGTGTGGCTAGAGCACTTGCTGCAGAAGACTGAGGCAAAAACTTCATTGAGTACCTCAGCATTCTCCATATCCTGGGTAACCTGGTCTCCCATTTCATTCCAGAGAGGGCCCACATTTTCTCTAGTCTGCCTTTTATCGCTGATGTACCTATAGAAGCTTTTCTTGTTGTCCTTGACATCCCTGGCCCAATTTAATTCTATCAGGGCTTTGCCTTTCCTAATCTGATCCCTGGCTGCTCAGACAGTCTCTGTATTCCTCCCAGGCTACCTGCCCTTGCTTCCACCCTCTGTAGGCTTCCTTTTTGTGTTTGAGTTTGCCCAGGAGCTCCTTGTTCATCCATGCAGGCCTCCTAGCATTTTTGCCTGACTTCCTCTTTCTTGGGATGCATCACTCCTGAGCTTGGAGGAGGTGACCCTTGAATATTAGCCAGCTGTCTTGGGCCCCCCTTCCCTCCAGGGCTTTCTGCCATGGTACTCTACCAAGCAGGTCCCTGAAGAGGCCAAAAGGCGGCTCTCCTGAAGTCCAGGGTAGTGAGCTTGCTGTGCACCCTCCTCACTGCCCTGAGGATCTTGAACTCCACCATTTCATGGTCACTGCAGCCGAAGCTGCCCTTGAGCTTCACATTCCCTACCAGCCCCTCCTTGCTGGTGAGAACAAGGTCCAGCATGGCATCTCTCCTTGTTGGCTCCTCTATCACTTGGAGAAGGAAGTTATCATCAACGCATTCCAGGAATGTCCTGGATTGCTTATGCCCTGCTGTGCTGTCTCTCCAACAGATATCGGGGTGGTTGACATCCCTCATGAGGACCAGGGCTTGTGAATGTGAGGCTGCTCCTATCTGTCTATAGAGGGCCTCATCCGCACAGTCTTCCTTGTCCGGTAGCAGACTCCCACTATAGTGTCCCCTGTTCCTGCCCTCCCTTTAATCCCAACCCCTAAGCTCTCATTCAGCTCCTCATGCAACCGCAGGTGGAGCTCCATGCTAGTCATTGACATAGAGGACAACACCCCCCCCTCATCTTCAGACTTCAGTGAACTTATTTGGGCTTATAAATACACAGTAAATACAGGGGACCACCAGAGGCTGTACAAGTATCTAGAGGATCCACAAGGAATCTTGTTACTGCAGTATAATCAAAGAGGGAAAAGCAGGTATTAGTGGTGAAAGCACCTCAGAACACAAGCTGACAAGCTTTCTTCAACATGTGCAATTGAGAGCCTTCACTAATATAGTGATACATTTGAGAAACAGAGGATGTAAACATGCAATACAAATTATCCTACTACTTTTTTCTACCCTTTCAGTGAATAATACCAGTAAAATCAGTATTATTCATGTTTGTTCTGTCTCTCCCATAGTGCTCTTGCCTCAAGTCTGATTTGATGTCAGCTTGACTTTTTTTTTTAACAAAGTAAGAACGTACGCAGCTTAGAAATCAAGTGCTAGAAAGTATAGGAAAAATAAATTAATATGATAAACTACCACATTTATACAAGACTTCTATTGCATTAAAAATCGAATTAAGTCTTTTCAGTCCTGGCTGACCATTATATGAAGTATCAGTTGAAATACCTGCTCTCAGGTAAGTAACTCTCACGCACAGGAAGTTCTGTCTTGTAACTTTCTATTCCTTAATTTGGGTTTTTATCTTATTTTAACTTAATTTCTAATACTTATGATCACACTCTACTTTCAATTTCCCTGGATAGTTTGAGTCCACTAGAGTATAGTCCCTTCTAGTTGGCTTTTCTCCTATCATCAGCATTATTTTGCTGAACAAAAATCTCTGAAATAGAAATTAACTGAAAGTATTAAAGTTTCCCTAGCAGAGTATAAATAACTGCAAAGATCATTGGAACAGCCTGAAATGCAGGGGAAATAATACTTTCTATGATTTTTTAGGCATTTTTTAAAAATGCTAAACCAGAAACTCATCACTTTCCTACACCACTTGCTCACATTAGGAACACCATGGGGAAAGGTAGTGGAATGTCTGTTTGTACCTAACAAGTGTGTGTAACTCCTTATTCTAGTCCTGTTGTGTTCTGGGGAAGGTATTTCAAGGAGCTGGGGAAAAGGGTAGGTGATCACAGGAAGGCTGGAGAGCAGCTGGTCAGACTGCAGGATGTGTGTTTTAGAATATCATTTGCACTTAAATTAGAGTGCTGAGGTAACTGCTTGTTAGAGATGGTGAGGGAACAGTTTTGTTCTCTAAAAATCACTGGTGAAAAAAAATGTTTTCTTTCCCATTAGCAGGTTGAGATAAAGAGGGAAGCTTGGAGTTTAGCTCAGCTTATGAACTGATCTTAACATTACTATTGCCTTGTCATCACTGAAATTTTGACCCGCATTAGTTATTGCTTCTTAACGAACAAGAGGCAAAAAGATCTTTTCTTTGAGGTAAGCAAACCAGCTACTGAAAGCCATTACTTAAGACATAATGGCCTTCATGCTCTAAATGCGTACGGCAGCTCTGAGCCTGGTCTAGGGTGAGATTTTTTTTCCCTCCCACTACTAGTGTCACATTTCAGAAACCTTTCACACACTAACTGTTTTGATGGGTAAGGTAACTTTCACAATGAAAGAAAAAGATAGCATATTATATTCCACATGTAAAGCTCACTCAAGGAATGTGATTGGCAAAACTTCCACTTTGGAAGAATACTCTGTTACAAACTTTCTGTCTGTTTAAGGCAACCTACATTCCATATGAATACAACACGAAAAAATGTAGGGTAATAAAGGTAACTTAATTTCCAGGACTCCATTGTGGACTAAGCTATCCGTTAAGGAAGGTGACAGGTAAGGTTTCATTAAAGTAAACTGACTTTGAAGGAAATATGTTTTGTCATGTGCTATTTAATTTACCTGTGGTTTGCTTCATTTTTTTTTAAACTTAACTTAAATTTTAAATCAGTTAATCAAAAATACAGCAATGGCAAAAAAATGGTTTATTAATAGAACCTAAGTAAGACTGGGATTTTTCTAGCTGTAATTATCATCATTCTACCCTGTGGCCTGTTGGTTTGCCTATTATTTTTTTTCTCATTTTATTAATAACGAAGAAGTAAAATTTCAGGGCCAGAACTTAGTCCTACTAAAAGTTAGGACTTAAGCCAGTGAACCACTCTTGCAGGATAGTAAGCCTTACTGCACTTAGAAAATGTTGCGTATCCATTGAACAGGTCTTCACTTCAAAAGACTTTGAAACAAACTCCAAAGTACCTTCCAATGGAAGAGATTTTAAGACCTTCATAGTTCAGAAGGAGTTTACTTGTTATCTGGGACTGGCACCTTTTATATCATGTAACAGACCCACAATTATCAGCCCTATAATTGTAGCTGGTAAAAAGTAGGTGGAAAATATGCTTTGTGTCTGTAAAACACTTTTCTTTTTGATCTAATCAGTATAAACTGTTCAGTGTGAGGTGCTTTCTATTCTTTTTTTTTTCCAATTCCAAACAGCATGTATGTTCTGTGGTATAATGGCAAACTGCCAGATGCCACCATTAAAATGAAAACCCACACAAACTGTGAGATTTATGGAGACAAGAACTCTGCCAAGTGTGTGGCCACAGGGGATGCAGTCAGACATTCCCCTGCTAGTAGAACACTGCTTTGTGACCAAAGGCCCCTTTTAGCTAGACAGGTCCTGTTAAGGTGTTAGGTTGCTGATAGCCTTCATAGGTAACTGCCTGTACTGCAGAGTGTAGACTGAGCATGTGATTTGACTGACAGTCATTTTACATGAAAGCCTAGGTCAAGTATAGGCCAGCATAAGAAAAAAAGAAAGAAAGAGCAAATCCTGGCCTCACATCTTAGCATTGACCTACACACTCTATACAGTGGTTTAGATGGGCTGGACAGGGGAGGAGGAAGGAGGGTGGCTGAGTGTCTGTTCACAGGAGTTCATTCACCAATGGATATACTCCTGACCTGGAGGTGACGTGATTTCTGAAGTACTCAGTGCCCATAGTGTGGCAAGTGGCCACTCGGAATCTGCCTGTACAGTGCCAGGTAGTACCTGGACATACCTGAGCTAGCCGAAACATCAGCTGCCCTGGGAAGGATGGAAGAGGATAGAAAAGTCAACCGCCTGGGCCAGCATGCACTTTAAAACCTTCTATTTGTCACAGTCTTCTCCTTCTCCCCGTGGGCTTTGGCTTGCAAAAGTGTGTTCCCAAGTGACCTGAAAATCACAATCCTAACCTCTGAAAGTGCCAAGAAGTCAGTATTTTTCTAGGCTTTTCTGACTGCATTCAGAGAGAAGAAAATTTCTTCAGGAGCATTGCTAAAGTTATCCACTGTTAGAAATACTAGCTTTGCAATAAAGGATTGGAAAACGGAGTGAAGAGCAATGTAGCACAAACTGGTGAGTGTCCCCTGTCCTATGGGACAGCTGATTTGCCTACAGGCAGCTCTGCACAAATGTAAAGGCCCTAATGAGTAGCTTACTGCATGTTAGTCTGGGATTTTATTTATTTATTTATTTATTTATCCTCACCGTCTCTTATTGTCTGCCCTTCTGCTTGATTCTGAGAATTACTTCTCTCCTCCTCCACTGGTTCATTCCATGCTTTCTATAAATTCCAAAACATACATTTTCTTATTGTATGCTCTATGTTACCTGGTCCACTACTTTTTTTCCTAGTGCTTTAACTGATATGTATTATGCTTTAACTGATTTGTATTAATACTGGGACCTTCAGGGCAGGAACACAGTTCAGTTGCCAGGACAAGCCAACCATCTAGTTTGGAGGATAACGTTCTCCCAGATGGAAAGGAAGATGTGCGTGTGTGAGGCATCAGCCAGCAATTTGGGGAAGTTAGATACAATGCTTGATTCTCTAACATTCCCCTGGTGCTCTCCTTGACAAATGCAGCAGCTCCTCAGCTTCAAAAGGGCAATATTATTTATCTGCATCAAAGGTAGGAGAGGAGGGAAGAGGGACCAGGGAAGGAAGCAGAGGTCTGAACAACACTCAGCTCAAGTTCTGTAATAACCAGATTCCTATCAAAGAGAAAAATGGCCTAGGACTGAGATGCTTGATATAAATAGATAGATGTAGTTGAGAACTGTAAAATCTCTATTTGGTACGATATATAAGGAGCTGTGTAATTTAACTCCTTTCTCTAAAACAGGATTTATGAAAGTTTTTGGAGAGACAAAAGGAATTATTCTGGCAACAATGATTTTCCAGTGCTGTAGGATATGTCTGACCTCTACTGATTTTATGGCAACTGACATGGGGACTTTGAATGATTACTTTGCCCCATATAGTCATAACATAATTTACTCTGCCTGAAGTCAGTGATCTGAGGACACAGTCTACAAAGTAAAATAAAAAAATTGTCTGAGAATGTCTTCCAGATGTTGATATGGGTGGGGAACTGCATTAAAGCACTTCTCCCTCAGATATTAAAGATCAGCTAAATCCAGTATGACAAAGTAGAGAGAGAGAGAGATAAATGTCACTCTGTTAAAAACAGACACAGCTATCAAATATGATCTTTGTAAATACTATGGAAAAGTAATAGCTATGAAAAAAAAACCCCACCAAACCACAAAAACTTTCTGTCATACCACAGCATAGTTTTTTTTTCTGGAACTGTTGTACTAATGTGTAGCTATAAGACATTAATAATTATAACGGTGAATACATACAGATGGCTCTTACTTCCCTCTAAACTCACCCAAAGGGATCACCTAGAAAGTATATCAATACACGTGTCATCGGCAAATGGTAGTTTCACCTATAATCAGTGGTAGGAATTCTCCCTCTAATCTCTGCAAAAATTTAGGAAAAATAAATTATATTGTGTGGTTGTTTTGAGCTTTCCCCAGTCCCAGTTCATTCTGAAGTATATACAAGGTGCAATAAATGTAAATGACAAATTGTCTCTGATTTCTGTCATACAAACTTACTGTGAACAAACAGAACAGCAGTTGTGCTATAGCCATTCTGATCTAAGGATGCAAACAAGGCAAACAGGGCATAACCACAAAATGTAAAAAAAATACTGGTTTGAAACACACAACCTCAGTATACAAATTAAAAAAAAAAGCAAAACACAAAAAAACCCAACCAACCAACCAAAAGAAAATAAAATAGCTCCAAATGGTTATATGCGGGTATTTACTGGCTTTTATGTAAATATTATACCTGTATGTAGTAGTACTGCCCACAGGACACGTCCATTCTATCAGATTTCTTTTGGAGATAAGATGTCCGCTTGTTTGGGAAAGAAAATCTCTAGAGTTCCCCTATGCACAAGCAAATCCTAATGCCACCTTCTCAGCACTAAGTAACGTAACTTTTGTGATCACATTTTTTGAAGGGAGTAGATGCATATTCTTCTCTTGCTGTGTCCTACATTTTGTTTTCAGTATGCTGAGTTTTTGATTGCTGAGGAGCCTGAGTTTTTCATATGCATGGATTAGATGACAAAAGAGATTAGTGTGTTCCTAACTCTGCCCAAGACCTGCTGAATACTTTAGAGCTAGCCCTTCCATATGTCTACAAAAACTCTGTACAAGGAACCAGAGTTTAGCACCCTAAGATACCACCACATCCTCCCATCAGAATTAGCATTTTTTAAATACTGACTTGGAAATTCACCTCAGCCAAAAAAAATTTAATCTCCACTTTCCCAGATATTTGCGCACACTAACCAAAATAGAACATAACATCTTCTTTGCACCCATAGATGCTTCTCCTCACTTGTGCAGAAAGGAGTACTTACTTCCAATATCTGGCCGTAGCTTTTTGTCATACTCTCTCAACAGCTTGTTTAGTATGAGAGTCACATCTGTGTCTTGTGTTTTTGGAGCTAAAACCCATTTTTGGTTAGTTGTTCCATCTTCATATTCATCCTCTTCAACCTTTCTAGAACTGGAATAACAAATCAAACAAATAGTTATTATTTTGCATAACTAAAATCTGAATTTATATGCTGGGTAAATCTCCACACTTATCTGAAGAAGTTTTAGGTATCTCCCTTGGCTTTGCATCTACCCAGCCTTAGGCTGGGTTTGCAACAGGATGTTCCTATTAACAGTTGTTGAGTATCTGTAGATGGGTCATGATTGAGAATTGTTTAGAAATTGTCTTCTGCCAGTGTCTCAAAAAATTATACTCTGGGAGTTAATACAGTTATCAGAGTAGTATTTCATATCCTGTATTTTAACCAACCTGTCCGAGTAGTTAGTTTACAATATACTCTTATGAAGAGCGAACATCTGCAGTATTATTTTATTAATACATCGAGACAACTGATTCATCTCTTGCACAAAGGCTAATAAGAGTATTAAAAATTCAGATCTTTTAATACTTCCTGATCATTTTATCCTATTAATAAATTATTATATTCTCAGTGCTTGAATTTCAGTGTAATGTATTACAAGGCTTAGAATTAAGAGCTTGCTCCTTGAATTTAAGATGGATTATCACAAGCACACAAATACATTGCATAAATTAATCTGAATTTCCCTGTAGTTTTAATGACATTTTTTAAGAAACACAGTACTACTGTGAAACAGTTGCGACTTCTTTCCTTCATAAATGGATTATTTTTATTTTAAGTGTATGCTAATACAAATGTGGTGAAACTACAGTTTGCCCAGAAATCATAGCTAGAGCTATTTTCACACAAGACTAATTTAATTTGTGTGGCTTTTTGTTCATAAACAGTAAAATGTTGAAGATGCATCTTTTGGTATCTTAGAAACCAAATCTGTTTGATGTGTCTCACTGGAGAAAATCTATGACAGTTAAACTGAGATGAAGTTATCAGGAGAAAAGAATCTCAGTGGTGGAGCCTACAGCAGTAATCATGTGTTGCTTCAACCTGAAATCGCCATGATGATACAATATCATTTCACAACCTTTTTACACAAATATCAATAATTACGCAAGGTGCAAAGCAATGGAGGATCAGAGGCACCAGCCTTGCTTATTCATGGGATACACTACACACATCAGAGCAACCTCCTTTCTCTCTCTCTCCCTTTCCTTCTCTCCAAAATGACACTTGTGTCTTTTAAAATATCTCAAATGTCCAGAAGACTTGATAGACACTCTACGGTAATAGGAAAAAAAATGAATACAAGTGTAAAAATTTAATCACAGAGCATCATCATCCCTCAACTTTGCTTGTAGACCACCATTCGAGCATTTAATGAAACTTTTAATTGAAACTGCTCTACAGCCAATACTCCCCTAAGGATTAGCCATGAATCACTTAACATGACCTCACAAATTGCGAGTGCTCTGGGTACAATTTCTATATAAAAATAATTTTGAAACCTAGCCCCTGAGGATTTTCTACAGAGAGAGCTCATATAACCAAGTCGCAAAAGTAGAGAAAACTTAGGGGAAATTTTGAATAGACAACCATTCCTTCTCTGTTAGCGAGCTGTATTTTTTTAAAAAAACTTGATTTTTTTGTATAATTCACCCAAATGAACATTAAAAAATCCCAGGAGGACTTTTGAGGGTTTTCTTTTTTTTTTTTTTTTTCCTCCCTCAGATTCATGACAAGCCCTATGTTTTAATACTGCAGTTACAGAACCATTCTCAAAGGAGGCACCGTCTCCAAACATACGTGGTTGGTATTTCAGAGCTGAAACGCTGCAGTGATGCTGAATTGCCGATAGGAAAGGAGCACAAATCGCACGTCCTTTTCTACTGCACTCACCACAACTTTACCGGAGGCATTCAGACTGCACGTGGAAATGAGAACTGAGTTCAGGTAGGATCATGATTCCCATTTCAGAGAGCCGCTTCTTTAAAACAATCACTAACGAGAGTCTAAGCACTGGCAAACCTTTTAAATCCTCTCACTCCAGCAGCTTGTTTCCTAGAAAGTACCTCTGAACCATGCAAATTCCTACCTACCTTCTAGACTAAGATTGAGAGCAGAAGAGGTTTCACAGTGGATCAGACTAATACATTAGACATTTTTCCAAGGTGTTTTTTTTCTTCCTTAAGAGTTTGTTATTTCTCTTCCCTTCCTTGCCTCTACACAATTAAGCTCCTTGAAGGCACTTGAGGTTGCATTTTCATCTGTAGCCTTCCTTAGTGGTGACTGCCAATTCCCAGCATATTCCTGCCATCCACAGAAACAAGCACAGGATGATGGCAGACCATTCTCAAATGGGCTGCACACCTTCCCCAGACTCCTCAGGGGCCACTAGTTTTGATCCTGTGAGGAGACAGAGGAGGCAGTGCATAAACTGCAAAGGAGGAAGGCTGCAAAACCCTGAGAGGTTGTGGGGAAACCGTTTACTTCCTGCAACACGTGTGTCCAGGACTGGCTCTGGGGGCTGGCATGAAGCAGCCTCCAGTTCCTGTGGGGACTTGGGGGAGAGGTGCCACTCTGGTTTGGGGCAGGCTGTGGGGAAGGGAAGGGAAGGGAAGGGAAGGGAAGGGAAGGGAAGGGAAGGGAAGGGAAGGGAAGGGAAGGGAAGGGAAGGGAAGGGCCTCTGAGCACACCCGCAGGGGGAGGCTGAGGTGACACCTTTGCCTGGGTTATGTGGGGGCAGCCTTTCCTAGTACTCTGGACAACCACCGGGACGGAAGGCAAGACTGGTGCAAAGGGTCACAGCTGCAGCTACCGGCTGTCCCCCTCTGGCCCCTCACTACCCGCCGTTACCGGAGCCCCGCCGAGCAGACCCTTCCCGCCCCTGAGGCAGGGGCCAGGAGGTCCGCGGCCCGGCCCAGCCCGCCACACGTTCCCCTCTTGGCCCCCCTCCACGCCCACCGAGGCACCAGGGCACCCCCCAGCACCCCCAGCTGGTCCCGGCCGCTGGGCTCACCCTTCCTGCTGCTGCCCTCTCCCTCCTCACGCCGGCCCCGTCCGCGGGGTCCCCGAGGGTGAGACGCGGAGGGAAGCCGGGGCTGCCGCCCGCCCCGCGCCGTGAGGGGAGCCTGGGCAGCGCCAGCCGCCGTCCCGCGGAGAGCCGGACCCTGGCAGCCGCCGGAGCGGGAAAACTTTCTGCCGGACAGAGCCTTCGCGGGCGACCTCCGGCTTCACTCGGGGCCGGCAGGGACAGCGGCGGGGCCGCCGCGCCGGCAGCGGTGGCAGCGGGACTGCAGCTGTCCGGGGAGCCAGGCCGGTCCCGGGGAGGGAGCGGGGGAAGCCGCGTTTGGGAATAAAGCCCCGGCACGGCGCGGAGGAGGGAGGGAAGAGTCCGCTGTCCTTCCCAGGCGCCGAGTATTTTGCAAACTCCGGCGAGCGGGACTCCGGCCCGCAAGCCCCAGTGCGAGGAGAGAGGAGAGGAGAGAGGGTGTGGGGAGGCGAGAGGAGTGCAGACTTACCAGGCGTGAAACACTGAGAGGAGGAAGAAAACCGGCAGGAGCTTAGCGGACATGATCTGGGCAGCGCTGGCCAGGTGAGAGGTGCGGCAGGATGAAGGAAATGTTGCAGGAGGTTCACATGAAAGGGAGAATGAGGCAATGAGGTGAAGCTCTTAGCGTCTCTTCCTCCGTATTCTCAGCTTTATACCCTGAAGAAAATACCCCCTTTCACACCGCTCCGGGAAAGGAGGAGGGAGGCGAAAAGAAAAAAAAAAAAAAAAAAAAAAAAAAGAAGTGGGACGAGGGGGAAATCCCCAGCGGAGAGCCTGCCAGGGCCAGGTATAAATCAGGCTCCACGATCTGACAGGTGTTCAGCGGGCACCGAGCTGCGGCGCTTCCCCCTTTCCTGGCAATCAGTTGCCGGGAGCAGCAGCGCGGCTCCTTCCGCTCCCCCGGCTGGCGCTGGCCGTGCCCCCCGGGCTGTGCACAGCGCTGCGGAGCCCGGGCCCTGCCGGGCCGCGGGCGCCGCGGGGTGGGGTGGGCCGAGCCGGACGGAGGGCGGGCTGGGGCTGGGGGAGAAGGGGCGCACCTTGCCCCCCCGCTCTGCGGAGCGCCTGGCCCGCGGCCAGCCCCGCAGCGCGGCACCGGAACGCTGCCGGGGGCTGCCCCGCATCGGGGAGCACCTCGTCCCGGCTCCCTGCCCAACAGGTACCCGCCTCGCCGGCAAGGGGGGGGAGCCGGGAAGTGAACCCTGCCCCCGCCCCGGCGGGCGCACACACACACACGGGAGAGGGGGAGCAGCGAACTCGCCAGCCGCAGTCAGACGCCAGCCCGCAGCGGGGATATCTCCCCGCCGTCACCAGCCCGATGCCCCCGAGGGGGCTGCGGCGCCCGGCGGGAGCTTTCCCCCCGGCGTTTTGGGGGGTACCCCCAAACCCCACACTCACTTGCCAAATGGGGCCCCCAGGGCGCTGGAGGTGCTCTCTTCAAACGGAGGGAGAGGGGTCGGAGCTGCTTCTGGTGTCGGGGTGGTCGGAACCACGGGCATCCCGATGTGCATACATATAGACGCGGATCCATGTAATCGGTACGGCTACAGAGGGGGATCTACAGTACAGTCTTCCACAGACAAATAGACAAACATACACCACACAGCGTGTTTGTGTATGCTTCTGTATCTAGCTGTATGTATTTAGAAGTTTGCATGCTCTTTACGAATGTATGGATACACATATATGTGCATAAAGTGTGCCTGTAGAATGTATACACAGAGAAGAGAGAGATGCAGTAGACCGAGCTACGTGGATTTATGTGTATACTGGGAACTTTAGAATAAATGAGGATTTTCTGCTGTGAGAACTTAGAAATGTGACAGCAGCCAAGTGTATTCAGGGCAAAAATAGTTTGGGTCTGGACATCATGTGTCTTTCGACTCCACCAAGAACAGCACAGATGTGATTTTTAGCGATTTTTATTCTCTTCAGGTGTGCAGAGTTTTGCACCAGGCGTCAGGGTAATGAGAATATTCCCCTTTGCTTTCAGAATCGGAAATGACAAAATTTCACTTACATGACGGTAATCTGGAAACAAAAAGCTCTGCTAAAGGTGATCGTTTTACTGTGATCAGAAATCTCGGAAGCATAGATCTTTGCCTTAGACATGATTTCAAGTTCTGGGGGAGTCGTATTTAATTATGGCATTAAAAAAAATAAAAAAAGTTCTGCTGGAAGATGCAATCTTGCTTTTAGAATAACTCCTACATGATGCCTAGAAGAGTTGGCTGGAGAGAGTTCTGTTACCGAAATTATTTATTGAAGGAACGAGACAGCTTAGGGAAAATCCGCTGTGAGCCAGGCAATTAATTCCCAGTCATGCACTTTAGGCTTTTTTTTTTTTTTTTTAACCTAAACGTGTCTTTACTAGATTATACAACAGTTCTTTCGTGTTGACTTTGGCTAATTGCAGTTGCTGTGGATTGCTAATAATCACTTGTTACAAGACTTGTGCTCTTTTCCGTCGCCAGCAGAGAAATGCAGGTGGACTCCAGACCGCCTGCTGCCTTGAGAAAATAACGGCCGGAATATCAAAGGGAAGGGAAGGGACGGAGGGAGCTCGGGGGTTGCCTGGATTTCACCAGAAATAGCTGTGTGAAAGAGCACATTCCTTCAGGTTAAGCAGCAAGCCGATCCGCTGCTGTGAAGTTTGCAGAAACACCGGCGCTGTGGGGCGTGCGGGAGGCGGGACGGGGCGAGCGGGGGAGCTACGGGAGAAATTCCCGCCGGTGCCGGTGAGTCCCGGCGGCGCCGGGCTCTGCGCTGCCGCCGGCACCGCTGCACGGCAGCTCGCTGCGGCCAAGAGCGTTTTCAGGCACCCGAAGGTTTTCTGAGGCTGGTGCTTAGGGAAACATCACTTAGGGCTCCGAGGTCGCGGTACCCACGGCCCGGCTCGCAGTGCCTGCGCGTTTGGAAACCAAGGACGGGAAGCGCCCTGCGTACAGAGAGGGGGTTCACCATCGCCGGCTACCCCCGCCTTGGCCACATATAGAAAAATGTGTGTATTCACACACACTGTCAAGTCGAATAAATAAAAGCCTCGCCCGTCCCCGGCGCCCCTGCCGGGGAACCAGGCAGAGCAAACTGCTGGGGAGATGCTGCAGCAGCGGCTGCCGCGGTCCTGGGCGGAGCGGGCTGCGGCTGCCCTGGCCGGCGGTGCTCTGCCGGCAGCGGTTTGGGGCGGGGGCGACCGGGCCGCGGCAGGGGCCGCCTTCCCCTCTGCCACCGCCCGAGTGGGCGGCATAAGTAGGCCAGATGGTAGCGTGGCACTAACACCCGGAGGGGAAACACAGCGGCGGCGATTTGCGAAGAACGATGGCGATCCCCGGTCCACCGCCACCTCCCCGGCCGGGGAGCCGCGCCTCCGGCAGCCCTGCGCCGCGGGGACGCCCCCCCCCTCGGCCCCCTCCCCTCTCGGCCGGAGATGGCTTCCCCGCAGCGGCGGCTCCGCCCGGCGCCGCTCCGCCTCTTCTCCCCCCGCCCGCCAGCCCCGTCCCGCCCTCGTCGCCTCCTGCCGCGGCGGCGGGATCCTCTGGCGGCGGCTGCGGGAAGCGCGGCGGGACGGGGCGGGACGGGGTTGTGTCCCCGCTCGCCTCCAGACCGCGACTCAGTTACCTCAGTTCCGCGACCGTGTGCCGTTGCCGGTGCTGCCTGTGGTCATTAAGTCACCCAGCCCTCCGAGAAAACCTTCACAGTGCTAAGACTGAATATTCCTCCCTTCCCTTGCGGCGTGACAGCAAGCCCCAAGGCTCGAGTGGAGCTTTATGGTTCATTAATTATTACCTCCTTCTCCTCAGGCTGCAAGGAGAAAGAAAAGGTGATGTTTAAGATTTTCTTTCTGTCGTCCTCGGTGTCCATGCGTTAATGCCGAAGGAATACTTTAGCACTAGTCTTTGTTATACTTCATGGGATGAGGTATATTTCGGTCATTTCTACTTTTCCTCTTTACCTCATACTCACATGCTTTTCTCTTTTAAGCATGCTCTCTGCCTTTGCTGAGCCTTTTCAGATTGTGTATTCAGGTACGGATCGTGATTATCTGGCACATGCTTTGACAAAAGAACATTTTATCACACCCTTTAATAATACCGAAATGTTTGTAGCCTCTAGCACAACTAAGTGGATCTGCATTTTAACTTCCCTTTCACTGCATTTTCACTGTCTTTTCAAACTGAGGGGGATATCAAAGGGCCACCTTTGTGGTATTTCTTGGGCAGAGGGGGAAGTAAGAGCCTCTGGTAGCAGCTGTGCAGGGAGTGAGTTACGATAAATAAGGGAGGAAATGCAGAGGGAGGGAATGGGGCTCACAGATCAAGTGTCTCACTTGCTAAAACTAGTTGCACCCTTTCTAGCACTAAGGAGATTCCTGAAACTGGGCACCTGAACTTTTCCGTGATTCCGTGTTGAAGCAGAGCCCTCACTGGGTGGCTGAGGCTGCCAGCTACACCACCAGCGGGGCCGGAGGGAGCTGGCACTGCTCCGGGACAAACAGGGAAAGGGCTGACACCTGTCTCCTACAGCTCCTGGAGTCCTCCGGCTGGAGGTTTATTAGAGATTTACTAGAGACTAGAGCCAGTTTATTCTGGCTCAAGGTCTCTGTCGCTCCCACTGGAACCACTTTGCTTTGTACAAATAATTAAATCTCTTTGATGTAGGAAGTTGAACCTCAGAGGTCCGGACATTTTCTGCGTGCCCTCAGCTCTGTCCTTCAGCATGGGCTCACCGCTCCCTTTGACACACGGGCAGGATATGGAGAATCCCTCCTAACGCTGCTGTGCTGCAGCTCTTCAGCAGCTTTGCGTAGGCTTGCTGGCAGAAGCACGGGCAGCGAGAGCAGGCAGGCTGGGGGTCGGATGACCCCTGGGCAGTTGTTCTGAGGTCATCAGTAACACCAGCCTGCAGTGAATGAGGAACTGACCTCGGGTCCACCGAGGCCAAGACTGCTCTGAGTGGCTGGTTCCAGCATTTGTTATTATATATGTGACAAGTTATGCAATATTTTTTGTCCTATCAATTTTTCCCACCTGCGAATGCAACCTATCGTTGTTGGTCCAGTGCATTGCTATATATCGGTATTTCTCAAACACTCTCCAAATTCATCTAACTGAAATGAGTTGGTATCTTCAATCAACATCCTTAATTTCCTTTTCACTTTGTTTTTAGCCAAGGCCAATTTAAAGAGCAACATTTAAGACATGATGACTGTGAGAAGTGATAATTGCTTTTGAGAATGGCAATGAAAAGGCAAATAGTGCAGTACAGAATAGGACACTTACACTTGAGTTTAAATTAGTGGTAATCCTGGGACGATCCTTCAGAAGTCGTTCGGGCTTCATAAAATCTAACTTCCATTCTTTCTGTCTTTCTCAAAATTGAACAAATGCCCATAACAAAATAGTGTAAGATGCAGAATTGGTAAGGTGAGGATGTCATCTGAGACTGTCACTATGTGATGGCTGTATTTGTTTGTAGTGACATAACAACGTATAAAAAGCCAGAAAGAATTAAAGCAATTTGATCAAATACTCCTTTAGAATAATTTAGGTTCCTCTGAACATTTCAATGTCAATTCCAATCTGAGGAGCAAGGATGTTAAGGGAAATACATCCTTATTACAAAGAACGTTATATCCAGATTTAAAAAACAAATAGCTGTGCAAGTGCTACACTCATCTTGCCTGCATAAACTGAATAGCAAAGCAGTTTCATTCAGTTTTCTTGAAAGTTTAATTTATATGTTCAGCAAGAATTTTTGAAAGACAAGATTATTTCATAAAATCATTTCTTTCTCAGTTTTGTACAAATATGTTTAGTTATTCCACAGAGGGCATATTCCATTTAGAAAAAAGCAGAACGCAATTCTAGATAACAGAAGTGGGCTAAGCTTTAGAAAATACGCTGTTGCCTAAATTCATCCTTGGAGTAAGCTGGCAAAGCTCAAACATCAGAAATGAAAACCTTTTCCATTGTATTTGACTTGTTCTTTCATTCTTAATGGGCGCAAGTGAGGAAATTTGGCAGTAGAACAGCACACACTTACTCTCCAGTGCTGAATTGTTGTAATTCACTTTTCAACTCTTTTTTCTTGAAAGCATACAGAAAAAAAAACAATGATGACAAGCAATTCCTATTTATTCCTGTCTTTGGCCATGACTAAGCCGTGAAGTAGATGGGCCCCGCAGCGTCCCAGCTCACCCATACTGGGGACAGTGACACAGCTCACTCCACTCCTGAAGGCCCAGGCTCCTTCCAGGAAAAAACAGGACATTGAAGCACATCCAGATACCATCCCACCCCGGAGCAGGACAAAGCCAAGGTGTTTACTTTGAGCGAGAATCTGGGAAATGCTCCCATCTCCCACAGTTCAGATGCCATCGATGAGTAACGGTCTCCCACACAAACAGTTCCACTGACTGTGGAGAGATTTAAATTGTTAGGTGTTAGGTAGTGTGAGGCAGTGGCATTTAAGTATTCCAGCCTGGAAGAATCGATGAGCTTATTGAAGCATCTCCCAAACTATGGGACAACACCTACGGCTCAGGCAAGAGCACACGCTGCGAGGTGGCTGCTTCTTCTATCGCTGCAGTTCTCAGCAAGTATTAGAAGTGTGTAGGATTCTCCAAGAAACATAAAATAGTTTCTTCAGGAAACTTCAACCTGGTTTAGCAAATCCATGATGACAGAATGAGCTCTAATCGTTATTTTCTGCCTTTACCTTCAAAGACAGAAAGCAACAGTCAATATAAAGGGAAGTGATTTATGTAAAAATGTCTGCGGTGGCAGGTAATTATCAGGTCTTCTACACATCAGGTAAACTTCATAAACTGTTTACAAAAAAAAGTAAAGGGCCTGATCCTGTGACCATACGACTCTACCGTTTGCAGGTAGTTCTGTATTCAGTGAAGACAAGGAGACTCTCCACGTAAGTAAAACTGGTCAGATTTAGAGGTCCTGGCACTGAGTACCAGAAAATGGAGACCAGAAAATGATGCTGAGCCATGCAGGGTAAGAGCCATACTTGGGTGTAAGCAAACAAAACAAGCACAGAAAACCCTCTGAGGCAGGCAAAACGGCTCTGAAGATGATGTTGTAAAAATGGTTCTGAGTTTCTCATTCATGTAGGGAAAAGCCTCACACCGGAGGCTTTTTGTGGAAGTTTGAGGAAAGTGCAAAGCAACTTAGAATCATAGAATCATAGTTTGGGTTGGAAGGGACCTTAAAGATCATCTAGTTCCAACCCGCCTGCCATGGGCAGGGACACCCTCCACTAGACCAGGTTGCCCAAAGCCTCATCCAACCTGGCCTTGAACACTTCCAGGGATGGGACATCCACAACCTCTCTGGGCAACCTGTTCCAGTACCTCACCACTCTAACAGTAAAGAATTTCTTTCTAACATCTAATCTAAATCGACCCTCCTTCAGCTTGAACCCATTACCCCTTGTCCTGTCACTACATTCCCTGATAAACAGTCCCTCTCCATCTTTCCTGTAGGCCCTTTCAGGTACTGGTAAGCCGCAATTAGATCTCCCCAGAGCCTTCTTTTCTCCAGGCTGAATTTTTATTTATATAAAATTTATTGAACTTCTTGTGATTCTTTCTTGTTTTGGGATTCATCTGTATTCAGACATTTTACCATGCGTGGTGTCCTCTGGAGGTTCACAGATTGCTCATAGTATTCAGCAGTGTAGTAAATACATCCTCCGTATTGTCCCAGAAGCACTCTGGTGTCACTTTCACAACTACTCTGTAGCCCAAGGTCTGACTAGTCACTCCTGTGCTCCAGCCTTCTCCTGGACAACATTTGCTGAGTGGCTGTATGGGGTCAGGACAAAACTCTGGACAGCACGGTATCCTTCCTCTGGAAGTGACTAGAAGCAGATGGTTTTTGGGGAGAGGAAGAGGACATGTATATACGATATTACTCCCAAGTACTCCTCTAGAAATCAGCGTCTCAGAATCCTGATATAGTTTCAGTCTATTCAGAGTTTTGTGCCAAAGTCCCACCCTCCAGATTGAACTTGAATCCACAGAACCTGGCTTTGTTCAGTGACTGACCCATTAGTTCCTTAATCTTTGGAACATCATTGTTCAATAACCGGTTTTATTTTAAAATCCTACAACTACCTAATCTTCCTGTGGGAAAAAACTAGAATGTTTAGTATCTGAGGGGAAGAAGTGTTAAGTAATACTCTTATTAACAGAATCCAGTGTGTCTTTTCCAATTGCAAATACTATGATAAAAAAAATGTGTGCTAAAAAAAGTTTGAGCCTATGCCACATGTAGGCCATGAGAATGGTTGAGAAGAGATTTGAGCTTATGAGTACTGATACGTACCCGCCAAAAACATGGTAGTATGTGCCAACAGCATGGCAGCATGGGATCATGGGATCAAAAAAAGGGCAAGTCATCACGTGGACTATATCCTGATGGGTCCTTGTCAGTCCACCCATCATCCTCAGACACCTGGTTGAGCAAGATTAGTTTGGTGCATTATGCTTGCAAGAGTTACATCTCATCTGTTATTCTGGTGAGACGAGAAATAGCAAGCTGTTAGTGGATTCATTCCTAGCAAGAGGCTTTGTCCAGATGTGTTACCCAGAACACATCCATCTGCCAGGAGTGTCAACAGCAAACCCTATCATCATCAACCACAGGAAAAGACTTGAGGGCAGAGAAAAAACACTCATTTGTGGGGCTGCAGGTGGTCTCCCTCAGGGACTAACAGGAAGGCCCTACTGTGCCGCCCATTCCCTGGTCACTTTGCCTTGCTGTGGGAAGAATGCGCACCCGTATCAAATGGTTACAAGAAATGTTCCCCAGGTGTGCACATCCTGAGTAAGAGGAATTGTTATGTCTGCTAGCTCTGACAGCATGTTGGGTTCACCTCTCCTTGTCTGGATATTTAGCCTCCAGGGACCTACCACTGCATTTATTGTACATCTCTATGGCCATAGGAAGAGGCCGAACTGGGAGGGTCTGTCTTGCATATGCAGAATGATCTGCTCCCCTCTGCCAGTCACCAGGTGTTTTCAGCTGTTTCAGTGGTGGTCAATGAGTGAATCACTGGGGGCATTCAGTACAATGTGTGTGCACTTCACCACACTGCGTCCCTGTTGGACTTGGCGAAGCGATGTGCTCTTCACTGGGAAAACACAAGGTCTTGTTGGCAGGTTATTCCGTTTGGTGGGAATAACCTGCATGCAAGTAAAGAAATAGCCATAGGATTTTATAAAGTTTTGCATCCCAATTGGCTCTGCAATTTTTCACTGTTTTCAATCCCCAAAGGGCTGGATTCATTGCATTCAGATACCACCATCCCATTTTTAAAAACAAAGAAATGATGAACAAGGAGGCATGTGGCTGCTCAAAGCCTATGTGAAAACAGAGATCCAGATCCTCACCTTGGCTCAGGACAGTACTGTAACTAAGAGATGGGCATGCCCCTCCCTTGCTCCTCTTCATCAGCTTCCAGTCACCTGCTCAGTCCTGTGCCTTCTGTGTGGCCACTGAGAATTTGCAAATTGCTAATTCCACAACATTAAAAGAAAAGCGGCAAAAAGGAATAGGTCTGTGAGATTTTTTTCTGGGCAATGTTTAGGAATGAAGGGGATGAAGAGAAGACACACAAGAAGCCCAGACAGCTCCCCAGTCCAGGACCAGACCCTCCCCTCAAAGTGAAGCATGGAGTCTCCTCTGTCCCAAACAGAACATGGGGCTGATGCTGCACAGCAAGATAGCACTTAATTCTGAAACATCCCGATTCACGGTCTTAACTCAGTATGTACCTTTCTGGGCAACAGTGAGGATGTGTCATGCACACACATGTGATCGAGTGCATGCATATGTGCTTTCCAATTAATTCTTCCAGCTCTTGTGGTGATTTTTTTGGTCTCTCTAAAAGGGTAACCAGTATAAGAATGACATTTTCAATCCAATGTTGAATGCATTTTTTATTTAAACATTAAGATTAAATTACAAAAGCTTCTGGAACAAAGAAAGGATGCCAAGGAGGAAAGAGCTGAAAACTCAGATTGCATTTTCTCATTCATTGTGAAAGCAAAACACATTGGCAGCAGCAAGGCGTTTTATAGAAAAGTTTCAGATGGACAGTACAAAGACCTTTCTGTCAATATTGTCACTGAAACACCTTGCTGTCATGAAGCACATCTTTTTTTCTGATCACACTTCTTAGAGTTGGCTGATTGGTTTTCACTGTGGGAAACAAGTAATAATTATTTCAGAATTACTGTAATTCTTTACTGTTAATCTCTGCTAATATAACGCAATCTTCTTCTTGGGAAAATGTCCAAATGTCATTTACTTTACCCTAATAAAAATGTCTACTGCTGTTGTTAAAAGTTTTATTTGCACAAGTATGTTCCTAATCTATGTGAATTTCATGCAATATATCTCTACTTTTTGGAATAAATACTGAGAATAATTCGATAAAATTCTTTGGAATGTAAAATCCAAACAAACTTCATATTTTCTTTTAAGGGCAAAATCCCATCACCTTTATTTACACAAGTAGCATTCTGCTCCCTATGTTATTTCACTGCAAGCTACAGGCTCAAGCAGTGAAAATCAGCATAGGCCCATTAGGATTTACTGCATTCTATTAACTTTTAATGAAAATTGGGCTGAGCAGTTTTATCTGTGGAGTAATGCACTACCTATAACCAGTAAAGGTGCTCAAACATAGCCCTACGCTTAGTAATTTGGCACATCCACAACTGGCGTTACTCAGTAACCTATCAGATGACAATAGTGGAGCTCTTCTGTAAAATATAGGTTAAGCCTACATTTGTATGACTGTACATCTGAAGTATAAAAACCACGATATGTAGTACACTTGAACAGTTAAAAAATATAACTTATTTTATTTGTAAACTATCAATGCAAGATACTCAGCAGCAAAGAAGCCATGTTCAATGTCTTCTGATCTTTTACAAAGATCTGTTGCTGTAAGTAATATAATCGTCTCCGAAACATCTGAGGTTACATGTAGAAACAATCAAGGCAATATCATTTGTACATATTATTAAACATGCAAAAAACTTCCTGAAGAATATTGCCCAAATGTAGAAAGGTGTCTGGATCTCAAATTTTCCTTGGTAGCATCTGCTTTGTAAGTATGGCTCACGTGTGGCTTTAGAGTCCTTCAGTTTATTTTGGAGAATTGGCACCTTTAATAACAGGCTCCCTATTCAAATATGTGGCCCAGTAAACTAAGTTAAAAGTTCCAAACAGCACTGGAAAAATTATCCGGGACATTTTGTCAATCTTACTGATGCTGTTGTAAGTCTTTTTGCTTTCAGCGGGCTTTTCTTCTGCAGACTTCACTGGAGCAGATGCAGTGTTTGAGATGACAGATGGGGCTGAGTCCTTTGGCATGTTTGGTGCAGGGGTCATCTTCCCAGTGCTGTAAGTATTAGTTGATTTATTTCCCAGCAATTCACGCTCTTTTTTCTGCAGGGTAAAGAACAAAACATTAGACCGCAGGAACAGAAAGTAGAAACATGTTCTCAAGATATTAACCCAAAAATCTAAGTACAGTAATCAATCATGCTAACAAGTACCTGATGGCTATTCCAACTTTGACTCCCAAACAGCTGTTTCTGCTTTGATTTTATAGCCCTTACTCAGGTTAAACTTTCCCTGATGCCAGAGAAAGCCAAGAGTGGCTGGCCAGACCCGGATCCCACCTGGCATGTGCATTAGCAGCGGCTTTTGTCAGGGTGACGCGGTCCTGTACCTGCAGAGGTTGCTGCCAAAATGTGAACCTCACCCTCCTGCCTGCAGCAAGGAGTGTGGCAAAGGGCTCATTGCCCCTGCTAGCTTGCCCTCTTTGTATTGCTCTTTTGGGATGCCTGCGGGTACGAGCTCTCTCTAGGAGATCATTTGCTAAGAGTCAGTTTTATTCCAAAATTTTCATTTCAGCTTGAAACTCCGAAGTTTGTGTTTTCACAGAACCGCTCTTCTGTCTCTTTTTTATTGGGGATACTGTGATGGGACTCTAACACATGGAGCTCAATGTCAGCTTTGTCATTTATTTGGGAGAGCATACAGGGAGTGCTCTGCAGAGATATATTTCATCATATATGTCTGCTACTATCAGAAGTTTGGTCACTGAAATCCCATGCCACGTGTACTCAAAGCCCTATATCCTTCTGAAAACAGTCCACTCCATACAGATGGTGGAGACTGATAGTCTATCCCTGTGAAAAGAAGGCGGCTTATTTCCTTGCAAATATTCCTCTGTAGGAAGGTGAAAGTATGTCACGAGGTAACCTTTTTCACAAAGAAGCTGAAAATTGTCCATTCAGTTATTTGAGCTCTGCTGAGTAACTGCTTTTTGTTCTAGGTGTTTTAAAAAATGTAAGGTAAGCACCTTGATTTTAGCAGCTTCCAGGGCTTTTTTGCCATCCCATGCCCAACTCCTCTTGGTGAAATAGTTGACTGTTGCAAATTCAATCAGTGCAGAAAATACAAAGGCATAGCAGACGGCTATAAACCAGTCCATTGCAGTAGCGTAGGCCACTTTTGGCAAAGAGTTACGGGCACTGATACTTAAGGTGGTCATGGTGAGGACTGTTGTTACTCCTGTCAAGGAGGAAAAAAAAAAAAAAGAGGCAGAGATCAGTTTGGTAACCCTTACGTAATCCCTGATGAGTTATAAGCAGACCCCAATTTAGCACGATACCTAAGAAGGCCACGTGAAGTCATCAGTGTTTGCATATTACTGTCCGAAAGAGTAAGATACTTTGCTCACCAAGGAAAAATACAACCCTCTGCCCTCAGGCATTTACTTCTGTGGTGTTCTGGTTGTCTTTAGTTATGGCATATCTAAATAAGTATTTTTAAGGGTTACAGCTATCACATAAACCAAAACCTTACTGGCATTTTATCCCTGCACACTGATGCATGGTATGTATATAGTGTCCCTCATTAAGTGGTACATTACAAAATCAGTGAGCAATCCATTTAGCAGTAACTTGCATAATAAAGTGAGATTATGGATTTTATTTTCTCATATGGAGATTTCGCGTATGAAATTGTTGGCTGTTACTGATTTCCATCACTGTAGCTCCTCCTCTCATATAGGTCAGTAAGTGACAGAGCTGCCACTACTTTCATCTGTGGAAGGATGCCCCCAATAGGACAAAATTCAACTTACAGCTTTGTACACCTAGAATGGGTACCACCAGTCAGCAAAGCGATGCTGGTACCTGTATTCTCCCCATACAGCCTTCTGAACTGATTTTTGATCAAAGCTACCAACTGATTTCAGTACGTTTGTACAGAAGAATGATTCTTTTAAGAACAGCTGAATGAAATTTTACATGATAAACTGTTCCCACTCCCCTCATTTTTCATCTTGTGAAAATTTTGTATTTCATCAACCTTCATTTAAGACTCTGTTTATTTTCTGCAATCTTCTAGTGATAAATCGAGTAATTTAAGAGACCCCAAAGGATTTTTCCATGACAACTTCTGTAGTAAATATGTTTTCTAAATGCAAAATCATATTAATTTGTTTGATGGTAATAGAGATAATTGTCACTAATTAACTTCTACATGGTTTTCACAGATAAACATCTTAAAACAGAGATAAACAAAATGTCTTGAAGTGAAAGCTGTTTCAAATGCTTAGCTAGAGTATACACTAAATATGATAATACGTCTATTTTTTGTTCTAAACCATCAAGTATTTTACCTGAGTGGAAAAAAAAACCCCACAAATCACACCAATCTGATTCTTCTGTCTTCTACCCTTAACCATCACATAATTGATTCTTGAGCAATTTCTGTCATAACTTTAATAAAAAGCCCAGATAGATAGTGTTCCGGTTTAAACTGGAAGAGAACACCTCATGCAGACATAAGCATTAGTGCACTGTGGTTTTGTTACAGCAAATCACTTCCACAAACCAGACCGATCTTTCCCGCATGCTGGGAGATGATACTCACCAAAGACAGTCCTAGCAGGGACAGATTCTCTGTTTAGCCAAAACGACACTTGAGATAAGATCACAGTCATAATGCAAGGAAGGTACGTCTGGATGACAAAATAGCCAATTTTTCTTTTCAGATGAAAATGGGCTGTCATAATAGTATATTCGCCTAGAAGGAGATAAATGTGCATGTGGCCAAAATAAGGGAGGTTTATTGATTTAGGGACTTAAGCAGGCCAGCTCCACCCCCCACCCCCCCATTTGAGGATACCATTCAGCCATTCTTAATTGCATGAAAAATGTCTGGATTTCTGTGCTGTGGAAATACAGGACTTGAGACAGAGGTGCTGCTAGATCCTGCTAGTCTTCACATTAGTCCCCAAAAGCAGAAGCCAACGACTGACTACTTGTACCGCACTGAAAAGCTGCAGTCCTTTTATGCACCTGGGATGACTTGATGTTCACAAGCTTAAAATATCTGGGTTGCTGGCACTGCCTCAGTCCTGCCTGTTTTTGACTCAGTCCTACAAACTGTCTTACCAGAGTAACGATTAAGGCCAGCTACTCTTAGAAACCTGATTTAGCAGCAGGACTTAACCTCATTAGGGCAACTGCTACTGCCAAGCCATCAATTTTCAAGAATGAGAACAGGTCCAGACGCTCCTCCTGCACCGCACTTCAGGGACGGCCTGTCCCAGTGCCGGTGCTGCAAAAATTCCAGCTTTGCACATGGATCCTGGGAGGTTTTGTTGCTCTCAGTACCCAAACCCATCAAAATGCTCCTCCAGAAAAAAAAAAAAAAGATCTTTCTAGTTTTCCCACAATTTGGTACACTTTAGCCCTTGGAAAAATAATCTGTTGCTGGACAGACATTTTGCCATGTCTTGTTCACTTGTGCAATGAATATTGTACTGCCTGCATGGAGAATTCACTGAAAGCTGCCACAGCATGTCTTTTTTATATGCCAAAATTTAATGCCAGCATTGCCTTAATCTGGCTTTTGTCAGGTCCTCTGAATTTCAATAAAAGCCTAAAAAAATGCACTCCAAAGTCAACAGACCAGCTGTCACCTTCCCTAATGTTTCAGAAAAAATCAAAACTTAACTGGTTCTTTCAGACTGTTCCTGTAAAACCATATAGTTGTTACTGAAGGCTATTCATTGATGGTAACTGCTCCCCAAAGCCAAAATCTTGCCAGCTAAAAACAGGCTACTATTTGCCTAGGAAAAATAACATTAGAACAAAATGTAAGAATGAAAAACAACCAAGCCCTTCAAGCCCTAACAGATCTCCACTCACATTGATATTAAATTAATTTAAAAGCGTGCATCATTCAGCTGGGTACTGATGAATCAGAGTAATCCCTGTTCTGAAAGATATATTGTCCTCCAAGAATAAGCCAAATATAGCTATAATCTCTGTTGCAAGACTTGACTTAGTCTCTATAGACCAGCCACAAAAGGAAAATATATAACAGACTGATTCTGCCTTGAGTGAATAGCCCAAGCTGAGCTGCAGCCAGCATTGCTAAGCAGTTAGATTTGGCAGATTATTTCTAAGTGACAATATGGCTAATTAGCGGAGAACAGGTTTACAGTGAAAGGGCTTTTGCAGGTATAGCTGCACTGGTATGTTATGCCAGAGGAACTCTCTTATTCTGGATGAAGTTTACAGACCTTGTTCATGCTGAGGATTTTAGACAGAAAGACTGGAATAGCACAGCAATATCTCACCTAACAGCCTGCCTCAATCTTTATGACTTTCTTCTGGAGTCGGATTTTCTGGTGAAATGGTTCCCTGAAGAGGGATGTGGAGATGGACAGGGAATGCTATGAAACTGGGGAGAAAATCCCTGTGAAGTGACATCTAATTCCTTTCCATTTAGTGTAATTTTGAACCAGGGATGCTGAACATGCTGTGGTCTCAGGAGGAACCCCACTTGCTCTTTATTTAGGAGCATTCAGTTTGTGGATTACCCATAAAATATGCTAGGAGCAGCAGGGTCTATGTGCCTGTAATCTGTTTCTGAGTTGCTGCTGCACTGGGATGTGTTTGAGTCACAGTTTCCCTGCTCGCTAAGCAGTGACGATGTGCATTATTGATTTTGACAGTATGCTTTCAGAGCTGGAATAAAAAAAAAATCTACACAGCTTCAGCAGAGCAACAGGACCCCTTTTTTCCTTTTTAAAATACAGAAAATGAATGCCTACATTTTGATGGCCCTCCACAGTTGATTTTTACCTTATCATTTTTTTTAACCTATCAAAGCTCTTGTCTCCACTGAAATAATGATATCACCTTGATTTTGTACTTGCTCTTCTTCCAGCCGGTATCTTCTCCAATTTCCCATGCTGTCCCTTTCAAAAGTGCCTACTCTAGGAATGCTTCCTCCAGAAGACTTAGGGCTTAAGAAAACCCCACAGCCTGGATTTTAATGCCCTGGGACCACTGTTTAAAGTAAAGCTAAAAGCTGCCCGAGTTGGCCTTTGGTTTATATAGAACAAAATCCTGGCTCTACTGAAGTGGCAAAGCTCCCTTTTACTTCTGTAAGGCCACTGTTTATCCTTAGACCATAAGCTTTCTTGAGCAAGAGCTAATTTTTGTTATAGGTTTATGTAGCACTTAAAAGAGAATCTTGTTCCTGATGGGGTCTGCTCATCACTGCACAAAACAATTTTAATAACAAATTTAGCACTAATAAGTCCTAGAGTGGGACTGGCTGCATTTCTTCACAGAGATATTCTACTGTGCTGCTGCTCGTCTTAACGGTTTTCTTATGCTTTAAAAGCTGCCACAGTATTTTTTTGGTATCTAGATGATGGAGTTCTGGAGATCATGCTTACAAATTTTCCAGGATCTTACATGCATTCTTCCATCCCCATTACGCTGGGATTCAACAAGAGGACTTTAATGAGGCTGGGCCAGCCCCCAGGCTTGGTTGTTTACTGAATATACCTGGACTCACATGTATCAACAACCATTCCGGCAAGAACCTGACATTAGGTCTGTGACACCACAGTCCCTGACCATGCTGACACCCAGAATATTTTGGCCCACGAGAGATGCTCATGTTCTTTTTATAGTGAGGCAGGGGAAAGAGTAATCTCAAGGAAAAATCAGAATAATTTGATGCAAAATGAAGGATCAAATGCTTCTTTTATTATTTAGGCTTTGGATATTTCAGAGCTCAGGCTCCAGCTGGCAGAAGATAAAAGAGTGGGTTTTTGTTTTGTTTTGTGGCACTGCAGATCCTAAGTTAGTGATGAGAGATTCTGGGTATGGGGAACAGAACTGGGCAACCATTTGCAGAAAGCAGTGAGATCCACTTGGACCCAAATCCCGTATCTGATTGTTGACAGCACTTGCACCGCCAGGACATAACAGATGTTGGGCCTGTTGGAAGCAGTCTGAGGAGTAAAATATCTTCTCTTTCGGAGGAATGGCATTTGGGGATGTTAGCACAAAAAAGAACCCCAAACAGGTGGCACATGTCAGAGCTATTTTCTGTGGTATGGCTAAAACATTCCCAATTTCAAGATGGGTTGATGAATTAGGAGTGCCAGGATATCTTTTCTGAGAAGGCACCTAAACTTAGTGGCTTGCCTACAAAATCAGTAGAATCCCAAGGGACTGGTGCAGGTCCAGCATTTCCATTTAAAAACAAACAAAAAAAGTCTGCTAGAAAGGACAGCATAAATGTCCTATGACATACACAAACATTTTGCTTATGCAACTGCAAGGGCTGTGTAGTTTGACTTGTGTGTCGAAAAAACCCACAAAAGATCCAAGCACTTGGATTTGTGCAATAGCTATTTGGTTTTTCTTTTTCACGTTCAACAATTCAATAGAAGGAAGAAATGCCTTAGACGGCTGTTCATAAGTAACCCTGATTACTGGCCTCCTACAAGCTTGATGAAGTCCAGAAAATCCATCACCGACTGATGCTTTCCCTGTGCAAAATCGGATTTTTGTATTTTGCTAATCCCCGGTTACAATCTGTGTCCTGCTCTTTGTGATCCACCCTGCAATCAGAATCCAGCCAGCCCAGATGTAACCCAGGACATTAATATAAAATCTTGACGTTGGAAAACAAGCGTTTATTAGCCTAAATCTTAAGATACAGGAGGGAGGTGGTTACTGAGCAGAAACTTTGGGATTTGTCTGAAGAGTCCCCTGTTTCCTTGGGCTGAGGAGTACAAGGAGCTTTCGCAGGCAAAGCTGCAAATTGGAAGTGGCACGGAGCTGACACGCTGGAGCACTCAGTGCCTGGGCTGGATGGTTTTCTTGCTCTGAGGAGCAGGACGAGCTTGTAGGAGATGCCCCAGTACATCCTCTGGATCTTTTTCTTGACAATGATGAAGGCAAGAGGGGAGCTACCGTTCATTGCAGAAAACAACGCGGCTATGATGGTAAACTGGTAAGGAAAAAAGGGTCTTCGCTCTTTAATGGGAGATAGCGTACTTGTCCTTTTTCTGCAGCGGTGGCTGCTCTGACTATGTCTATATGCTTCTCTTGACTTTTGATATCTTTGCTTTAGCAACAGCTTTGTGTCTCCTGAAATGAGCAAGGGAGGGGGTGAAGCTCTATAGGACGGAGACGGGGCTTGTGTTTTGAGGCCCCCCTGTGCCGCTTGAGGCAAGCTCTCCCTCTCTTCGTCTCCTGTTTGGACAGTAAGCGGCAAGCTCAGCTGCCCCCCTCTTTATTTGCCATGTTTGGACAGTTTGAGCAGAAAGCTTTATGTGCCTTCATGTTTCAGTCCAACTAACTTTGTGTGCGAGCGTACATGTACCTGTTTTCACATCTCCTAAACTTCCTGTGGATAGTAACGGGTTCCTAACTTGACCTATACCTTGTCCTCTACAATCCTGCCTTCGGCTCAGAGCCTGTCATTTTTCACCAGGCACACAGTGCATCAGCAGAAGACTCTGCTGTGCTTTGCCAGCGGGAATTGCTCCCAGCCGTGGTGCTGCAGGCTGCCCCCTTTCCCCTCCCCAAACCCCAGTGGAAAGTTCCCTTCCCTCCACGGCAGGCTATTTTGCTTTCAGGTTGAGGAGCCCCCACGCTGGATGCCACTAATGCTCTCCAGACAAGTGCATTGTGTAACCTGGTTAAGTGCCCGTCCCGCTGAGCCCACGTGACCCCTGTCCCAGCCTCGACCCCCCCCGGGGAGTCCCCCCGCCAATGCGTGCCCAGGGCTGCCCTTGCGTGGGAGCCTTAAGAAGCAGGGGAGCAGAGCTCACGTGGGTGCCCAGCCTGGGATTAAAGCTTCTTTGCCTCCCTAATGCTGCCACATCTGGCGCCTCCGCTTGCAGCCTGGGAGGAAATGGGAATCCTCGGTGTTGGCACCTCCTCTCCGGCCACGTTGGTCCCCCGGACACGCTGCAGAGCCACGCCACAGCCGCAGCCCCCACCTGCCCTCCGCTCCCTCCCCCCGCGCGGTTTCATCAAGCAAGTAATTTTAAAGCGATGATTGAAACGGATCAAATGCGTGGGTGGTGGTTGCCTCTCGGGGTGGTTCCTCCCCACAGGGAAATAAGCCAGCAATAGCGCTGGCAGCCTCGGCAAAGGCGGTCGCCAAGAAGCTGCGTGCAGCTTCTCCAGCGCTGCCGTTAAATAGCAGGGGCCTGGTTGCATCTTCAGCAACAGCCTTGCGGCGTACCCAAGAGCCAGCATATAACCCTCTCAGTCTTCCAGTGCCTCTGCTAAGTGGCCAGGAACCTGCGCATGATCGCCCCAACACCCCACATCCCACAGATGCTTCCCTAGCCTCCTTGCAAAATAACCGGAGCCGTTGGATGTCCCCTCTTGCCCCAACTATCAGCAATCATAGGGTGGAAATACTGTCCCTACCTGTACTAGTACTGATGTTTTCAGTTCCTACAGTTTGTCCCATAAGGTGGTACTGGTTAAGTCGTGAACCGTCTTCGGCCACCACCACAGACGTTGTGGTGCTGTTAGTCCACACATAGATCACTTCAGAATTGGGGTAAGCATCTGTCGACAAAGGGGAAAAAAGACGGTGATGAGTAAAAACCACTGTGCAATATTTTAGTGGATCCTTAAATGATAAACGGTGGGGAGAGGGAAGAATGGAGGAGTGAGAGTGAATGGAGAAAAACAAATAAAGATGATATAATCGTGTTCCCATATGCCCAGCTCAAAAAATATTAGGCTGAAGCCTTCTAATGTAACAGATGTGTGGGATGGATTGTCAAAGGCTGGAACAGTGGAGGTATAAATATAATGTATCACAACCACTCGATTTGGGAAAGAGCAGCTCAGACCCATACTCACCTAGCTGGCAGCTCCTAAACCCCAGCAAGCTGCAAAAGACCTTTTGCTGATTTCCCCCCTGAAAAGGACTCAGACACCTCAAATGCCTGAACAACAGGGTCCTTCTGTGTCTTGTCCCATCTCCAGGATAAAATACTAAGTGACACTGTGTGCAACTACGGGGTCCGATGTGTGTACACTGACTTTGGGATATGTACGTGTGGATGAGGGGCTAGGTCTTGCATGCAGGCGACGGCTGTAGGCAAAGGAAGGTGGGATGTGAGTGCCTGCGCCTGCGCCTGCGGTGCTGAGGAGCAGAGGCAGGATTCAGGGTGAGGCAGCATGAAGGAGAGCAGTGGGGGGGGCGGGTTGTGCATACCACAGCAAATGGGTGGTGGTGTGGAAACGCCTGCACACCTGGAGATGCAAATGTGGCAAGATTTGTCTCACGTTCGTTTGGAAGTCCTAGGAAATAAAGGTAACTGCAGTACTGCCAACTCATTCCTTCCTCTATAAAGTTGCTGTTATTTTTAATGCCCAAACACCTGGAGTAATTATGCCATTATGAGGGAATCTCAGTTTTCTTTTAGAAAGGGTGTCAATGCTGGGTTCATTTTTTAAGCCTTCTCTGCAGATAAAGTCTCAAAAAATCCGGGAGCCAACTACACATTTAAATATATTTTATTTCATATAAGTAGATCTCACACTTCTTAGGGCACCCTGATCATTGAAAGCTTTCAGGTAACATCACTACAGGCATGTTACAGTAGGCTGGAGTCCATTGTACTAAAATCTCTGGAAAGCAGGCAAAGCTTGCTTTCCAAATAGGAGGTGAAATGCAGATAGAGTTGGAAGCGGTATGAAGTCATATCTCACCTTCTGCACTCTGTAAGGTTTAAGTTGGGAGTGTATAATGTTTTCTTCTGGAAAAACTCACGTCCTAGTTCAATGCAATCTGTGCAGGAGACAACACACGGTGGCTTTCCAGATAAGGACTTGAGAGCCAAGGGCAAGAGGTTAGCGTGAAGGATCATGTGCACTGTCTCCAGCAGACTGCAAGTTTTGTTTGCTGGAGCCTGTAAGGTGTCTTGGAAAGCTACAGTTCCGTGGAGGACTTAAAAATTTTCACAGACAGCGGGGTCAACGTGAGCTTCTGAGGCACTGCAGTAGCAAGAAATATGCTAAGGCGGTCCCTGGAGTCATACAACCAGGAACATCAAGCAGAAAATGGGAAGTGATCCCAGTTCAGGTTAAGAGCATCGTGTGTTGTAGCACAATGAGCAGCAGATCACTCGGATGCTGGAGCAGGAAGCAGGGAGGAAAGCAGCACCTTGTTTTCACTGTTGCTCATTTTCCCGTGGCATCTGTGGGAAGTGCTGGCAGAGGGAGGACACTAGGCTAGATACACCTTTGGTCTGACTGTTTATGGCTATTTATACATTGTTGTTTACACCTCAGAAAATATATGGAAATAATGAGGACGGGGACGGGAGGGAGTTCAAAAGAGGGTCACAAGTATCTCCAGGGACTGGAAAACAAGTCATGATTTGAAGCTTAAGGAGCTCAATTTAGTTAGCTCATTGACAAGAAGCTGAGACATGACTCAAGCACTGAGTATAGATACTTGCATACAGAAATCTAAAACCAGGGGGAATTTCTTGTACTACTGACAAGAGAAAAATAAAAATTCAGGGCCTAAAAGATGGTTTCAGGCAGATTCAGATGAACAACAGGACACCATTTCCTAACTGAGTGGGGGGAGAGGAATTAAACAGTGGATAACCTTCTGAGAAAAAAATTATGGGCTACTGTCACTAGAAAAATAATAATGGCATGAGATCTTTTTTGTCACATATCTGACCGTTGCTGCTGTATTCAGGGCTGGAGCTGATCCAGGGTTTGGAAGTCGAGGATCTACAAATCCTCCATCCCTTATTACCCATGCAGCCATGCAGAACTGCCCACATGCCTTCCCTGTGCTTGTATTTGTAGCTGTGCAGTAAAATTACTGTAATTACATCTCACTTTGAAAGGCTAAGGAGGAATGTCTTCCCTATTTCAAAATATTTGCATCACAAAAAGCGATGGAATTTCACCTTCCCTTTAGAGCTGAGATACTTTCTCATCTCAGAGATGACTACAAGTTCACAACACATTGTAAATAATTCCAAAGCCAGATCTGGAGAAGTCAAGTAGGAGGAGATGGGTCCATTTAAAAAAGTACTGCAGAAAGCCCTCCTTTTTAAATGTTTATCTGGTATATGTTGTTCATGTGCTGATATCCTCAGTGAATGTTGGATTTGCATAGGCAGATTTGGGATTGTCAGAGAATTTGTTTTTTACCTATGTTACTTCCTATGCAAAAAAAGAAAAAAAAAGCATTGGACTTCTTGCTGGGATGATCCAGATGCATCCCACCCCAGCAGTTCCCTATTACTGCAAGGATCCCAGGCAACAGGGTAATTGGGTTTGTCCTGTTTTCTGCCAACGACACACAATAATTCAGCCTGACTAGACGCTTCCTGGTGAGAGCACTGTAACCAAATTCCACTGAAATTACGACCACACGGGAACACAGACCTGTAAGGCTTAACAAGTATTCAGATGCTTTAGTTCTCTGTTCTGCCTAGCCTTAAGGGTCCTAAAATAAATCAGTGCCTCTGCTTTGAATTGCAGCCATTACGGGGTACATAAATGCATGCACCAGTACGGGGTTAGAGGCTCCTACTCTGGAGAAGCCCAGCACCTCCTCCTGTAAAAAAAATAATCTGTCATTCAGACAGAAGCCAGAAGGTGCCAAAACTCCACCCAGATCTTGCAGGTATGCCCAAGCAATACTTCGTGGGGCTGCTTTCTTTCAAAACCATGGCAGGGAAGGGAGGCTGCCCATCCTGGGCCAGCTGGTGAGAAGAGAGAGCACTCAGGCAGGCAAGAGCAGAGCTTGCAGCCAGTCCTTGCCTGGGAGGAGGACTCCAGCCTGCAGGTCCTCTCTCACAGGAAAATATCTATTGCGAGGCTACAAGACAGAGCGCTGTGCCATTGCTTGGCCAGGAGCAGTGTGTCTACGGGAGAAGGGAGAATAGCCCAGCTAGAAGAGGTTCTTGTGTAGGAGCAGGATGGTTATAGCCAGGGCTTTAAGACACAGTAGGGTGACAGATGTGTCCCTGCGGAGCCCACCCCAAACAGCCTGCAGTGATTTCCTCTCCTCCAAAGAAGTCTGTGACATTAGGAATATAGGAATTTACCTCAGTCTAGAGATAATCTATTGTGCAGGATCACATATATGATATGATTCTCGTCTATCTTCCATGCAAGCATAAGAAAGCATCGTCTGTATTTTAAAAAGCTGTAATATAAGATTTTTGGCTTAGTGCCTCCTTTCCTCTCTATGGGCCAGGCTCTGAGTGTCTAAGCCTTCTTGAGAGAAAGAGAAGAACTGAGAAAATGTCAAAACATGAATGTGAATGCAAAAAGATATAGCCACCCCCTCATTCCATACGCATTCTTGAGAGAAACTTACAGCTTTGACAGGAAAAGGCCACCCCATGCACTTTGGTGTGGCAGCTGAACCACTAACCATCTCTTTTCTGGTCATCTGATAATCCTCCAGGCAGATAAAACTAGTGTGCTTGTAGGAGATAGTGGTCTTCCTACCTCAAACCTTCTGCCATGTCTTTCCAGAAACCTCAAACTCCAATTATCCCATACTTGACTACCAAAAGCTCCAGCTCTGCTGCTGCTAACCCATGCAGTATAATTAGGCACAGTCATACTGAAAGCTGAAAGTGTGGGAGTAGTCTAGAATGTTATTTTGCTATTGGGACAGAGCAGGTGCTAATGGAGAGATGGTATTATTCACTGTCACACCAAACCGTGTAAAAACCTTCCTCCACTTAAGTAAAGTTTGCAGTATGTTTCCTACCAGCTATGCTTGCTGAAGGACTGAAGAACTTCAAGCTCATCCTTTCTAGAGTTATAAGAAAGGTTTACTGCTGAAAAGGGAGTAAGGCCCTCCCCTCCTCTACCTGGTACACACAGGAGGGACAAGGAGTCTCCCAAAGGGTGATAGAAAAATGTAGTAGAGGCTTGGGTTAGTAAGCTGGGAGAATGCTGCTGGTGTTGCTGTAAAAGCAAACTCAAATTCAAAGCCACTGAAAATCCAAGTGAGACTGCTTGGTGTTTATTCTACTTTAAGCAAGTGGGCTGCTTCTGTTTTTATGAATCCAAATAATTAATTTGGTGTTATTCACAATCATTTTGCTGGCTTGCCAAAGAAAGGGGGAAGCGTCGCTAAATTATTCTTTTTCTTCTAAGCTCACTCTTTCAAAAAGAAAAAAAAAAGTAGCAGTTGAGATGAAGAGCTAAAATTACAGAGAGGTATAATGTTATTAAAAGTGAGAAAATGACAACAGACATTTATTTCTAGTGGACACTTGATAAATGGCTACAGGCTTATCACCTACCAGAATGATGAAATAAGTAATTTCTTCTCATATCTGTTTATTGATGATTTTTCTACATTCTGAGGTCCAACACACACTACACAATATAAAAACAGTAAAGATTTCCCTTGATCTTCTCCCATCCTCTTCCTGCTCTTGCACATCTGGCAAGGAAAGCACAACGTGTTCTTTCTCACACCAGTGAACAGAGGGCAGGGTAGCGACCACAGCCAAAGGGAGGAAATAGATTAAAACAAAGTCTGACAAAGCAGAGCCGGCACTTGGTAAGAACTGGAGGATCCCGGCCATCGCCTTGGCACTGAGGGATCCGTTTTCCCTGTTTTCATTTGCAAACAAATCAGTGTGAGCAGTGCGGCATCCTCCTGTACATTTGAAAGGCAGCCCACAAGCAGGGAGCCTTCTCCTGCCAATGTCCCCACCACAGGGCTGTGGTGGCATCTGTGGCTACTGACAGACAGTCTCCTTTTTTGCCTTTTTTTCTCTTCCATATTGGAATAAATTCCAGGGGAAAAAAAACCCAAAACAAAACAAAAAAACCCACACAACTGTTTCTTGGCTCCTTAAGTCAAATAAACCTAAATGTGGATGGCTGAGCCCAAACTTTGAGTCCATGGGACCCAGGTGTATTTCTAGGACTGATTTTTTGAAGCTGTAACCCATGAAAAAACATCACCACTGATGTCCACCAATACGTTTTCATATCTGCATGACAGGGTATAAAATAATTGAGGAAGAAAGAATCCCTCTCCAAAACACCCCCCAAAACCTTTGACAGACCTCACAGCATGCCACCTGTGAAATGTGTGTATGGATGCCCACCCTGCATGCTTGAGTTGCATTCCATAATTAAACAAACCCGTTCATCCACAAACCATGGCTGGAACTTTTCTTTCAGAATTATGCTAGTCGGAGGCTGAATCAACTTAAAGAGATACTGTAGAAAGATGACTTTTGGCTTGTCTTCTATTTTATTCATGACAATTGTGCAGTTACGTTCTTAGCCTTTATCATCATGATATTTCGTACACACCACAGGATCATCAGGCTGCCTAATCCTGGGAGTATTGCTAATCCCCATCAAAGCCTGTTGATTGTGAAAGATGTGTATGAACTGTCAGGTCTTTAGAAGCTCTAATTACAATCTGAATACACATACAAGTATCTATCTTTCTATCTTATCTATCCATCAATGTATTTGACTCACTTAGAAGCTGCTACACAGTTCAATAGAGATACAGATTTACAATCTCTCAAAGACTTCCACAGGCAGTAAAACAGTGCTGCTACTAAGCCATCGTGTACCAGCTTGAATTCTAAGAGTCAGGCTGGGTTTCTTGTGGTTTGTGCACAAATACTTTTTAACCCATTACAAAGCATCTGTCAACAGTTGCGCCTACACAACTGAGGTCAGATTTGAGCTCTGTAATTGGAATTTTCCATTAAATTGAGTTGATGATCAGAATGAACCGATGTACAAATGAGATCACTCTACAGGAAGAGCTAATGGAAAAGAGATCTAGTAAAAATGTAATTTTAAATATAAAAATAACAAGACATGGCACTAAATATGCATGGACTGGGTCTAGGGGGAAATAGTTTTTATAACAGTAAGTTATTAAAGTAAAATAGCAATTTCAATACTAAGATACATGTATTCACATATTTAATGATTAAGAGCCTAAAATGAAGACTTTGCCATAGTGTGATGAATTCTGCTCTTCTTGGGAGAATTTGAGGGTCATGGAAATTACTTTAGGGACCTGAAAACATCAGAATTAAGACTGTTCATTTAAACTGGCATGAGTTTACAACATATGGATAAACAGCATGCATGACTTTAAGTATGTGCCACGGACAAGAAGTGTAATATGTATAAATACACGGGATTACAAATTCGCATCACACAGAATCACCGAATGATCGAGGCTGGAGGGCGCCTCTGGAGATCAGCCAATCCCATCCCCTCTGCTCAAGCAAGGACACTGAAAGCAGGTTTTCCAGGATGATGACCAGTCAGGTTTTAAATATCTCCATGGATGGAGACTTCACCACCTGTCTAGACAACTTGTTCCAATGCTCGGTCATCCTAACAGTAAAAACAAATTTTCTTGTATTCGGATGTAATTTAATGTGTTTTAACTTATGCCCACTGTCCCTTGTTCTGCCAGTGGGCACCACTGAGCAGAGCCTGGCTCCTTCTTCTTCATTCCCTCCCATCAGGTGTTTATACAGATGAGTCAGGTCTCCCTGAGCCTTCTCTTCTCCAGGCTGAACAGCCCCAGCTATCTCCGTCCCTCCTCATAGGAGAGGTGCTCCAGGCCTTAAATGATCTTTGTGGCCCTGCACCAGACTCACTCCACAAAGTCCATATTTTTCTTGCACTGGGGAGCTCAGAATGGGACACAGTGCTCCAGATGTGAGAAGAAATTAAACGCTCAGAATGAAACTTTTTTTTGGAAAGGCATAGTATCATCTAGATGGCACAACGGAGGACATCCAAGGAGGAAATTATTCATGGACCTGGAACAATTCTTGTGTGAAAACTGATGACAAAAGGTACTAGGACACCATTGGCTGTGAAACGGGCAGTAGGAAGTTCAGTCTTAGTAAAATGATCATTTCTGTCCTTCCTGAATTTAAAATAAAAATATAATTTGGTAATATAGGCAGTATTTTATATGTTTTCCTGATACACAGTTTATTTTAACTTGCTGTCACGTTCTGCAGGGAATAGAATAGGATGTTCTAAAAAATGTGCCAGACAGGTCTTGAGAGGCTTCATTACTAAGCAACACTAATATACAGTACTGATCATTACGTAAAAAAAAAAAAAAAAAGCCCTAAGTTAGATCGAAATGACTCTGTTTCAGAATGTAATTTATAAGTCACTTCAGGAAAAGGTGGGAATAGGAATGTGGTAGAAGTGTCTATGGCTTGGAAATTAAATGGAAGCACAGACTGTACCCACAAGGTGGTGAGACATACAGAACTGAAGATGCCTGTGAATTTCATTTTGAGACACATAGTTTTGTAAAATCCTTTTGCTTTGGCTTTTCAAAGCAAGGGACAGGTGGAAGGTCCTGCTTAATTTTAGAAGCTCCAGGTCACTCTAAATGTGACCCAACTTAGAGCTCAAAAACATAAAGCAAAGGAAAAAAAACAACAACCTTACAATTTGGCCTGAAAGCAACTTTCTGGTTTTGGAGGTGTGATTCATGATTAGCACAGGCAAGGCTGCTGACTGCTTTAATACAATAAATTGACTATTTGCAAGCTGGTACACTAAATCACAGTCATACCAATGATGAATGTAACACAAATACTAATGAACAGTTGTCCTGATAATTCAGTCAGACATAGTACCTCCACAGGATGCTTTTGCACCATTAAGAAGAGCCCTGAGCTAGGAGCTGTGCAGAGTCATACAGAATGTCTCTCAATGATGACTGTGGAGACAGCATGGCAATTTGAGTGATGCCCCTTAAGGAGCTGTGCATACTTGCCACCACGCAGGCAGTTATTGCCGGTGGCAACGTCACCTTTTCCCTGCCCCATCCTCTCGCACATGTGGCCACGGGGCAGCAACCAGAGTGGGGCATCTATCCCCCAAGCATTGGTACCGTGACTGGGACTGACTCCTTGCTGTGAAATCTGCCAGTATAGGCACCTGGATTAAAAACCAGGCACGGCACATTGAACTGATCTGAGTGTCCTGGGATAGCAGGTCCTCAGGGTCCACTCAGAAAAGGAGAAAAAACCCAGTGAAGAACAAGTTTTTCCCTTGGGCAGCCTGGAGCACCTCAAAAGGTAACAAACACCCAGGTGCAGACAACTAAACTGTGTCCCCCATCGTTGTGGGATGCCTGCCACGAGCTGACTGAAAGGTGTGCCTAAACGGGGTCTGTTGTGGGGCCGTTACACATCCAGGTGCTCCGAGGCACCAGGCAGCACCAGGTCCCAGAGTCCCTGCTCTCATCTGAGACCTGACGTTAGGGAGCAAGTGATGCCTTCCTTATTTTGCTTCTTCCCATTTCTTCTTCTCATTGTAGTCAGTATTTGTAACAGCTTCTTGCTTTATTTTCAGCTTTACTGGTAGCTGTCTTGAACTAGAACTAATCTGAGAATTGATTCTATACCACATTTAATGGTGGCTACACAATTGCTTTTCATTTGGAACGGGTCAAAATCTGGTATTCCAGCCTCTGATGCTTGCTTTTTTTCTGTTACAGCCAGTATAAATATCTGCTGCAAGAGGACTATTATCAACAGAGCAGTAGGATGTGCTGGGATGACATTTAAAAATTCAAAATATCCTGGGACCTTCCTGACCCTATGTTGGTCTTTGTAGGCCAGGCATATGGTAATTTCAAATCAGTCGGCCAGTTTGAACGCTGTACTAACATTTAATGAACTTTGAATTTGCAATCACAATATTAGGCAGCTATATTAACTGCTTCATTAGAAAAAACAGCATGGTCATGAGGAAGTTGTTAGAGATTTAATTTACTTTTTGCAAGGCAAACAAAAGTATCCTCCAAAGTGTGACTGACACCATTACTCACTTTGCGTAGTACCTTACTCTCTAAGCAATCTTGATTGCAATGGTCTGCTCATTTTGCAAGCTGCCGCTTATTATCAGCAAAGCTAATACGACCATCTCTCCAGGAGTATGACTGGAGCTTCTTTTGAGAAATGCAGACTGAACTTTAGAAAATACTCCATTTGATCTTGTTGTGAAGGGTGCCTTCACTAACACAGTATTTTTAGCCATGTCTAACATAACAGAATGAAACCGTGACCTCATCGTCATCAACAGATGTTCTTCCCAACCTCTTGAGTGGCACCAGGAACTCACCCATCATAGCTAGCCTATCTGCTGAGCTACCATTCAAAGCATCCTCACTTATAAATCAGTATGACCTGAACCAGCCAAGAGTAATTCGGACTACTTGCAGAATTAAATATAGACCTTTGTTTCTGAAACGGGTCCCTTACTGAAGAAATTTACAAATCTCAGAAGTACTGCTACATTAATAACACTGTGCGAATGTGTAATCAATAGGTGTGTAGAGATAGCAGGCTGAAATATTATTATTCAAACACTTTAATACTGCTCTGAGATTGTGATCACTAGAACTTATTTCCTACACCAGAGGTGCAGTCATCTAAAACTCAGAAGCCGGATTACAGACTGCTGCCGTGGGACGCGGTGCAGCCCCGTATTTAAGATAAGGGGACAAAACCTCCACCAGTGCAAACTGCCTGATCTCAGCGCTGAGTACAAGGAGCCTCTCTGAGGTTGGCTGTTGCTTAGCCCTCAGGCACCTATCCACTCTTTGGGAATGGGTCCCTTCCAGTCAAGGAGACCCAGGCGCAAAAGTGCTCACAGTCTCATCTTCCCTCTGCACAAGTAAAACATCTCCTTATCTACAGCCATCCGCTGACCTATTTTAGTCATCTGCTTTAGGAGGAGATTAACCTGAGCCTAAAAATATCTACTTCTCTCCCCTGACTATAAGAGGGTGAGAGCGATCAGCTCAGCTGTATATATTTACTCTGTAGAAATATAAATTTAAGAGGGAGGAATCCCAGCTTTGCTGACAGATTTACCGCTGGGATGCTTTCAGCAAAACGGCTAGCTGCTAGCACAGGCTGGCCGTGAGGAGAATTTTGGTGAATATGATGGGGAACGGGGAAAAAACAGAAGTCCTTTCAGGCTTTCCTTCTTCCCACTCCTTCCCTCTCGTTTCTTCATGGGGGACAACACAGAACAACTGTTTCCTTTGAAAGAGCTTGCTGAGCTGGGACTGTAGCAGCACTAGGTCACGGCTGGGGCTGACTTGGCTCTCTGTGTAGGGGAGGAGGCTAACACGGCATCCGGCAATGTAGAGGGAGGACTCCCTGGCCCACCTGACTGAGGTGTCATGGAGGAGCTGCCAGACTGGAAACTGAAATCGAAGTTTCAGCAGTGTCTTGCAGCTTCCCCCCCTACCAAAAAAAACTACCCTAGGCGAGTCATTTTGTCATTAATCTACTGCAGTAGCACTGGGAGGCTCTAATTGAACCTAGGGACCCATAACGACAGAAGCAATAAAAGCAGGTAATGAACCACTCTATCTTTGCTCAGAAGAGACTGTAATTGCTCTTTCCCTCCTTTATCCCCACCTGCAAAATGCAGGCAGCAGAGACCTACCAACCTCACACCAGCATCATCAGAATGATTTCAGAAACATTTATGAAATGCTTACAAGCCATAGAAACAGCCACCTTAGAAAATAACAGCCATTAAAAACCTGGCTTGTAAAGCAGTGGATCAGTATTTACCCATTTGTACGATTTACAAACAATATCCCATTTACCAGTGGCATAAACCCATGATCCACGGTTGGCAACCGCAGGCCCTTGCTGTGCCTCTTGGGGCATTACGGGCCCAGCAATGTCTTTGCAGGTTTGCACCCAAGGGTCATTTGAAAGCTTAAGCACATTAAGCACAAAGTCTCTGCATGTTGTTTTCTCCTGCTGACAACTCAAATTGAATCACTGTTTTCCTGTAATCAGGCAGTTGCGCAGCGTTTAAATTTCGGCGGAAATCTCCAGAGTGGGAAACACATGGTGATGTTCATACCATCAGCAAAGCACCTGGATCTCCAGGCCACTTCGCCACAATCATGTCTAGACCTCTTTCAGGCGACATAAAAACCCCACTGCTGAGTATCTCCACACCAACTCCTTCCCCTGCCTGAACTTTTGTTTCCTTGACCTCAAAAACACCACCAGTCAAGCTTCCCCCCCACAAAAAAAATCCTGATGTACATGGGCCACCTCCCGATGAGGAGGCTGCTCCCCGGGCAGGTGGTGCGCAGGCTTTCAGCGGCGGCCGCTCAAGGGGCTCTCTGCAGCTGCTACAAGAGCTGCCACCGGGAAGCCCTCCTTACCCATACAGAAAAGGGTTTCATTAAGGGTGATCCTGCCGGCATGGCGGCTGCTCCAGGCTAGTGGGGAGCCAAGCCCTTGGCTGCTGCACCTCGGCAGAGTTTGCAGCCTGGGGTTAGCACTGGCTGCGAGACGGATGGGGAAGACAACTTTTTCAGATCACGTGGCAAATGCACTGTGCGAGCAATTGTTCTTTCTGACCTCGCTTTTTCACTCTGTTACGAACCTAAGAGGGAAAAACTCACTGGCTTCTAACCAGGGGGTGACCAGAAGTAGGCAGTGACTGACCCGGAGCTGGGCACTGTTTCACAGGAAAGCAATCACACACCCAGAGGACCAGATGATAGCAAACACTGCGTTTTTAATGTATTTTTAAAACTATCTCAGTGCAAACAGTAACCGTGTATACGTGACAAAGTCTTTGAAAAGTTAATTAACAGCGATTGCAAACACTTAAAGAAGATACTAGCACAGTTTCTCTGGCCTTTTCTGGCAAGCCTTAGATGTGTGTCATTGTAATGGGTGAAGAAAACCTGACTGATCTGATAATTTTAGAGAGCTTTTAGAAAGGGCTCTTTTCCCTTTTGTTACACTAAAAGGTATATCACGTCTATAGGAAACCTACCAGATGAGTGAGCGTTAGGGTCGTATTCATTTGCAAGTTCTGGGGTCCCATAACAGTAGCTGCTGCAGAAACCAGCACCATGCAGTCCAGGCCCAGAACCCTGCTTTTTAATTTCTGAGTACCTTCCTGTTAAGAAAGCTTCTTAGATTTCTGAGATACTTGAATACTACAGTATCTTCTTCCACGCACCATGCTTGCTGAATCTCCTAACTTTTGGGAGCTCCAGGCTGCATTGCTCCACCCTGACTGTGGGACTCAGTGCAAGGATGAAGCTGCTGGCAGCACTGACTGTCCAAATTTCTGGACTAAAGAGGTGTCTATATTGCTATACATGCATATCTGAAATGAGTACAGGCTATGTTACACCACCTGTGAGAAAGCTTAAGTATCTATCGGTAAAACCCACTCCACTCAACGTAGGAGGAACAGCACAGCTCATACAAGATGCTTGCAGAAATATATAGTCTATAGTGAAGAGCCCTACTGACTGTTTTATTAAGATCCCTTGAAAAATGGGACTTCCAGCAGAAATAGCTAAAATAGTACCTAGAAGAGATACAAAAGCTCACCTCCAACATATGTAATACCTAACTAATTTACAGCAGTGACTGCTTCTTCTGAACAAAGTACAACAGAAGTATGTATTTCTGAGCTAGTGATGTAGAGAAAAATGGACCTCTAAGTTAGTCTGACCAGGGTACAATACACTTATCTACTGAGCTACAATTGCAGAAAAATAAGAACTTCTAAAATATGATTCATCCTTAGGCAAGTATCAACAATAGTTCTAATAAACCTCACTACAGAAGTACTTGTTTCCTTTCAGTGGCGATAAAGGGAGTCTGGATCACTAACTGTGACATATTTGTCTATCTGAAATTGTCACAGATCCACCCTGTCCATTTCCAAGGCTTTGCTGTCAATGTGAGGCTTTTGATATGGGCCAAACCACCGTGCTCATTCTGCAGCAGAGTATTTTCACGTCCCAGAACAGGTAAGAGCCACGCCAGATCTGGGGGAGTCTAGTGGAGCCTCACGGCTCTAGTGAATCCCTATGATTTTGTGAGTGTGTTTCAGTCAGAAGTCTGTGTATTAAGAATTTCTGAACTAAAACATTTAATTTTTTTAAACAATGGAGACCCATGACCAGTCATGTGTCCATGATTTCAAGGAAACTAGAGGCAAATAACAGCAATACCGTTAGGTGGTCTTCAACTCCTCCACTCATTCCAAGGGTTTTATGGAAAATTAGTTAAGGCTAGATGCCTATGATTTACTAGTGAAACTTAAGTAAAATTACAACCCTGGTTCAAGCTAGTTGTCTAGACTGCCTGTCTGATGCTCTCACAAGCATCTTTTTCAGTGTGTCTGGAGACCTAGCTTCTAAACAGCTAAAAATTAGGGGAGAAGGATTCCAACCAAAGTGGTGGTTGGTATCTGGTGGTAACATGGGGCAGGAGGAGGAGGCAGAAAAATACATCGAATGTCTTAGAAATATGGAATTTTAGTATTCACCTAGCTTCACCTTATTTTAGTCAGTCAATGTCCATTGCAATGGAGGTGTCTAAGGAAGTAGTGGAAAATGTAAGAGAAGACATTAGATGAGTGAGCAGCACATCTCCTTTGACTTCAAGTAAAGCTTATACACACTGCAGATAGGCCAAACCTATCATTTCTATATTAGCTGGCTTTCGCCAGCAAAAAAATCGCAACTTGGTCTTGAACTTGGCCGCTCAGCATTTCACAGAGGACCTTCCTGGCTCTGTCCACGTGCCCTTTCATAAAGAAGGCACTAATGCTTCCCAGCAGAGTCAACAAGCCATGCTGCTTGTCTCTGCTCTCAGGAACGGATTCAGGAGCCTCTTCTGGCCAGCTAATAGAAATGAGTAACAAAAAAGCTCTGCTTCTACATGTGAGACTGCAGTTCCAGATCTCCCTGGGAGCATCCCAGGAAAACCTACCAAAGAGCCATTTCCCCTTTCAGAGTCTCCTAAAATTAACATTTGTCTTCATTTATTATTCATTTTGTTATATTCTTCTACAAGACTTTTACCCATAGTCTTTGAGAGGCTGAATATATTCTTTATCACATTTTACTAAACCAGAATTAGAGTCTGTTTAGAAGGACTCTGTTCTGAAGTTCTCCCTCCACACCTTCAGTTCTCCTGCAGCTTCACAGATGCTAATGGGGGGAAGCACAAAATCAAGAAACCCCCTGTAGGTGCCTTCACCTTAGTGCCTTCTCAGCATTATAGGGAAACATCACCATCAGGGGAATTGTCTTAAAACACTTTTTTGGAGAAATTTCTCAGCGGCTGCAGGTGCTTGGATAGTTTCTGAGCAGTGAGTGCCTTAATGTTAAGTGTTGCAATAATATCCTGGGATGCTGGTGAAGTTACTGACTCCTCATTACTTTGACTTCACCAGCTGCCTTAGAGGAAGATAATTTGAGGATGCCTCCTGCTACAGAAATAGCCTGTGCACTTCCCTTTATCAAAGACCACAGCAGACACCATGACTCACTTTGAGCTGTTAGAAAGGAAGGTGTACATAAACTGTGTTAACTACTTTCTTCAGACGCTACAAATTGTACCTAGTGCTGTTTTCTCACAACCAGTCGGCAAGCTCCCTTTTTGATCAACAGTGATCAACCTTTGCCATCTTCATGGCCGACTTGAATTCATCAGGAATAAACACCAGGCCTGTTTTTTTTCTCTGCTCTTGAGCTAGGGGATCTCATTATTTTCTGAATATTCATTAGACTCTCTACTTACTCTAAAAATAGTAGGGTTTTTTTTTGCCGGTGAGTGACTAGTGGGCTGCAGCTTCATGCATTTATCTGTTCCAGTACAAGATCTGGTAACTACAAGTACTCAGACACTGTCCCTTCAAGAGACAGTTGGGATAAATAGACTCCACCTTAAAGTATCTGATATTGTCAAAGCACTGGTTAATGTTCACTAATAGCAATTAACTAATTCATCTTCAGGGCAACCCTGTGAGCTAGGTAAAACTGATATAATTAACGCATGAGTAAAATGAGATTTAGGAGTTAAGTCAGTTGCCTGGCCAGAGGCCTTCATGGTCTAGTGGATTAGACATCTGTCTCTCCGACCAAAGAAGTTGAGTCTAATCCTTTTTCTGACATTGATTTGCTGTGTGACCTTACGGAAAGTCAATTAACTTCTCTGCCTCAGCTGCCCTAGAGATAATGATGCTTACCTACCCAGTGACACATGGGTGTTTGGAAACTGTACTAAATGATACTTTTAATGTACTCTTAAGGCCTATCAGTGGAAGAGGTGAAACATTAAAGCTTCCTAGCTTTAATGTCCTTGCTGTCTTATCTAATTCCTCCTCCCCACACCAGAAATAGCTTGGGGGTAAGGATGAATTTCTTAGGCTAAGAGGCTGCTAGCAAAACTGTGGCTGGCATCGGGAAATTTTATCAGAGCCTGTTTGACCAGCAAATTTATTTACAGTATGGGTCAGCACTAGAACTGCAATGGAAAGTTTATTTTAAACTCGGCCATGGAAGAAACCAGCATCCTTCCCATGCTACCACGTGGTAAAGAAGAGACTGCCATGGCCATCCCCACCGAGCACCCCAATTTGAAGGGAGTATATTGTTTGCAGCAACCCAAGAGCCTGCACTCGTATCATCCCCAGTTCCCTCATGCCTCTAAACGAGGTTTATGTGGGATGATTTCTACAGGTGGCCTTATCACTAGCAGGGATACAAGCCCAGAGGGAGATCACCCGCGTACACACACAGACCTCCTGGAGCAGACCCACCTGATCGTGCCATCTCTGAGCACTGGGGTGTTGCACTTCTTAATAGGAGGATAAATAAAACCTGCTCTGTTCAGTTCATTAGAAGCCATCCCTGAATTTCTGTCCTCTCACCAGCATAGCTTTTCATGATGTACCACAGGGCATTAAGAAGTATTACTTCTGTAGCTGGCATTTGAACTGCCTGGCCAGTACCTAGGCTAGTGGTGCGTGCATGTAACTTTATATCCCTTTTCCCGTATTTGACCTTGTTTTTAATTATTTCTTCAAAATATTCTGTTGCTACACATAATGCTGCTTAGGCCCATAAAATCTGCCACCATTCTAATATAGCAAGAAACCAGCTGAACAGGACATAAAAATTCAACATTTACCTTTATTTCTGTGAGCAAGATTAACATTCCTTCTCTTTAACACTGAAGGAAATGTCACGGCTTTTTATCTTTTGCTTGCTGAATTATAGCAAGTGCAGCGAATGCTCCTGCAGCCAGAAAAATAATAACCTGCTCCTGCCTCTGATGTGGCACCAATTGCTTCTTGGCATCCTTTCTGCTGCCCATCCGCCCGTGCGCCGGCTGCTTTGTTTTGCTGCCCTGCGCTCTCCACCCTCTGACCAGTTAGTGCTCATCTCCTCTGCACCCTCCCAGCTCTATTGATAATGTGTTTAACATTTACTTTGATGCTATTCCTTAAGGCTTTTTCAAAATACTTCTTGGAAAGAAGACCATTAAGAAGAAACCCTTTGGGGAAAAACAGGGAGGAAAGCTAAAGCAGGAAGGGCATGTGTTTGTGTATAATACACCTCTGTAGGCTTTGTCAGGCTGCAAGCCTCAAGATGACTTAATGCAAACCTGTACTGCTGTAAATAAGGAATAAATATTGTATTCTCCTAAAATACGTCTGGGCTAATTCAATAAACCCTGACTTATTGGCTGCTACTTGTGCAAACATCTGCATATTAAATAACAATAAATTACTAATGAACTGTCAGATCAGTAATAGAGATATTCCAAAGGCTGAAAGATTGTCTATAGCTTGTTCCTGTATATCTACTTACTGTAGAGGCTAGTGGCATGGACTAGCACAGGCCAAATGGCTCCATGTCTGTACACTGTGGAAGAACTTAAAGGTGACTTGTAGTAGCTTGCAAAATATGCTCCAGGATTGCATACTGAGCATGACAAGGAGGATGAACTAAAACTGCATTCATCCCTCACTTGCCTAAAATATGACTTTCCAGTGTTGTTTTTTCCCTAGGTTAAAATTACCTGCGTGCTAATAGGGGATTGATAGGTAACACATTTGACACAAGCAGAACTTGTAATTGCATTCAGATTGCTGTTGTTGGGGTTTTTTTAATGTGATTGAAGACTGCACTCCTTCTAAGCTTTCGTAGCTTATCTAGAAATGTTATCTCATCTCCCACACTTGCACGTTTGAGGTTTTTTTGGTCTTACTATATGGGGTGTTAGAATCTTACTGTACCTAATATACTAATGCATCGAAGCATCAATTTAACTTTAAGGGTGAGCTTCAGATCTCTGCTGCATCAGGCTCTCTGTTTAAGTATATGTATTTTCTGTTTATATTGCATATTTTGCAGGATTACATAAAACTACCCAGCATCCCAATTCTATATTCTGCACTAGCGACCACCAGGTGTGACTTCAACTTTATCTATCAGTACAGTAAAGAATATGTGACACTAGGAAGGAAAACTTATTTTTTAATCTTAATTTTTTTTCCAGTAGTTTTTGTTTAACCCTGTATGTAAATAATGACACTTTCTTGTGAGATGTTTTCCCATTTTGAAGCTTGGAATGAAATGGATGGTTTCCATTGAAAAAAAAATGATATGAAATGCATATCATTTTTTAAGTTGGGTGTAAAGGAGTATGGACCTTCAGATCTATATTGGCTTTGCTATAAATTAATATTGCTGAAGGAAATGGACACACCTGAACCTGCACTGACCTTGTAAAATATTGGTGGCTATTCAGATGCAACTGGGTCTATCTGAATTGGAAGAGGGAAGGGAAATCAGTTCATCTTAAGTTTGGTAATTTGGTAATCGTTACTGTAAACAGTGTTTTTACTTCTTAGTACGATCACTAGAAGACAATGCATAGCCAGTATTAAACCAGGGCAGATACAGATGATAAAAGCAAAGCTTTAATCTTGCTAGGATTAGTGACTCTAAATTGATACGACTGAAAAAACATCAAAAAATGCTCAAGTTAGGTGGCTTCAGGGACTAGCAAAATGCCTTGCCTGGTAATTTTCAAAAGTCTTTAGAGACACTGATTGCACCTGGAACCTCTAATTTGATTACCAAAATAAAAAATGTCTACTGTAGTAGCCTCATCTGTACTTTAATTAAGAGCTTTGTATCTAAATATAACCATCTGATCCCCTGAGGTTATTTTTAAAGTAAGCTTCTGGCAAGGCGGCAGTGTGGTGGATTAGAGGCTTGGAATTGAGGAAAAATCATCGTTCAGCATACAGTTGAGAATAATGTGCACATATATACAAATACATGTGTATGCAACATCATGTAACAAGATACAGGACTGGATTTATTAAAGCCAAATGGAAAGATATTTCCTCTTTTAATATTCTAGATCTCTTTTAATATATGTGATGTAGAGATATTGCACTGCAGTCTGACTCACGTACATACCACAATAGCACATCAGTCCGATACTGTCCCATAAAAACTCCATTTTTCTACAAATGTAAAACCAAGTCACCAACTTAGCAGCTGTCTGCATCTACTACTCCATCTAACAGTGGCTGTTGCACTTGACATGGATATGTAAGACATATGACCCCACCGTTTATCACCAAGCATGCAAACATGAGCTGAAAGGCAGCGGTGCCAGATACAGCACACTCCTGGAAAACGAGCAGCAGGGGAGCGGCAGGGGTGGCAGATTGGGGGTGCTAATGAGCAATGTTAAAACGGAAGGGGTGGGGAAAGGGGGAACGATTCGTACAAGACATGGCTGAACCTGAAAAGCCAGATTTTCAACAATGGATTTTTTCAGTTCTTATTTCAGAAGAGAACTTACAGCTTCCAAATTTTAATGGGCAAGCATGTGCATCCATGGGGAAATCTTCAAGCTGCATGGGACATTCAGCAGAGATGGTCAATCTGTGGGAGAGTAAAAAGAAAACACATCATTTTTCTTTCGGTGCCTTCCCTTTAGGCCTCTCACGCACAATACAGGACTGCTGACACAAGCAAGCTTTTCCTGAAGGCTCCTCACTCCTGCTGAAATCACAGCAACCCCCCGTTAAATTGAATGTGAGATAAGCCAGGTGGACCACTGTGGGTGCATGCTGTAGGCCTTATCTAGTAATGTTGAGACACGTGAACTGATTTTATTTATATGTAAGCTGTTCCAGTACCATCATTCTTTCTTATGAGTACGTGAAGGAACTTGAGTACGTGAAGTACTTGAGCTTCTGCCATGCACCTTAGTCTTTTCTGTTTTCTGTAGATACTGCAACTAGAATAGGAACTTGACTCCTGAGTATAGCACTGTTACGGACATAAAGAAGCATTGATTTTATATATAGATGCAACTATTTAACCACATAAAAATAAATATTTATAAATAAATACATTTATATAAAATTAATGTTTATATCTATATTAAAAAGTTATATATAAATTCAATTACATATCTATATGCCCATACGACTTTATACAGCCCTACAGTTAGTTTTTGTGGAAATGACAGGGTATCAGGACAGTCCAATTGTGAATTACTTGGGCTTCTTGTCAGGAAAAAACAACAGGATCATTTTCCCCAGCATATTGCCTGGGGAAACTATTCTATCCTGGACCTCCCTGCCGCTATATGGAAATTCTTGAGCTATAGTGGACATATGGGTAGGGAAGAAAAAACTTAGAAAAAAATAGATGTATCCTGTGGATGTTCTGTATGATTGACATATCAAGCTGAACACGAAGTCTGAGGTAAATTTCTGAGCAGCGCAGTATCAGTTATACTGATATCAAATATATCAAGAGAGCCCGAGCTTACTTTCCTGGGTGCAGGCAGCACATAGCACGATGAGAATCTGGTTTTGATTAGGCCATTTTGATATTTGCACAATACAGATGGTTTTCTTAGGATAGTGAGGATGCAAATCTCATTTTACATGATGAATGCCCGTATGGCTTTCTCATTTTATGCTGCTATTCTGCCTCAGAGGCGACAGACCAGAGACATCCAAAGCCTCACAGACTGCCCAGTGCTGGGGTGACGCAGGGCTTTGCTGGAGGGCAGCCTGGCTCCTTACCAAACTGCTGCCTGGGGGGCAAAAATCTGCAAAGAAATCCACAACGCCCTACTACCAGAACGCAAAAGTACCTTTTCCTATCACAACAGCCACACTAGCCGTACTGCCTAGCTATATATACTCACTGCTTCATATTAGCACACCAAAGTGAGTGTTTTTGCTACAAGAACTTCTATCCAAAGGGATCATAAAGGGTAACAATCTGTCCGTGTACAGATGGCACAGCATTCAGCCAGTCCAATTCAATACAACACAATGATGCCTTGCCGGGCACTCCAGCTACATGGACAATAAATTGGGGGAAATGGCTCCACTCTCTGCCAACGCATAGAAATTCTGGAGCTTTATCAATAGCTGGAAGTGGCAAAATAAGCACAGAGAAATGCAATAGTATCGTTGGCTAGAGATCGTATCATAAGGATGAGCTGGGAAACAGGGAGGGAAAAAGGCAAACTGCAAACAGTAATAGAAAATGTAATGATAATACACCATATAAAGCAAAAGAAAAAAAATCCGGTTCTGAACAGAGATAATGTATCATTTGGTAAGAACAGACAGGAAGTCTACAATATAGAAAAGAAATTACTGAGGCCTGAGATACTTGCCCTTAGGCAAAATTGTTCTTGGACTTTATTTTTGTAAAAGAAATGTTAAAATCACTAAAATACGGAGTTGTCTGTACTGGAGACTGCCCTTGGGCACCAAAGCCAGCAAAGCCACAGTCACTGAGAGTGCTACGTGGATGAATTTAACAGGCTGGTTCTAGCAGCATCCTGCCAAGAACTTGCATCCTTTTCATAAAAATCACTCTAATGGATACTTGAAAGGAAAGCTGCCATCCCTCCAATGCATTGTTATATTTTCTGTACTAAGTATTGCAAATTTAATTTTCTTGATAAATTCAGAAACCTTGCTCCAAGTGCCATAAGAAAGCTGGCGTGGTTTACTGCAGTCCACCTCCTGTCTCTTTGTCTACCAACAGTTCAAGTACGTTGTTCCAAAGGCTGCAGCTTGACAATGTTTTAATACACATACTTGTCATCTGCTAACATCGAAGGAGGGGATCCTTATATCCATCTTACCAAGACAGTAGCTGTCTTTTTGCCCCCCAGCTGGAATCAGGAAGTAAAGGAAAATTCAATGTAGAATTATGAACACGACCTTCTGCTTCATCTGATTGTCCTATGAATTGTATCCTGCTGCCCGCATCTCTGGAAATAACCTTTATGTGTAATGAGGAAGGCTGTCGACATTCCTCAACTGTAAATGTGGAGGAGAAGTGAAGATGAGGTGCACAGAGACTGTGACCTTGTGGAATTTAATTAAGTCCCTCCAGAAATTATTTTTGCCTCTCTTAAATAAAAGGGTAGCACATAAGGCTGGAGGGCACCTGGCCACCACTACCTGTCTCAGAAGCCACAAAGACTCAGGTGGTGCCAGGGCTACTCCTGTACCCCCCTCTGAACTCCTCACCCAGCAAAAGGCAGCGCACTCCTCAAAAGGATGGTGCCTGGTGCAGTCTTCTGGGTCTAGCCCAGGGGTGGGGAGAGCCAGGTTTAGCAGCTGCATATGTGCTTGGGTACAGCCTTTCCTTTCCTTAATGTGAATTCTTTGGATGAAGAAGTTCCTTTTGCTTGCTGTCAATGATATCTATATGCTTCTGTCCTTTTCCCGTAGCCACTCCTAGTCTGGCCATCTTGAACAAATGAACTGGCTATACCTATTTGTTACATGCTATTATTAAAAAGTATGTGGCTGATCCTCTTATGTAAATTTAAAATGCTCAGAGAACACTCTCCTAGCTACCTCTTATGAAGTGTGCATTACCCGACGCTTGTGAAGCATCTCGTAACGGGCGACGCAACAGAAAACTTGACTGTGGGTTCTGATACACCCCATAAATGTCACCACCCTGAATTTCTGCAGAGCGCTCTGTGTCCAACAGTAGCTGCTTTTCATTACTGTGTGAGGACCTGAAAAACAGAATCACTAAATTGACTCCTGGTTCAGAGAGACTGGATTTTCTACCGCGTGCAGAAACAAAAACAGCGCAGCAGCCATCTCTTACACTCTGGGGGCTGGAAGCATGGGTCACGGCATACAGATTTGCTCCTAGGTGCAAAGTACAAACTATATATTCACATCATAGCTCGAGGAGTCACAAAGAAATTGGTATCTGGATTTGCTCCTTCAAATATCACCTGGGGTGATATTTGCACACTTTGGCTTTTAACATTATGTTAAAGCTTAGGTACCTTTTGCATACTTTAGTTTACACAGATGATTATAACAAAACTACTCCCAGTTTGCATTTATTGAAAGAAGAGAAAGGAGGCCTTTGGCATGCATATGTGAAACAGCCTTTGCCTAATCATTTTAATATGGTCACTCCAGAAGGATCTTGCTGTGCTCACTGCAGCACAGATATCTGAGCTAGAGACAGTCTCCAAACCAGGATTTTTTTTGTCACAGCACAAGCACTGCAGTTCTTTCCAACAGAAGCATTTAAAAGCTTCCCTCCTCCACCATCATTCTGTCTCAATAAAAGCCCTATGGGATTAGTTTCACTCAAACAGAGTTTTTGACAAGATTATAAGTGGCTGTTAAAGATCCTTTACAATGGGAGGATGAAACTCTGATTTTATTGAAGATAATGGTAAAATTCTCCCTGAGTTCAATGGGGCCAGTATTCGCCCAAAATATGTAACAAACCCTGGTTACAGATGCTGATTTACTATTAACGACAAAATTTCACTTTCATAACGCTCCAAATACTTACACTGCTATCCAAATATTAATCAACCAACAAAATGCTACAGCATACCTTAACTATCTGAAAAAAAAAAGGTCTACAAATTATTTCACTTATCATCCATAATTGTACACGAAAGTTTCATCAAAGCTTCATTATGTACAGTCTTTAAGTTAAGAGCATAAAGTGATTACCGATGTTCTATTTCAACAAAATATAGACACATAAGTGAATACCCATTTAAGGAAAGCACAATTCAAGCAGCACGTCGCCTTCACTCCAGAAAAGTCACCTTCAACCATTTCCACTGGAGAATTAAGATGATACTTTCAAGAGGCTGTTGCTTTTTAACAGGCAAGGGGAGGAGGAGGTGTTAAATTCGAAGATGTGGTGAGGAAATAAATGCAGATGTTTGGGAGCCAGACATCTGCAGCAAGTGCGCTTCAAGGAGAGCACAAGGCACTCTGTCCCACAAGAGCCTGTTTTAGGGCGCAGCAGGGACCTCCCCGCTGTTCCCGTGATTTCCCTCAATGCAAGGAACATCTGCTCCTACTTGTGGGAAAAGAGCTGGGAGGCTGAGCAAAGCTATCATCTCTCTGCTACCCTGGAAGTGCAGAAAACACTTTCCGGAGTATTATCTGCAGCTGCCAGGCAGGAGGTGAGGGCAGTCACCTGCCTGGGGAGCGAACAGCCAGCCACAGAAACTTGCTTTTTCTTATCAGCTACTAGCTTTAGTATGCAAACAAATTAAAACATAGGGCTTTAGAAGGAGAGGGGAGCACAATGGCAGAGTCACCAGTGGCTTTTGGGAGAAGTTAACTCAAGGGAAGTGTTGAATAACAAGAGTTACTGATGAAGGGGACACAAGGAAAGTCTCGTTGGCTCTGAGGTACTGAGGCCAGAGAGATATGAAGCTCTTCTGCCTGTTTGCCCTAATCCCCAAACCAGCTCCATCTTCTTAATTGTTTATTTCTGTTCCCTGCCCTTGCCCCTGATTAAAGAGAGCATTTTAATGCTGTGCTTTGGCCCTACCTGTGCTGGCAACCAGTATCCGCTGCAGGGCTCAGGCCAGAATGGGCATGGAAGAGCCAAAGTGCCCTTCCCAGCATAAGGCCAGCCATCACCATTTTCCTTTAAAAAAGGCAAAATGTTTGCTTGAACCTCATTTCGGACCTATCTCAACATCTCCCCAACATGCCAAAAAAGAGTTAAGTGGATCCAGCGTTACCCGAGCCATACCCCACGCCAAGGTGCTCCCTGCAAAGGGAAGACTTCACGGTCAGGTCAGGCCCTTCCCAGGAGCCAACTCCAGCAGGAGCTTCCCTGGGTACCTGCTCCAACAGGACCTCGGCAGAACAATTTGAGCCCTTGTGGCATCCCCAGTACGCATTCTCGCACACTCATGTGGATAAGAGAATAACAGAAAGTTGCTGTTTTCGGTTGTTTTTTTTTTCAAACTGTGAACACGTTATTTGTGAAACTGCTCCTTCAGCCTTGACTCAGGACAGAACTATTCACCCGTTCTCACACTGTGCTGTCTTGGGAACACTTCTATAACCAAACTGTTACTCTTTTCAAAGGGTTTTAAAGCAAGACTTGTTTCAGGCTCCAGCAGAGTAAGTGTGCAGTCCAGGGAACTCACATCTCACTGTGTTCCTTAAGTAAATGTAATGTTTGTTTATATGAGCATATATAAATGCACACAAACACACACACCCCTATATATATGTATATGTAAAGACCTTTCTTGGTTCTGAAGCACTTCCCATACAGTCCTAACAAACTCTGTTGCTGGTGGTGATAGTGGGTCACCTTGCCCAGCACAGAAGAGTTAGGCTGTGGACACAGTCATGGTACTGATGGCTGTAAGAGTTGCCCTGAAACCCACCCCAGGGTCTGCAGCCTGGCTCAGCAGGGAGAGAACTGATTATTCTCGGTGACTCAAACAGTGCCTTGCTCACAAATCTCCATAAATGTTTTGGATACAAGAGGCCAAAATATGGACTCGGGGCCTTGTTCTGCACCTCTACGTGGGATATGGAGGCAGTTCACCACTGCTTCTTATCTGTAACACCGGTTGTACACTCCTTTCCTTGGAATCCACCATACAAAGTGAACACAGAACAGCAATTAAAGCTAGGAGCTGGAGTGAGGCGGTCTGAAGAAATTTCTGTCTTAGACCATTTTTCTTTCATAACCACTCTGCCAAAAATACTGCCCTTTCCCAACTTTCCTATAATGCCGAGATGTGTTATCTTTATATGACACCGAAATATGCTTTGAAGATGCCACAGGGAAGGGACTACGGAAGACTAAGAGCTCCCGTTACCAATGTCTTTGTGAGCTGTGAATACATAATTCAGATGCATGGCATACTTGACAGTAAAACTAATTTTAAGCAAACCAAATCCTTAGCATAACTTATGCCGAAGTGAGAAATCAAGACTTTAATTGCCTAGATTAACTGTGCTGAAGACTAGGTTATCCTCAGATGATCACAAGAAGACAGGATTGATCTCAAAAGCTGTGCCACTGTAGGAATGACCTCCTTGCATGTGGAGTACCTTGGTGTACGCAGAGCACGCTCTTAGACAGGGGCAGAGGGGATGTTCAGCCTCTAGACAGAGCAAGAACAGAGAAAGGCAATGAAATAACCAATAGGACACTTAAATTATCTGATCTTTGATAGGGGTTTTGGGGGTTATAGAAAGAATCACATTTCCAGCTCCTGATAAAAGTTTATAATAGTTTATAATAGTTTACCTTTCATTCTACAAAATTTCTTTAGTATGCATAAAACCAATGGATGGAGCACTGAGTTTATGTTTATCCATCCTTGCCATGCAAGGTGTCTAATGAAGTCCATGAGCAAGGTAAAACAGAAGCTCTGTTTTTTATGAGACTAACTAGTGCAGTAAAAAACCCAAGCTTTTTGGCAGTCAACTCCTCCTTTAGGTTCTCTACCTACAAACCTTTCTTTCCTAAAGAAACTTAAGACCAGTATGGCTATGCAGCTATGAGTGCTATAATGTATCACACTCATCTACTTGATGGTTTCACTTAAAAACCTCTCCAAGCTTTCTCTCCTTGCTGGTCCCTTATACACGATGAACTCTCTCTGACACCCCATGAGGAAGGCTTTCAAATCTCTCCTGTTGCAGTAGCTTCTATTTTTACCGAATTCTTGAATTTAAACCCCAAAATCTAACTAGTACTAGCAATGCTGAAAAGCTGATGCAGTTGTTGATGCAGGTAAAATGGGAAACAACATTTCAACCAGCCCACAATTCTTATGCCATGCCACACATTTCCCCCAGTCTGCACATGCTACACATTTTGACTATGGTCTCCTCATCAGCATGGCCCTTGGGTGGCATGTTCAACTATGTGCTAACTGCAAGAAATACCATTGCTCTTGCAGCGCTGTGTAAGAATGAACTATGGGCTTCTCTTGGGCTCTCAAGAGAGTCCAGTCCCAGCTACTGCCAGAACCAGCTGGTGAAGGCAATGCCCAGTGCCACCCGACTGCACAGGGAGTCATCCAGCCCTTGCTTTCAGTGGGAGAAAACTCAAGTACACAAGGAAGAAGGGAGCACAGAAAGCTCTTGCAGGCACACGAGGCGATGGAGGCTAAGGACTGTGATGAACATGGCACAGTGCACCCATCCTCCAATTTTGATACCACCTGCTAGATTATTTGATCGGTGAACATTTTCTGACTGGCCAAAGGGGCTTTTTTTTCCTCCATTTCTGCCTGTCAGTATGGCACATGCTCCCCCTTGGGTGAGGGTTATCTGGATGCACAGCCATCCTATTCCTCCCTCCCAGTTCACACAACCTTTGTATTTGTATGGACAGACACAAAACTGCGTGCAGTATTTTCTGTAGAGACAAATGAACTGGATTTAGAAAGTAATAAGGGGTGGGGGAAAACAGATGGGCAGTACCAGGCCGTTTGGGCTCTTTCACATCTAGACTAGGATGCACAGACATGGGAGGGTAGGTAGGATGAATTATGATCTGGCAACCCTAAATACAGAGCTGAAATCCTTGGTTATTTTCCACAGTTCAGATGAACTGTGAAGAGCTCCAAAACATCTCACCAGCTTCCTTTCAGCCATTCATTTAACCCCAGCCTCTTCTTATTCACCTCACATTTCTATGTCCACCTCCCAGGTCACCTGTCATCAAGATCTCCTGCCTTTTGTGTAACTTCAGTGCTCCTCCACACCTCTGTGTGAAAGGGGCGTGCATCGAGCAATTTGACAATATGCTGTTTCACAGGTAAACACATGCACATGCCTACTTATATGTACCCCTATTGGTACACAAAAGAGATTGTTTAGCCATCCAAGCAGGACATTATTATCTGGGTTTTTTGCCTTGCCTCTGAAATGCTACACACTCCTGATCAATACAGCCATGAAAGGCCAGGTAAAGGAGCAGGCTGTGGGTACTCATTACTCCAGGGAAAGAGCCCTCTGATCCCCCAGCTGTTTCACACCATAAATAGTCATTAAACAGGCCTCAATTTACCATCTGTTTATTATTTATATCACCACCAGTGCTAGCATCTGCTCTAGCTTAAGCACCTGTTTCCTATAGAGCAACCTGAGAGAAGGAAGGGCCAAATGGATCTCCTAGTGACATTTGACTGTCCCCATGCTAAACCATGTTCAACAGTGTACTTGGCTCATTCCCTCCACCCACATCTCCCCAGGATGAAGATGCAGTTACACAGGTAGATAGGAGCTCCCTGTTCCTAAGAAGATCAGTGGGGTACAGTCCCCCCCAGGGCATACACCCCTGTGCCCTTGCACGCCAACAGGGATGGACAAAGCTGTGCCTACACCTCAGCGACAGGTCAGCTCGGTGACACCTTCAGAAGAGACAGAAAGGCAAAAGCAGGTAGAATGGGTGAGACGCATATTCTACAATATTCTACCACTGGACTGAGCAAACAGAGATAGTGTTTTGAGTTTAATTGATGCCGAAATCAATTTGCATAACTGATGTTTTTAAGAGTTACAGTTAACAGCAAAGAGAGTAGGTATTTATTATTTTGACTAAGCAGGCTTTGCTAATTTTCCTTATCTTTTAGCTGAATCTCCAAGTCAAAACATAGTCTTTTTTTTACGTGGACAGGACACTTGAGGGCATTAGCCACTGAAGAGATGACTGTGGAGCAATCAGACAACCTTATGAAGTCTGACCAAGCCATTAAAATAATCCAGGTTTTTATCATCCTTTCTGGTCCTGAAGTTTCCTGGCCCAAATTCCTGACAGGAGTATGCAAAGGGAAGGCCAGTCTTGCTTGCAGAAATTCTTCCTAGGCCTTTATGGTGGATGTAGTGCATATAATGGACACAACCTCAGGATTTTAGCTAGAGCCCAGTGAAAAAAAGACTTGCTTCATCATTTAGAGCAACCAGATTGAAGTAAGAGTTTGGAATTTTTTGAGTCATATAAACATGACTGTAAGATACAAGTTTGTGTATGTGGTTTCAGGAAATTTTAATTTAACAGTAGAAAACGGAGTAAGTCAGGCTGAACATCAGTATCAGATAAGCTGACATAAGATCTCTTGGAAAGTAACTGAGGTCTCCAAAGGCAACGTCTTAAGGCTTCTACAGAACACAGTAGACAAAAGACTAGAAACAGGCAGTGCCAGTGGACTACTCATTAAATGACAAGCCATGTGCATTTTTTTTTATCTGCACCATCACACCAGGACACTTTCTGGTAGAAAGGCCGAAGAATCCAAGTAGAAAGGAATGGGACAGTGAAGACTATTCCTACCCATGCCCATTGCATGACTTTACTCAGCTATATATATTGGCATTTTGATTTGATGAAGCCTTCAGAGAAGGGCAAATAACCAAGAATTTCCTACAGGGTAACTGTGGTATAACCTGATCTGAGATTAATTTCTCACTCCACCATAACATGTTCATCTGAGCAGACATCTCTGAAGCATCTTATACTAGGCCCTTCCTGTCATCTTTTCTGAAGTAGCTTGGAGCCACTCTTCAGCCTCCCCAAGCTCTTTATTCCTCACACACATGCTTTTTACCTTCCGATTACTTCAGGTATCTACATGCCAACTTGCAGTACCTACTAGTTATTCCTGAGTGACCATTCATCAGTGCCAAGTATCCTGCTCCCCAAAACCCTTCTACCCCCATTTCTTGCAAAACCCTATCACACCTAAGCCCTCAAATGGATCGTCCTGATCCTCCACTCGACTCAGTCACAGGTACCTGGTGCCCACTAGCAGCTAGCTGGCCTCTGGCATCCCTCGCTAGACAGCCCTTTCCTCACTGACATTCTGTGGGCTCTTCCCTTCATCTAAACAAGCAAGGACAGGATTGCAATTCATTGGCGTTTCTGGAGCTCCTCTTAAGGTGCACTATATTCCCTCCTACGCCCACCTAGACAAAAGTGGAGGACTGAACCCAATTTAAGTGCGTTCATATGTGCTATGCTCGCACAACCTTGGGCTTTATGTTGAGTGGAGAGGAGACTGTGCAAGTCCTCCACAACACAGCTACACAACCAGCTGCTGGCCAGAACATCCCACAGCTTTAGGCAGCTGGCACACTACCCATCTCCAGGCTACATGAGCATGCGGGTGGGAAACACCAATGGAAGTAAGTAGAATGGGACTCATGTGACTAAACACAGACATCAATAGTAACAACAGTTACCCTATGCTCCTTTTCTGACACTGTGAAGAAAATAGGAAACCCCAAAAGTGTGAGTGGAGAGAAATAAGCATCTTTCATACTAAAGTAGACATCTGAAATAATGCAGACACCTAACTCCTTAAAAACATCTCTCCTCTGCACTGGGAGCAATTCTGAGCCAAGAGGCTCAGCTGCAGCCATCAATGTTACAGATGAGTAAAATTAGCTGAGGTGAATCCCACCCATCCTGCCTGGTGCACTCCACCACAGCGTATTTTAGATTGCTCGTTGGCAGTCTGATGTTTCAGCACAAACATAAATGTACTTCAGGGGATGGTATTTCTGATTAGGCAGATGAAAATTTTCATTTCAGTTGAAGTGAAATGACTAGGAAGCTCACTGTAATGTTATCCTCGCCTGGTAATAAAAAAAGATAATGTAGCCATAACAATTCTTCAGCATCTGTAAGTTTTTTCCAAAGCCCCCGGCTGCAGAAGCTGAGACCTGTCTGCAGATTTGGGCAGAGTCACCAACACAGCTGGGCTTTCCTGGGGGTAGGAAAAGCAGGGCACCCCTTCCCTCTGGTTTTCATTTGGTCACCCCATCCCCCCCATGCATACCTGGGACATCAGGTCAGCCTGTCTGCAGCAGTGAACGAGACCTCGACCGATTTGTTCTCAGAAAATGAGGGGATCACAAGGAAATTCGGCAGAAGTTGTACCAGCTAAACCCCAACAGAAAGATGGGTCTGCCTCTGTGCTCGGCACAGACCTGGAACTTAAGTTGGACCTTTTGTAACCCCTCAAAGTCCAGGCAAACATCTCCCTCATCGAAGGACAGGCTGGTTTGAGTTTTGTCTTTTAATCAATTCTGCCCTTGCTGTGCAAGTTCCTGTCTCTGTGACGGAGACCTCTGCGGGGCTCTGCCCACTTTTATTACTAGCAGAATAGGCTATTGTCACACACTCTACATAGGGACTATATTTGGGCAGGTCATAATTGCCCATTTTGAATGTATTATACCACAGTCTCCTCTGATGCCTTTCTCTCCCTGTGGGTAACTCCAGACATGGATTTTTCAAAACAACAAATCTCAGTTCCTTGAAGGACAACTTTTGAGACATGGGGCAACGTGCAATCAAAGCAGAGAGACGGGAACCGATACGCTTGGTGTTAAAACAAGAATCCTGCTGCTAACCTCAGGGAAGGGCCCTTCACTTCACATCCCTATTTTCTCTCGCTCTGTCAAAATCTGAATTGATGAAAAGCAGCTGAGAATCCTTGCCACCATAGCAGTTTTTCATCACCCTGCAATATTCAGCCCAATGTGAAGAAATTATTTTTTTTTCTTCCAGCTTCAGGCAGTTTGAAGCTTGAATATGAAAGAAAAGGCAGCAAGTCTAACACAGGGAAAGGAAATGCATATTTGTATGGCTTGATAGCTCCTAATTAGTTTTGTAATATTTATACAATGCCCAAAAGCATTGACAGATCCCCTTCTGTAAATATAAACGGATGCATAAATGAAATCTTCCCTTTGAAATAAGAATAACATATTCAAATTGAACAGAAACGTTCCCATCTCGACAGCTGGCTGGTTGAAAACTAAGGGTTCATTTTAAAGCATAGATTTGCTGGTCACTCCTCGATCAGGGCCACGCAAGCAAACCTGCATCTGGGAGAGGCTGCCTTCTGGGCAGTCAGCGCTTGAGAACCCACACATTTTTTACAGAATAATTTTTCCTTAAAAAACCCAAGCCAACAAAACCTGGCCTTCCCAATGGAAGTCTTGAAAGCAGCACCGTATCTTCCAGTCAACTGGTTTTATAATCAATAGCTCTAATAGCATACAATGGTTAGCTTGCTAGTCAAGTGCTTCATACAAGAGCAGACTTTGTGCTAACATGCATCCAGGACATGTGTACACTGGCACATACAATTTTAACGCTCGGTGCTAATGTAAGAAGCAGTATTTTCAGCCTAGATAAGCCTGTGTCTTTGTTACAGAACAGCAAGCAGCGTGGTTATGCTGCCATCAAGTGGATAGCCATCCTACACAGTGCTGAATTTTAAGTATCTTCCAGGAGCGGTAAAGGTACCTGTATTTCAGGGCTGTACTAAAGATTTTGGAGTTTCTTAACACCATACTGACAGTCTTCAGCTGATAAATTATGCATTTGCAGATTAACGGGACAGATTTAACTGTAAACACTCTCAGAATCTCTGGCGATCTTCAGTCTCCATAATAACATGGGAAAAATCTGTTTGTACACTCTTCGGATATATGACCATGTCATATTTAAAACCCCAAATTGTATCAGATGCCTGGCAGTCCTAGTGGTAGCAAAAGGGGTTTGGGGTCCTTTCAAAATGACAGTGAGAATGGGGCTCCAAAAAGCCTAGCCCTTGGGATGACACAGAAAGATTTTTCAGTATCTACAAGCTGATAGAAAATAATAAAAAAATGCCTATGAGCTGCTGGTGAAAAGTTAATTTATGGTCCAAAAGCTTCGCCCTAGTAAGCATGCTTTACTTCATACAATTTCTGGCTGCTTTGCAGCTTTTTTTCTGGCGTTCTATAGCAAAGTTTATCAAAGCTTCTGTCTTTATAGCCAATTCCCACTGAGGGAAAAAATGCAGCTCGCTGAGACATGTTAGTTCTCTTCTTAGCCTGAAAAGGCTGCTTAAATCACTGTCCCCATTTTTCAGAATAGTTTCATGGAATAAACGAATTTTATGCTTTTTATAGCATTTATATCTCAGATAAGGTAAACTAAATATCTTTTAAGTTTTTAAAGGAAAAAATCAATTTTTGCCTCCATTCACAAAGCTATTTTTCTATACAGATTAGTGAAATATGAGGCATATTTGCTAGTGCTTTCTTACCACAGTGCTCCTACTAAAATAATAATAATAATAATAATAATAATAATTAAAAAAAATCTTCTAAAAGTGGAGATACGGACAATACTCCCCTCTAGGGGCAGACACAGAATTTGCAACGTTCAATTCAGCAGTGCATCATTTGTAAACCACATTAGTGAAATGAAACAAATAGGGCCTAACCAAATCAAAGACAACCAGAATTATTAAGAAGTCATTCCCTGCAGAGAACGCTGCTGCCTATGAAATCGGTCTAAGAAGCATGCTGTATTCCCATATTCATGCAGAAGGGTTTTAATACTACATGTATATAGAAGCTCATTTATCAGATTTCCCTAGCAACATACACCCCATCAGCTTCTGACCCAGACAACATATCATCGAATGCAATGTGCAAAGAATACATTTTTTTTTATAAGTAAACACATGTATCATGAAAATGTATGTACTGACAAGCACTAAAGCTGGAAGTTTACTCAGCTGATCACACTCAGTATATTTGGAAGTCAAGTAAGATGGAAGGTCAGCATCAGCTCGGCTGCTTCCCTCCTCTTCATTCAGGCAGCCAGATGCGAGGTTGGAAAAGCAATTCAAGCGTCTCCGTCAATGACAGAGGGTCCAATCCTCTCTGCGCGGTTTACTCCTACGTACAGTCTGGGAAGCTTGCAATTCCTCCTTGGAAACGAGGGGAATGCAGAGCTAGCGGAGGGTTGTCTCCACATCCCCAAATCCTGAGAACCGCATAAGCCTGGGGGGAGCGGCAGGGGATGGGGCTGACGCCCCAGCTAAGACCCAGTGCCTCCAACCAGTGCACCACCACTGGGACGAGGAGCTCTCCCCTCAAAAAGCTCAACACTACCTATCTTCTCATGGAAAGCCATGCTAGGTAGCAGTGCTGAGCTGTTACCTTTGTCGGGACGTGCAAAGGCAGCCGAAGGGGCTGGCTCCACATCACAGCCACCTCTGCGCAGGCTGGGACCGGATCCTCCAGCCACCTCGCAGCGGAGCCTCGCTCACACCGCTGAACGCCCATCACAAAGAAGTGCTACCCCCAAAGTAGCACAGCTCCATGCACGTTACAAAAGCAGTCCCCTGACTTTTGTTTAGACAGAATAGCATAGACACTCTTTTATTTTTAAAGTTATTACTTGCAATAGTGGAAGGCAAGCTATTTAAAAAGCTTTGCGCTCCATTTCTTATCACATACACCATGGTTAGTGGGAATTTATTTCCACACACATGCACACCCACACACAATACTCTACCAAAAAAAAAAAAAAAAATTATGTTGCATGTTTTTTAGGTTAGAAAAGCATTCTGTGTCTTTCTGTAGCCTACAAAAACATCAATCCCGAGAAGCTTTCTCCCCTGTAAAAAACAGCGGAAAAGGGACTGAGTAGGACGATGAGAAAGTCTGTGTCAAACCCAAATTTTTCTCCAGCTGCATATGCTGAGCAGGGCGCTGTCGTTTCCTCGATATACCTATAGCCTGCAGCACCTAATATGACAATACTCTGCCATGGTCACAGGAGAGGCACCTCCACAGAGTAACTGAGATTCAGCGGCAAGCCCACCTAGGTCTCACTCACCCAGGTGCTGCTCCGCTACCTCAGGTGGCTCAGTTCATTACCTCATGAATCGGTGCTTCGCTGCACTTCTTTAACGCTGCAAAACTCAGGGCTTGCACAGAAATAGCATGCCAGCTGCGAATCCGCTGCACGACGTAGTATTTTGCTCCAGGCTGACTGCTAGCCGGGTCTGGACTTTATTTACACAAGTAATTCACACGGATAATCGGGAATTGCCTCTGTGGCAGTCTCTGGAGTTGTACTAGTGTAGTCCTAAAGGCAGTGAGACTGGTTTCAAGGTCAACATTACCAATAATTTTGTGAAATATAGGTTTCTCTGAAAGTTATGCTGACTTTTATTCATTTAAGCATGTATGGTTATCCTCACATTGGTTCAGGAGTTTATTATTGCGGAGATCACTAACTTGGGGCTAGTAAGAACAGCAATACACGTAGCAGAAGAGAAAATGAGAGGGTTTTTTCCTTCTTTTAAACACAACCTCTATCGTGTCTAAGTCTTTTTAGCACTGGTGCAGTTACAACTGTGATGCTCTATAGCTGTAAGGACTTCTGTAACGATACCTTACTTCTCCTAAACCTCTTTTCCATTCAGAAGAAGAGATTTAAGGCTAGGGCCAAAATAAAACGGAAAAACCTGAAGTAAAACTGGGAAGCTCCAAGTGCCTGCATACAAAAGGGTAATCTCCTTGAGCCCCAAAAAGTCTTAACCACTGGGCCACAGGAGCGAGCTTGGGGCTCGCTGTCCCAACACGCGGCAGCGGGTGGCTGTCGGCTCTGCCCCACAGCAGGATGGGGTGCCGGCGGCAGCTCAGCTCCTCCCTCCCTTTGTTTGGGGGCTGCCTGCTGAACACCCAGGCATCTCAGCATCCAACCTCAGGCTCCCGAGCACTTTGTTGGGTCTTAGGCACCACTCTGGGCTTGTATGTGAAAAACTCAGAATCACACTCCATTGCTCAGTAGTTTTTTTCCTTTCATCTCTTTTTCAAGTCTTGTCCGTATGACTATGCTGTTGAAGAAAACCCTGCTGAAGACAGACAGCAGTCTTAATTACTACAGGCTAATTACCTTTAATGAGCAAACTGCTGTACATTGATGTGGGATTTGGCCTGAGAAGAATTTCAGACAATCCTCTAACATCGCAGATACTATATCTTATATCTAGGTTACACAAAAATGAAGCTTGACAGTATCCTCTAATCAGATGAGGAGCATGACCCTGAAGATCTGAGACACCAGTCTGCTTCTCTGCCAATATAATGTGCCAGCTTTGTTTTCAGGAAAGTACTTGCTAAAGCGGCTTCACAGTGCTGCTAGCTTATTTCATTTACCCCTATGATGATTTGCCTTTTAGCACTATTAGTGAAATAAAAAAATAAAAAATAATAAAAGCTCCAAGGGTTCAAGATGGACTGACCCAGAACAAGATCTCAGTTTCTGGCCTTGGAGACAGTTCTCCTGCAATCAGCACTGCAGCTGCAAATACAAACAGTAAGAGAGAACAGATCTTCATAAAAATGCTGGACTGAATCATCAAATCTGTTGAGAATATGCCTTCCATTTAATCAAAGGAAATATTTAAGCATTAGCAGTATTCAGAAGCTACAAATTAATTGGTACTTGTAGGCAGTGATTATGTTTTCCATTTTTCTTGATATTCACATAAATATGTGTGAAAGATTGGTTGCCCGGCTCTACTAGGAGTGGGGGCTCCCCACAAGTATTTGCAGAGCTAGTGGGGAATCAGCATCAGAAGAAATCCATCCCGGTTATTACCTCATGGTATACAGCAGGGTGCCGTCATCCTCCAGGCGCAGAAGTTTGTTTGGGGTTGTCATGTTGTGAGCAATAGATTTCTTGCCATTGTGGAAAAAAGTGTCCGGGGTCCAAATCTTGCTGGCGAGCAGGTTGTTCAGAGGGAGGCGTTGCATAGGCCCTTTGAATCGCAGCCTTTCGTCTTTCCAGCTTTGTCGGAAAAAAACGTCAATGGTGTATTCCTGGCACAAAGAAACAGTCAAGATATTGCAGGGTCTGAATAGAAGCGATGGTTCCAAAGCAAAGTAAATACAATGGAGTCGGGAGCCATGCACTCGAACTTACCATTTCTGTGTCTGACACGGGACCAAAACTGGTAACATAGATGTCTGTTTTCACCTGAGTTATTCTCTCTGTAATAAAAATAGGCTCTGCATTAGTAATTGCTCTAAGATGCAAGTACGTGCTTCTGATGCATTTCTCTATTAACAATTTCTGAATCACTCAAAAATCCCCAAAAGCTTAAATTTAAGAAGTTGTTTTAGGAGGAATTTCATCCTCGATCAAATGCAGATGTCAATCTTCGGGAGCTCAGGCTCTCTGCTTATAATCAGTGGCAAGAAACAGGCCCTTCGAAGGTACGATTCCTCTGACCGACAGGTTTCGACACCTACTATGGGATGAGATGAAGTGAGTCTTGGCAGGACCTATTCCCCTCTGCTGGCTTGGGTGATCTGACCAATTTCAGACATCTCTATTATAGATGTCCAAAGTTAGGTAAAATTAATACTACCTTCAAGACTCTTAAATCTTTCTGGCATCTTTTCAAATCCAGGACTAATTTAATTTAAGGGCAGAAATTTCAGAAGCTGGTTACATAAGATAGGAGCATCGAGCCCTATTTTCAAGCATCTCTGTGTAAAGTGAGAGGAGAAGGAGAGAAAGGGATGAAAGCAATGTGTTGGTCTCACAAGAGGAAGGGGAGGGGGTAACCAGATTAAAAAAGGGCCAGGAAGAAACATAACAGATGGTTTACACATGGTAGAAGATGAGAGAAATCTGGGGGATCGAGAGCTGAAGGAGGGCTCAACAAGGTTAGGATGGCAAGCAACTATTCACATGTTATGGTTTTAAAATAGCTGCTATAGAGGTTATCAAAATGACATATCAATACAGATTCACTGTAGCTGTCTAAAAATAGATGGTTTGGGGATCTGTTTTTAACAGAGATTTTTGACACCGGCGTAATTTTATACATGCTGACCAGTGAGGGAACCTTGCAGCAACCTGCTGGCACCCTGTCTCGCTCACCTTAGGGAGTACCAGAAAGAAAAGAAATCCAAACTGTATTCAGTTACAGAAAAAATGCATCACACATGCTCTCCTAACCCAATCTCAGATGACCTCAATGACTGAAAGAAGATGACTTCCAGTGACCTTTGTATTGTTCCCTGTTTGCCAGAAGACAAATGTACTTTTCTAATGAAACACAACTCCCTCGTCAAGGCCTGTGCTGAGAGCAGGCACCCATTTGGGAAGGCATCACGTAGACGATGGTCCCGCATAGCGGGGGACCGGCCACAGCGAACGTGTTATCCTACCTCCCAGTCCCGGGCGCAGTCGGTTGTCGTAGCCGTCCAGCAGACCGTCCAAGATCCTGGTGAATATAGTGATGTTGTCATTGGTGTCCTCTTTTCCCGATGCTGTTGGCGTTTGCGAGAAGCTATTTTATGCAAACAAAAGGAAACACGTCAAAAGCCATGCCAGCCTCAAGGGGCTTCAGTCTCAAGGGAATTTTGTGACGGAGCCCCCGAGCATCCTGCAACTCCAGCTGAGCGGCACAGGGAGCTGCGACGATTTCATCACCGCTACAAGCAATCATAAATAGCTCTCCCTGGAGGAAGAGGACCCGAGGAAAGGACCCATGCCATGGATGTACAGCCCTGGGGTGCCGCATCGAGGGACACCTGAGCCCATGGACCCTCTTGCACAGGGAGATCCCAGTACCCTGCCCCACCGCAGCCCCACTGCTTCCCCAGCACTGACACGTCTCCGTCCTGGGGCCAGCAAAAGCTGTAACTGGTTTTTCCCCGGGTTAGCTCTCCAGTCTTCGGGAACTGCATCAGCTGGCAGAGGAGCTGCACGAGCAGCACAGGTTTGCCTGGGGACACTCCTTCAAGTCTGCCTGAAGGTACTCTTTAATACTTACATGCCAAACAGCTTCTAATTTCCACAATGTATGTATGTAATCTATTGCCAGAACAAAGGATGAACTCTAACCTCATTTGAGAATAACGAACTCCCACTGCATTCAAAAGTCCCACCCCTGATCACTGGGATATCTGAAAAAATATACTGCGGTACAGAAAACACAGTTCTTCATTCCTCCTCTCTCTTTTGCATAAATTAGTCCTCCCTTGTAGTATGCAAATAACAACAACATGTAGTGGGCCTCATTTCATATCTTTTGGGCCAGATTTGTTGTTATTCCAAACTCTTTTTTATTTCCGTGAGATACGTACAGAAGTATTTCAGATATGGTCCTTTAAGCCCATAGAACATCACTGATTTTTTTTATTTTAAATTTGTCTGCTCAGGTATCCATGGCTCAGACCTAGGAAGCTGATTCTCCAGCTCACAGCACAACCATAACTTGCATTTTTAAGTCCATTTGATTTTCATTTAAAGAGGCTCAGGAGAATCCCCTGCCTACTAACGTCTTTGCTTACCTAAAGAACAGACATATAAGTTTATCCATAAGCATGCTTCACCTGCAACAAGCAATGAGCATCTCTTAAGTCAACAAGTTTGCTCACACTCGGTGCTTATTCAAGTTTCGGCCTCTGCTGAAATCACCAAAAAATGCTGCGGCTGCGACAGAGGGCACATCGCCCCACTAGGAACCGTACCCTGCCTCATGCACCCTGCCAGCAGACAGGAAACACTTCAGCTCCAGCAGCCTGAGCTCACTGTGATCCAGTCACCCAGAGATAAGAAAATAAAAAAAAATAATCCATGTTTATTTACTACCAGTCCCCAGGGAAATAAATCAGTAAATAAATAAAGAACCTCAAAGCATCCCTCTGAACAGCTTGCTTTGCAGAATGCTTATAACGTGTTAGGCTTACCTAACAGAACAGGATTTATACAAGAAAGATGAGGGACCTCAACCTTGTTTTACCCATGCAAGGTTTACACTCACGGGACCTCGCTGACCCTCGACAAGCTCAAAACTGGAGAGCCCAAGGCCACCGAGGAGCTCCCCTTTGCTGCAGGCAGAGGCATAGCTGCAAACCTCACCCGTTTTTCAGGCCATCCCATCTCTCCGTGGTCACAAGACAAAACGAATTTTTGTTTCCTATGCTGTGACCACAACCTCCAGTCAATAACTGAGGCAGGCAACATCACGGATATGTTTGACTATAATGAAAGACAGTTAATCCAGCAGATGCAAACCGATTACAGAAACGTTAGACAATCCTGCAGACCGGACCATTCGAGACAAAAGCCTGTATGCTTTTTTGTCGATCGTAACCCAAGGGATTCACTGCGTAAAGGTGAATATTTACAAGCAGCAGCCTAACGAATACAAACAGGAGACAGTAGTTACAGAGGTTCTTACTATGCAGCGACTGTAACTAATGCTTTGGCAAAATCCTAGAATACTATCTTAAACTTTTCTCATTTCTTTTAGCTTCTTTTTTTCATAAGAAAGAGATATGCATCATGCTGCCTGCCTGCTTCACCATATCAATGTACAAACCCGTTTTCATTTTCCAATGCATCTGACAAAGAAGCGGAGAGATCAAACTTCATTTCATTCCTGCAAGTTTCCTGAGAAGCGGTGACTAGACCAGGGGAGAGCGATCTAAATTAGTGCCTCATTAAGTAAAAATGTGAGGTCAGCAGTCATCTATTCCCTCTGGCTGGCTGGCTGGGCCAGTCAGCACGCATGTGGCTCAGATACAGCCTCAGCAAAACCAGCCCACCTCCTCTCTGCTAATTAAGAGATATGGAGGAGACTTGCAGGGTGATTAGGAAAGATCCTGGAAGAAAAGGACCGCAGAGGCAAAATGTAGGTGTTGCAATGGGAGATGGGAACAAGGGATGCCAAATGCGGAGCCGGGATTATTGCAAAGGTACGGTGCTGGGGGCACAGGGTACAAAGCTTCACTAGTTTCTCTGCTCTTGAAAAAGCTTGTTATTTTTAGTGCTTATGGCTGAATTCAAAGCCAATTGAACTCAGAGGGAAGATTTCCATTGAACTATTTTTGTGGGGATGGGACAAAATATACTTAGTTCTCATAACTGCTCCTCTGAATCTAACGAGAGTAATTGATGCTGCTTCCTTCCGTCTCAGCTATGGACATCTTTCACAAGAATAGTATACACACCTCAAATACTGAAATACTTTTCTATCTCCACAAGAAAAGCTAATTAATAGATGAAAAAGATGTAGAAACAACTAGGGTGAAGACTCATAAAAAGTCTGCACTTCATCTGCAAAACTGCAATCCAATTTAGATTTGGCAGATCGCTTCACCCGAAAAAGAAGGCATCTGATGCTGAATTTTGGCGAAACGTCAGTATTATGTGAAGTTGCGTTTGTAGACGGATTACTGTTTGCCATTAATGCAAACGTTACCTTTTCTCTCACAGAAACGTTAGCTTATAACTTCCATTTTTGATATTGTTGGTGACATACACGTTTTGGAGTAAGTGCTGAGGTCTTTTATGACATAAGACCTTTAAACTGTACTTGAAAAGTTATGTGCAGATATTAGATACTATAGCTTTATGAATAAAGAGAAAACAGGTGATATCCTAAACTAATTATTTCCACACAGCTAAAGATCAGGTTTTATCAACATATTAGCAGGTAAGCACATTATTGCCTCTCTGCAACCAAAAGTTTTTTTATAGCAGACACTTTCAGTTATGGATAAAAATAAACCTAGAGAAGAACCTTACAAAATGCTAAGAAAATTCAAAGATAATTATATTTAAAGCTCATTATCAAACATAAACTAAACCAACCAGGAATACTTCTCATCACATTTATTTAATAGTGCAATTTCAGGGTGACTGAAAAAATCAGAAGCCACAGAAGAGGCCCATCAATGTAAAATGTAATAACTCTCTAAAGATGCTCAGCTACCTCTTCCGAGACGTTCATCATTTACCATTTTAAACATCACTGTCTTTTTTGCCATCTAGTCAAAATCATGACAGATACTATTCATAGCTTAGTTGTAATAAGAGCAAAACGTATGGTAGATATTTAATGATTTTCCCAAAACTTTAAAAAAAAAGGTAAAAGACACTGGAAAAATAACTGAGAAGCATTTTGTGGTTGAAAGTTGTATTTGTTTTTCTCTCTCTCTTAAGAGTAGAGTTTCCAATAACCTGCTTTAATAGGATTGGAATTATACCAGAACTTCAGACAAATTAATAGTTTGTGGAAAATAGTGGAGAACGCGCTTGCAGACTTTTGGATACTGTCAGCTGGCCAGACGTCAAAGGAAATAGATTTACTTCTCTAAGTTAGCTTCTTGCCATCTCTTACAGATTCTCGTGATCTAAAAATCCTGATATTTTGTGAATTTGTGCAATGAAGATGCAATTCTTTCACATCAGATTAGGATAGAGGAGAGGACTGACTAAAATGATGAAGCTTTAATGGCCTTTGCAGATCTTTAAAGAATAATTTCATTCTTTATTTAGCAAGAGCAGTATTTTATTGGGACTGAGCAATTTGTCAGCAGTACAATAAAGCCTGTTTTTTGTAGGGCGATGTCTTATCGTCCTCACCTCCTCGCACCTTAACACCCCTTTCAATATCCTGAATTTCTCCCAGTTATTTAAAGACCTCCCGGCACTCTCAGCTCCCCAAGTCACCGACCTGCAGGTTTACTAGGAGGCAACACATGCCAGGGCTGATCCTGCACCAAGCAGGAGCTGATGGCCCGCAGGTACCCGCCTGCTGTTTGGCCAGCCAGCAGGACAAGCGAAACAGAGATGCTGAAGCCGTAGCTTTCTGTTCGGCAGAAGGATTGACTGAGCCTGCCTCCTCCCAGCAGTTCTAGGTACCCACTTAGTGTTCCAATTATTAAAATTGTCTAATGGGGTCAAAAAGCTATCTATCTGGAGACATGGAGAAGGAAAGAAAAACAGAATTAAAAAAAAAAAAAAAAGATAGGCATGACTGTATAAGCATATGATAATTCTTACAACATTAGTCTTAAAAATATGAGGAAGAATTCTTTAGCATCTGCAAGTGTTTGGAAAGGGATAACCCAGCAGAACTAACTGCTTAGGGTTGCAGCAACTAACTTGAAATAACAGCCTGAAGGAGAGGTATGTTTAGCCTAAATAGCAGGATTATGGTCTTAGTGATAAGGGCTGTGAGCTAGTGGAAAAGTATGCGAAACTACAGACACACCACGGACTGAATTCTTACAGTGTACAAAGAAGTCTTGCCTTAGCTACATTTAATTGGGATCTTCTGTTTTCCATGTTTCTACTATTATAAATATTATTAGCAGATGGCAACTATACTGTGGTTACACCAACAACATCCGTCCCCATTGGTTTCAGCTCTCACACAGATTTCTGAAATTGCACATCTGAAATGCAAAAACACAGGGACCGTGCGTCACCAACGCGTCACCAGAGATGTCCCCATGGACAGTATGGGACTTGCGAAAAAGATTCAGGATGCCGTAAGGTTAGCCGGCATGGCGCCGACCACGTGCTACCTCATCTCAGGGAGATCTCGGTGCAGGTGGTCACCCATCGTGCCGACCCTCACAGGGCTGCAACCGTGTGGGCTCCCCGAGGATCAGAAAGTGCAAGATGCTGGGCAGTGCCCCAGCACCCACCGAGTCTGGCAGGACAGCACCCTGCGTACATTGATTTGCTTCCTGCAGGATGCTGGCAGCGTCGCTCTTGTGGGCATCCGTCTGAAGGGAGCAGGATCCAAATTATTTTGAATTTCCACTGACCCCTTGCCAGGAGAGCACCCACCTCCTGCTTGGTTTTGTCAGGCTGACCCTGTGGGCCTTACGCTCATGAAACCGTGACTGAATTCAGTGCAATCCTTCACATAAAACAAATGGGAGGAATCAGCCTCTTGTCTCATCTGAAAACACTCTTCACGGTTATATTTGGCTTTTAATTATTCTCTAGCTCTGTTATTAATACATACTTTCAAGACAATGGTGAACTATCTTGACATACTTCAGTAAGATACCTTAACTCGTTAGAGCATTATACGACTCAAGGCTGAATTCAAGCAAGCTTGAAAAAACCTGGACTCTGCTGGACCATTTCTGGAGAAGAAGACTCATAAAACTGTTACACCAACAACAGTGAGGGGCTTCGCATCCTCTTCTCGTTTCATCTGTATCTTTGAATTTTAATTCAGTGATTTTTCTTTAAATAACTTCTACCAGCTATGCCTACAGTCCTTCTTGACCACCTATTGATGTGGATAACTCTCGATAGTCATTCCACATTTATGTTAAACATTAATCACAGACTTTTGCTGAGACTTCCAAAGTAGCCGAGGAGACTGAGAGACATAATTCCTGTTTATTTTACCAGGCATTGTGCATAAAAATCCCCCAAGGTGGCTTTGGCTATGTCAGCAAAAACTGTATTTATGATTTAATATAAATATGGAATGGCTATGGAGAATCGTAGACAAATCTCTGCCTTCATCTGCAATGTCCTACTGTATTTTTAATTTGTGCTCGTTTGACCAATCACTTTTATCTAGCACATTGCAAAATGCACTGCAATGTAACAGTGCAGTCCAAACACGGATGAAACTAATAAAGAAGAACCCAGTAGCAACAGCAAGTATTATCAGTATTAGATTCTTGCAGTTAATATAGCAGCCTACATGTAAATTGTACCGTTCTGTCCTGAAGAGTCAGTCCCAAAGCACTTAGCAAATTACACTCTGAAACTGCTTCTGCCTCTGAAACAGAAGCGCTGGAGCATCCTCTGTCTTTTGAGCGGGGTCAAAATTCAGCCCTAAGGCAGCGTGTGAATGGTACAGCGAATTGAAGCTGCTTATCTCTGCAGGCCCGGACTAAAATTACTAGATCAGAAATGGGGGGTGTGGGGGGGAGGTTACGTGATGATCTCATTTTAGTGCACAGAAGCTTTTTGAGTAACTTGCAGAAAACAAGTGTCCTAGTTTCCCGTAACTGTCCTGTTCTGATTATCTGCCAGGTTACAGGTCACACCAATTGCTACCTAGGATTTAGATTCAGTATTTGCTTTGGAGTCGAAAAGGAGAGCTAAACCCTCTTTCTCCGTGCCCCCCCCCCCCCCCCCCCAGCCCATTCTTCTGTTAGAGGAGGGACACAGTTAAAAGACTCCACACCAAACAGGTCACGCTCAACTATTGCAATGTGCTGCCTTCTGCAAGGATGATGGACAATCAGGAAGGCTTTAAGGTTATAGTCCTCAAAATTTTCTCAATGTGGTAATACTTTGTCAAATCACAACCGTGTTAAGACAAGTTTAAGACCAGGCCCACGTTATCTAAGCTCTCCTCACATCTATCACAAAATCCAGGGAGCTTTGCCTTAGACCACAGTGAAAGGAGGATCAAGCTTTTCCAAGGTGAATAAATGGGTGTGCAGCTCTTTGCATCCTTTGTACTTGGTGGTCCTACAACCATTCACGTAAGCCACTGTGGTCACAGGCTTCTGCCTGCCTGCATGGGACACACGCTGGAGACAGGGCTAAGTTTTGCTTACAGCATGAACAGTCATCACTGAAAGTCTGGTCTTTCTCCTAGTTCCAACCTGGAAAAAAATCACTTTGCTTGAAGTCATAAACTGATTTGCATCTCCATTTTGTATCTTCTTATAGCAAGGAATTGATGGGTGTGCTTGTGAATCAGCACGTTGGGAGGATTCGTTTTTTTCTGGTGAAATCATAAATAATTGTTCTCCTCCACAAAGAAGAATCAACCTACGTTTCCAGAGCACTTGCAGAAATGCTTTTTCTAGGCTCCATTGCATAGCCTGATTTTGGAAAGTTCTTAAGATCTCTGGGTTTAGGAAAAAAAGCGTATAAATAGGGGGTTCCTGTTTGGTTGGTTTTTTCCTAAGAGCTACAGTAGGAGTATTTCTTCAATACAGTTTTCAGAATATCACCATCAGGAAAGCATCCGAAGTAAAAATAAGGAAACAGGATTCCTTGTTATGTGCTTCAGGGAAACACAATTTCTATTTATTCCAGCAAGTTTCAAACTCAGCCATCCTTCTGAGCAGTCACGATCTTAGCTTACTCACTAGGAAAGCCTGTACCAGCTCACAGCATGCACCGAGTCCTGCTGTTGCAGCCTGGCGACTACTGCCTATAGTCTGCACCCGCCAGGTGAGAGGGAAGGGGCAAGCCCCCCTCATCGCAGCCACGGGGGCAGGGAGCACCGCAGCCCCCGGCCGTTCTACGCCCAGGGTAGGCCTGGTCTGAGCATCCTGTGCCCCCCCAAGCCTCCCCACAACAGCGTTACGGGCATGAAGAACCGATACGTGACAGTAAATTTGAGCAAGAAAGCAAATCGCTCCCTTCCCCCTGACACCAGCAAGTTAAGATGAAATGCAAAGCCCGCTTGTTTTGTTCGGCGGCTCCGCATCGCACGGAGCCAAGGTTTTTCATTTCCTTAAAAAAACCCACAGCAAAAATTCAAACGCAATTGGCAACTCACCCGAAGTGGCTGGCTAAACTCATGGAAATGCAGAAGAGGAAGAAGTTTTTGATCATGATAAAGCCAGAGACCATCCCATTGTCCATTCCAGAGGAGAGGAGGAACGCAGGTGGTTGCTTTGGGAAAGGTGCAGCTGCTCACTTGGTTCTTACGCTGCAACAATACAAAAAAAAAAAAAAAAAAAGATAAATTATTACGCGGACAAACAGCAGGATAGCCGAGTTCAGCTAACACCGCATCTTCTGCTATCTCTGTTTTTCACAAACTTATCTAGGCTTATGTAAACATCAGCTGTTTATGTAAAATTGTATATCTTCAAGGACATGTTTTACCTTCTGCTGACAGCAAACTGCAAAACAGGAAAAATTCTTAGTGGCCCCGTTTTCCCTTGTATTTGTCCGTGATAGAATAACTAAAGAAACAGTCACCATTTTCCAAATGCCACTTTCGACCCTTTACCTATTTCCACAACTTCCACACGCCTGCAAACCCAGGGCAGTGTGCAGCCTCTGCATCCCTTCCTTCCATCGCAATTTTTTTCCCATTAAATACCCGGCTTCCCTTTCCAAAATCCCAGTTGAAATGCCAAGAAACACCTACTGCTTCTTGGAATTCACGCTGCTGATGCACGGCTTAGCAAAAAGAGGGTGGGATGGGGGGGGATGGTGGTGTAAAAAGTGACCTTCCTCGCAAAGGCACATAAACCTCACGCTAGCACGAAGAATGACAGTAATGTAGCTGCTCCAGCGATTGCCGCTTTTCGGATACCTGCCTCAGCGACCAGATCACCAATTTCAGCATTGTGCACTAACGTTTTCCTCTGTGCCCTATTAAAAAAAAAACAAAACCAACAACAAAACAAACAAAAAAAACCCCCAACCAAACAACCCCCCAAAAAAAGAAAACCAAAACCAACAAAACCCCCAAAACAACCCCCAAAAACACACCCAGAGGGGAGCTGCCTGTATTTTCCACCCGAACCCTGTGCCCCCGCGCTACACCGCTCAGCAACTTACTCTCCCCACGCCGCCGGCGCAGCAAGGCGAACAGCCCAAACCACAAGCCGCCCCCCCAGGGCTCCCCCCGCCCGGCCCGGGCTGCCCCGCGGCGGGTCCCGCTCCGCTCCGCTCCGCGCCGGGCACTGCGGGGCCGCCGCTCCCTTCCGCACACGCGCAGCCCCGACCCGCCCGCACCTGCCCGGCGACCGCCGCCCGCTCCCCTCCGCCGCTGCCCGCGCACTGTGCCCCGGGGCGCCGCGCACCGCTCCGCACCGCTCCGCGGAGGGTGGCACCTGCCACCCCTTCCATTCTTCCCTTCCCTTCCCATGCCGTGCCATCCCCCGCGGCGCCCCCGGGCTTGCCCCCACCCTGCCCGCCCGCCAAAGTTTCCCGCGGCCATGTGCGCGGCGCTGGGCGCAGCGGCGGCCACCCGGGGGGGGGGGGCTGAGGGCAGGGCTCCCCGCCACCCTCCGCCGGCCCGGCCGGGCGCGGGAGCCCTGTGCTTACCGGCAGCCGACGGGGGGGACGAGGCCGAGGGGGCGGTGTTTGCCCGAAAGTTGCGGAGCGGGAGCGGAGCGGGAGCGGCGGCGCTGCCTCCCCGCCGCTGGCAGGCGCGGCCCCGCCGCAGCACCGCCCCCGCGCCGAGCCCGCGGACGGGAGCGCGGGTCGATGCGCGGGGCGCGCCAGCCCCTCGGGGACCCCAGCGGGGAGCAACACCACCCCCCCCCCCCCCCCGTCCGGAGGGTCCTGCGGGTCCCCGGGCTCCCGGGAGCAGCCCCCCCCCCCCGGGCACGGTCCTGGGCGAGCCCGTCCGGCGCTGACCCTCCGGGGGGGAGAGCCCCTGGCGCAGCCCGGCCCGGCCGTGCCGGTGTCGTGTAACCGTGAGGGAAGGGCCGTTCCCGACAGCGGGTGAGGCTTGGCGGTGTATAGACTCCTTACACACACACACATAAGCGTACATACGTATAGACACCCATACATACATAGATCTGTATCTATATTCCTCTTCTATAGCCAATGGACCTCATCTAAGCCATTATAACTCTTAAATGCTGAACTGGGGATTTGTGCCTGCAACATTAACTCTGTTTGTACACCCTCACTGTTAGGCATCCGTGGCTGGTATCGGTATTAAAAATTTCAAGAGACCTGCAGTAACGTCGAGGTTTCCTTGTGACTGTATGCAGTGTTATTCCAGAAAAATGGATGCACTGCTTCACAGTCTCAATATAGGGAGCGTTACACTGGCTACGTGTTCAAGTCACGTATATTATATACTGCCCGCAGGTGCGGAAGGATTGGTGCATTCTGAACTGTCCAAACGATGACATGAGTGTTGTATAGTCCCACTTCCTGTGGATTCCTTGAGATGCACGCGACATTTTGTAGCATGTGCGTTTTACATGTGATAAGTGTATACTGCTGTGACCACACTTCGAAATAATACTCCAAACTCAGTTATTAAATTATCAGATCTAACGAGGTAATGTCTGTCTTTCAGGCAACATTATGGATAAGAGAAGCATTTGTCTTTTTCCTATACCCATAAAGAAGCTCTATGAAATTAATCCCCCCACTGAAATCAGTATTGATTCTGTAGCTCATTGCCACAGAGGGTGCTGCTATACGTGTGCCTAGTTCACGGTCTGCACGGTTTGAACTGGAAACTGGTCCTTATGAATTTAAATTTCCACTTTTTTGATTATATGTGGCGCTTAGCTGCGTTCAGGTTTTCCAGCAATGATTTATGATCTTAAATGCGGAGCCAATGACATACGTTGTTGCTCGTTGTTCCTTAGTGACTTCAACAAATACGAAGTTGTGAATGAATGTTGCTATCAGAATAGCTCTCCCGGTGCTTAAAAATATCTAAGTAGTATGAAGCGCCAGTAGTTTCTCACGATAATGTTCTTGCCTGGGAGTGTTTAAATCAGATTTTTTACAGTGCTTTGATTTCTAGTATGAACTATTTATATCTCCATATAGGTGATGTTGTAAAAATATGCGATCTTTAAATAATTTTACCAAAGAAAGCGGTAGAAACATTGGCCTAGCCTTTCTGTGTGAGCGGCTGGGAGCCGCGCTCTCCGGCTGCTCGCTCCAGCAGAACCGAGCCTTGATTCCTCTGACTCGCTACGTCTCGGTGAAGCCATATGCCGCAGATCCACTTCTGCAAAACCAAAGGGAGAAAGCGTTTAAGACTCGGGGAAGCGAAATAGCAAGAAAACGGTCAAGAAAAGCCTAAAGAAAAAGACAAAAATAAACGGGAACGCGCCTTACTCGGCTGATAAACTCCAGCGTCACGCACAAAGCCGCGCTCGCCGTGAATAAACGCCGCTCCGCGCCCACGCCGCGCCGAGCCCCACCTGGTGTCCCCGTCCCGGTGTCCCCCCCCCCGCCCCGCGGTGCTCCCGCCTGGGCAGCGGGCTGCAGTTTGCGCCGCCGCCGCCAGGGGGCAGCGCAGCTCCACGCAACCCCGGCGGCGCGGGCAGCGCGCGGAGCGGGCAGCGCGCGGAGCGAGCGGTGGCGCCCGCGGGCCGCGGCAACCCCCGGGGCTGGGGGCTGGTGTTGGGGGGGGGGGGGGTACCGGGCAGGACCCCCTGGGTAATTTGCCGAAAAGGGTGCCCGGTAAGGCCGCTGGGAAGCCACCGCTTGCTGTGCGGAGCCTTAAGTATAGCGAAAATTAATTGACCGGGAAGAGAAGGTATCTCAGGCATCGCTGGTGGTGGTTATACCCGCCGGGAAGCGCATCTGATGGCTCCTAACAGCAGCGTCGGGGTTGGGTTGGGTTTTTTATTCCTATCGCCTTGTCTGTATGGTAGCAGTGTAATACAGATCTGGTTCTGTTTGCCAGCTAATTGTAGCTAATGATGCAATATATCTGAAACACATTGTTTATAATGCAAGGTATTAACTCCTGGGCAAAGGTGCTTTCTCGAGAGCTTGTCAGACATTAATTGCATAGGTTTTCGGATTGGATCCCTGCAGGATGGTGGCTTTGACCTGTGACAGTGGAGTTATTACAAGCAATAGAGAGATCTTTGCTTTGAAGGCAACGGTATTGTACATGTCCTCCGCTGTGTGTTTTTCCAGGCACTCCATTGTGATTCACACTTACCCTGTTTGGATTCTCAGCCTCCTTGTTCAGTTTTAAAGGATATGTTGAATTTAGTAGGCAAAACAACCGCTTTTTATTGTGGTCAAGGAAATGTTTTGTTTGGTTGGTTGGCTTGTTGGTTGTTTTCTGCACTGGTGTTTAGCAAAAGCCATCATAGCCTACCAGAAGGCATTTCATATGTGATTTTCTTTACTATTTGGGACAAGATTTGCGTGGTCCCTCTCTGACATTTCTCCTCCCCACATCATTAAGTAATGTTGCCTATTTGCAGAGATAAATGCATTTGAGTTAGACCATCCTCTACACAGGACTGAAACAATAGAACAGGTAAATTGTGCCGTGATTTTCACTGTGGTATGTGTGAGTACTTACATACTCAGGATCTCACTGGGAAATGCATACAAGTCCTAACAGCGTGACACTCTGTGTCAGAAAATGTCCTGTTTCTCCAGCAGCCAAAGGCATCTCTGTCCTGAATCAAGCTGTTCCTTCTCCCAGGAGAGCTACCGAAAGCTCATGAAGTTGCACAGAGGTGTGGCATGCTGTGGGTATTGACCCAAGCAGTAGGGTCTTCAGAGGCATTCTCTTCTGCCAAAATATTTCACTTTTGACATCTAGGTGGAGAGGATTGCCTGTTTTCTTGAAATCTTCTGCCTTTGGCCTCCTAGCTAAGACTGCACAAAATGCAGCACTTGGGACAGTGATTTTGGTGATACAAATCCTTTTCCCATCAACTAACTTGGCCACTCTAAATGCAGAGTCAGGATCTGAACAAAGGGTGAAAGTCTCATTTCCACTCCCTTCTTTCTTAGTATTTGTGGACATGACAGTCAAGAGGCTTCTACTCAGCCTTGGTGAGACACACCTGGAGTGCTGGGTCCAGCTTTGGGCTCCCTAGTATGAGAGAGGCATGGACATAGTGGAGAAAGTCCAGCAAAGGGCCAAGAAGACTGTTAAAGGACTGGAACATCTCTCCTATGAGGAGAGACAGAGAGACTGTTCAGCCTGGAGAAGAGAAGGCTCAGGGAGACCATCTGTATAAACACCTGATGGGAGGGAATGACGAAGAGGGAGCCAGGCTCTGCTCAGTGGTGCCCACTGACAGAACAAGGGGCAGTGGGCATGAATTAAAAACCATCAAATGCCATCAGAACACACAAAACCATGTTTTTACTTGTGAGGGTGACCGAGCACTGGAACAGGCTGCCCAGAGAGACTGTGGAGTCTCCTTCTCTGGAGATATTCAAAACCCGCCTGGACGTGATCCTGTGCAACCTGCTCTAGGTGATCCTGCTGTAGCAGGGGGGTTGGACTAGATGATCTCCAGAGGTCCCTTCCAACCCTTGCCAATCTGTGAATCTGTGAATCTGTAAAGTCTCCGCCTGTGGAGATACTCAAAACCCAAAGGACAATGCTCCTGGGAAACCTGCTGCAGCAGACCTTGCATGAGCAGGAGGAGGGACTGGCTGATCTCCAGAGGTTCCCTCCAGCCTCAGCCATCCTGTGATCCTCTAAGCTATGAAAACAGTGTCATCCTATGAAACTCTTTATTACTTTCCCCAACGTATTCCACAACTGTATCTGGTAGTGAAATGATACAAATAACCTTGCTGATATGAGAGCTATTAGAGTCTGATAGATTTTGAATCATTTGGTGTATTTCTGTACAGTAAGGAGGGATACTAAAAGCCTTTTCTTTCCCTCATGCACGCCCTCTCCACAATGCCATGGACACCCACAAAACAGGACCAGTGACCTGCCTTTCACTTGTCTGACGGGCCACGCTGCAGACAGAGCTGCACTTAGGACCTGGTGTTTTGGTGGTTTGTTTTGTGCACCCCGATGGCAATAGAGAGCGACTTAATGGAGCTTTGTGAAAAGCGCCTGGGGGCAGAGTAATGTTGGTAAGGATTGCTCAGAGGCAGAGTTGGTCCCTTTTTGTGTGACACAGAATAGATCAGTGGTGCCACTGGGAGAGAGAGGCAGGTGGCTGCCCTCCCTGTTCCAGCAAAATTCCAGCTCATTGTGAAAAGCAACATCTTTAGCATTTAGTGATGCTTCTGCGTGCTATTTGTTGTGATTCCCAAATATGCAGGTTCAAGGGTCTAAAAACTGCTTCCAAAGCTAATCCTGAGCGGGTTGCTTTCTGCACACATTCAGTTTAAAAATGAACTAAAGGCTACATTTTCTGTTTGGCAGTTCATCCTACCTGTTACGGGCAACCTATGCTTCAGTCCATTTCCACCTATTAGACTAACAGCTGAGCGAACATTGAGGGTATGCCTGAACGCTGCTATCAGGGATTTATAGCATGCCCTAAGCTTCACAGTGGTTCTGGAAACCACTCTAGGCACCGTACAGAGGTTCCTACTCCGAGATGAGAGCCTCGCGTGCTGGCAGCCCTATTTCTCACAGGTGGCTGGCAGGAAATTTGAGTGAGTTTGGATGTGTATTAGATACCGGTCTGCCCCATTGGACCAGGGAAATGATATCTAGAGATACATCCCCCACCTGAAGGAGTGGAGAACCTTTACAACATTTTTCAGTCTAGTGTAAGGTTTTAAATCCTTGGATTAGAGCAGTAAAGCAAACATTGTCTGTTACTTACAATGACATCCGAGTCTTTCTGCATAAAGATGCATAAAAGGGCTCCATCGTTTTCCTCAAACACACCTTGTTGTCTGACTCCTTACCATTCCTTTCTCCCTTATAGATCCTATCCTACCTAGAGGTTCACCCAGCTGGGCCAGATTTACGGTTTAAATTCCACCTGTGTGGCTGAGATGAGTGTAACTGTTGAAAGCCTGGAGCTGGTGGGAGAGGAGCATGGGGTCAGGGCCAATGCTGGGGTTCAGGCCTTTGCAAGGAAGTGTTGCGCACAGGCAGATTTTGATAGCTTACTCATGTCGGTTCAGCTTGCCAGTGAGATAGCCCTTTTCTCCTCTGTCCTGGAAAAGAGAGAATTTCCTTTACACCAGCAGAAAGCAATGCAAAGTCAGAGCATGGGGTCAAACCTGCTCACAGATGTTTTTTCCCACGGAAGAGTTGAGGTTTTATTCACATCCTTGCCAGGTTCAGGTGTGAAATCTTCTGTTTCTGCAGTTTACCAAAGTCTGCCCTTGAGATACAAACCATGAAAGCCAAAGGGATTTGCAACGTGTCCTGAACTGCTAGTTCACGATCTTAGATTCAGGGGGCAGAAGGGGCTACTTAGCAGCAGTCCCTCCTGCATCACACTGTCCACAAATTTCTATAGCAGTATAAACTGTGACTTTCTGGTTTGCTTTCCTCTTGCTTTGTGAGAATATAGGCTGTTTTTTCTGGGTATCCATGAACTCTGCAGCAAGTCACCTCCTCCGTGAGTGTTATAGCCCATAGACAAGTGCCTGCTGTTATCTCACCTTGAATCTGCCCCTGGTTTCTTCCCTTGTTGTTAACAGAGATAAGATTGTGGACTAGTGAGATTGGCATTGCAAGCAGAAGGAGATTTTAATTAAGGGTGTCACCCAGTCAAAGGTTATAACCCAAAGATCTCTCAGATTTGACACCCTGGGTCAAAATAACAAATTGATTTAACGTACGTATATGGACATAGTGGATACAGATGTGAAATTCATGTTTCGCCTACCTCTGAACTGGGCCCATTACAGGTTCCCTGCTTTGCAATCACAGACCTGGAGCTAATAGTATGGGAATGACAGTGCAAACAGATATACTTAAGCTTCTTAGGCCTACTGAAAAGCAGGTGTATTCCAAAACCAAAGTTAGATATATAGGGAGCAAACAGAAGCACATTTTGTCTTCTCCATCTGTGTGCTTACTCAGCAGTGGCAGTCATAGAATCACAGAATGGTTTGGGTTGGAAGGGACCTCAAAGATCATCTAGTTCCAACCCCCCTGCCATGGGCAGGGACACCCTCCACTAGACCAGGTTGCCCAAAGCCTCATCCAACCTGGCCTTGAACACTGCCAGGGATGGGGCCTCCACAACCTCTCTGGGCAACCTGTTCCAGTGCCTCACCACTCTAACAGGAAAGAATTTCTTTCTAATATCTAATCTAAATCTACCCTCCTTCAGCTTAAACCCATTACCCCTTGTCCTGTCACTACACTCCCTGATAAACAGTCCCTCACCATCTTTCCTGTAGGCCCCTTCAGGTACTGGAAAGCCACAATTAGATCTCCCCAGAGCCTTCTCTTTTCCAGGCTGAACAACCCCAACTCTCTCAGCCTGTCCTCACAGGAGAGGTGCTCCAGCCCTCTGATCCGCTTCGTGGCCCTCCTCTGGACTTGCTCCAACAGCTCCATGTCTCTCCTGTACTGGGGCCCCCAGAGCTGGACGCAGTACTCCAGGTGGGGTCTCACAAGAGTGGAGTAGAGGGGCAGGATCACCTCCCTCGACCTGCTGGGCATGCCTCTTGATGCAGCCCAGGACACAGTTGGCTTTCTGGGCAGCAAGCGCACACTGCAGGCTCATGTTGAGCTTCTCATCAATCAATACCCCCAAGTCCTTCTCCTCAGGGCTGCTTTCAATCCATTCCTTGCCCAGCCTATAGTCATGCTTGGGATTGCGCCGACCCACGTTCAGGACCTTGGACTTGGCCTTGTTGAACTTCATGCGGTTCACATGGGCCCACCTCTCCAGCCTGTCAAGGTCCCTCTGGATGGCTTGGTGTCTTCGGCAAACTTGCTGAGAGTGCACTCGATCCCACCGTCCATGTCGCTGACAAAGATGTTGAACAGCGCCAGTCTCAGTACCGACCCCTGAGGAACACCACTCGTCACCATTCTCCACTTGAACATTGAGCCATTGACCACAATTCTTTGAGTGCGACCATCCAGCCAATTCCTTATCCACCGAGTGGTCCATCCATCGAATCCATATCTCTCCAATTTAGAGACAAGGATGTTGTGCGGGACAGTGTCAAATGCCTTGCACAAGTCCAGGTAGATGATGTCAGTTGCCCTTCCCTTATCCACTGACGCTGTCACCCCATCATAGAAGGCCACCAAGTTTGTCAGGCACAATTTGCCCCTAGTGAAGCCATGTTGGCTGTCACCAATCACCTCCTTATCTTCCATGTGCCTGAGCATAGTCTCCAGGAGTGTCTGCTCCATAATCTTGCCAGGCACAGAAGTGAGACTGACTGTCCTGTAGTTCCCTGGGTCTTCCTTTTTACCCTTCTTAAAACGGGAGTTATGTTCCCCCTCTTCCAGTCGGTGGGAACTTCGTCAGACTGCCAGGACTTCTCAAATACGATGGCGAGTGGCCTGGCCACTTCATCCACCAGTTCCCTCAAGACCCGTGGATGCAACTCATCAGGTCCCATGGACTTGTGCACCTTCAGGTTCCTTAGATATTCTTGAACCTGATCTTCTACAGTGGGCGGTCCTGCATTCTCCCAGTCCCTGCCTTCTGTGACCTGGGCAGTGTGGCTCAAGCATTTGCCAGGGAAGACTGAGGCAAAGAAGTCATTGAGTACCTCAGCCTTCTCCATATCCTGGGTAACCAGGTCACCCGTTTCACTCCGGAGGGGACCCACATTTTCCCTCATCCTCCTCTTATCACTGACATACCTATAGAAGCTTTTCTTGTTGTCCTTGACATCCCTGGCCAGATTTAATTCTATCAGGGCTTTGGCTTTCCTAACCTGATCCCTGGCTGCTCGGACAGTTTCTCTGTATTCTCTGTATTCAGTCATTGTATCCCAACATTCCCAGGTGATTGCCTGTGGATCTTCCAGTTCCCCAGAATTTAACTTTTAAACATGAAGTATATAAACCATAGTTTTGCATAGAAAGAATAATGTAAAGGGTGAATAAGTGTTCTCTAAACACTTAAGATACTTGTAACTAATGTGTTCAAGGAGATAAGTCTACGTTAAACACTAGTGATACATGCTTACATCTAAAATGTTATAGTTTTCTGTGTAAACTTAGAGGGTTTTTTATTACACACAAGTGAGCATCAACTCAGAAAACCCCTGAACTGGAACTTTATGATCCCATCATATGTAAAATACCTTTAGTTAGTTTCTTCAAAATGGCAAAATTTACTGGTTAGTATTTTAGCTAGTTATATCAATATTTGAAAAATAATGGGTCATTAGGGTAGCGTTGTATATGATCTTTAGGACCTCAGTCTTCCTGACTGGTGATTTGGGTGCGTCTTTTCTGTAAGTACGATGCTGTGTGGCGCACTCCTTGTGAGGACACAGCACACCTTGAATGATACGGTTGAGCAAAAAACCCAACTTACTCTGTATTCTGAAGCATGTAAGTAAGAAAGCACGTTGTGGAAAATAACCACAATGATTCAGTTTCATACATATGATTCATAAAGAAAGATTAATCGGGCTTAAGCTAGAGCATACAGGTTCTGCATCAATATTCAATGCAGGGTTTATGCATATGCTACTGTACATGTAATTCCTTCATAACAGGAAGGAGAGAACAAATCTTAGAAGGAACAATGCAGAAATTCATTGAACTAAGATGGAAGAATTGATGTTGATAAATTCTTCATTAAGTATATATTCAAGTATTCATAATGGTGAGTGTATCCATAGACACTATAGGACTATAGTAACCTAATGTACTTAGTGATGTTAGGGACAGAGTACTTGAAGTTTAGAAATTGGTTACAGACAAGAGGTACCAAAATCTATTTGACAGTACATCTTCAAATTTTATTATGCATACATATGTATGTATATGTCTCTCTCATATTTAGGTTATAAGCTATAAATTTTTAGGCCCATTGATACATGTACGTACATATCAAGTCTACCTGTCAACTGGGTTCTGGCTACGTAAATGCTAAGGTAAGACTGAATTAGCACATTTTAAGTTGTGATGAAGTCAGGTCTTTTTGGCTGCTATAGTTTCCACATTTACTGCTTTTCTCTGTGTTGTTTACATACGTGCTGGGCGTATTGACAGAACTCATTATTTCTGTTTCCAATCATCACAGGTAACTGTCAAAGATACCAACAAATATTAGTTTCTGCTTCTGTAAAATTTACAAATGCTTTCTAGTCACCCTGTAATGATTCATTATAATAATTAACTTCTGCTACAAAATACTACATTAATGCATGGCATTTGGAAAGCTGTAGACACAACTTACATTTATTTTAGGATTTGCTATATACTGATTTTCAAGCTGAATTTATTGGCAAGAGTTAGGTGGGAATAAATGTTCTCAGCAGTTCCAAATCCCATTAAATGTGACTTCTGTTATATAGATTCAAGTGCAATAATTAATAAAATTTCAAGAGAAATGAGTTTTTAAATTGTTTGATCTGGAATTAACATCTACAGAAATTGGACAGAGCTGCTAAAAAAAAAAAAAGAAAAAGGAAATAACCTGAAAATCCCTGTATTGGAAAAGATATTGATGGAGATTTCACAATGATCTATATATAACACTACGAGATGTTAAATATTAATGATTGAACTATAGCAAGCATTATAATATACCACACCAATGCAGGTGATGTCAATCCTACAGCTTTCTGTGAAAATATTTTGTCAGTCCCAGAGCAGTAGAATTCAGGAAGATAACAATAATAACATATATTACATATCTCAATCAATAAATCAGATCTTCATGTAGTATAAATTGGCGTTAAGTGAAGGGCAGGGGAACTACATCCATACATCAGCTGAGATTATGCCTTGAGTGTGACCTAGTGATTATGATTCAGTCAATGAGCGTTTGTTTGAATCTGAAGAATAAGATTTGGCACAAATACTGAGTAGAGGATTTTTTTTTTCTTTTGGCAAATAATTTATTCAATGAAAAATGCAGGTGGCTTGCTCACAAAACAACTGCAGAGCAGGCTAAAATTTGGCAATTTGCATAGTCAGTGGAAAAAAAGTTGAGTAAAACACTAGATGTATTGAGCACTTTGGTTTTAATATTTCTTTAAAAGTCAGTAGGATGGAAGAGGAGGATCTAGCTGCAGAAAGAGTTAAGAACAGCTGTGAGGAATCATCATACAACCCATGCTTTGGATATTCCCTTTGGCTGCGAGAAATCCAGATTAACTCTTTGCTATGGGAAGACATCATCTTTTTCGACATAGGGAACTTGGTATGGATTTTCTTTGGTCTCTCCTAATGAACTGTTCCACTTCACAGAAGTGACGGGGTGTCCAGTGGGTCAGCTATCCAGTGGAGATGAATACCTATGTGCCAGCCCTCGCCAAGGAAAGCTTTGCCTGGAGGGAAGGAAAGCACCCTGCCTCCAAGCTGCGTATTTAGGATGTAGCAGATCCAAGTCCAGTCCCAGGTGCAGAGTGTTTTCCTTGACAACCCGTGCCATAGATTTTAAAGGAAGCAGCAGTCCCCAGGCTGCACACTCATTGTGTCTGGTCCTTCTTTAAAGTCCACAGCAACTCCATTGGCTGCACATTTTTGAGAAACAGGGCTACTTGCATAAGAAAGATGTACAGGATTAATCACCATGCCTTTCATCTTCAGCAACTGCAAACTGGTGGATTAGTTTCAGATTTGGGGCTTTATACTTGGATCACAGACTGCTGGTCAATTGTGTACAAGAAACTTTACCTGCTTGTCTAAACAGTACCACCTGTGGATCCAGGGAACTGACACCCACGTTAATTTTAGCAGCCAAAGAGTGGGAATGGTCAATGAACATAGCATCTCAGGTGCACAGAAGAGGATCAAAAGAATAGCTTCAAAGAGAAAAAAGTGACTTAAATAAAATATGACTGCTGGAATGGTTGCAGTTTGATCTACTGGTGTTTTCCCAGCTTACTAAAAAGAACAAAACAAGAGCCATCAAATGTTAATCAGATGCTTTTTGTGTGGAGAGCACTGGGGCAGAATCCTGGGTATGCTCGAGACAGCAAGAGGGAATGAGTTTCAGGTGAATAATCCAAGAGAAGAGACCTTAAGCCTGTCAGTTAGTCTTCCACTGTAATTGTGTTTCATCATGAAGTGCCATTTTGTTGAAATCAGATTATGGTGCTTTTATCACAGCTTTCTGAGTTCCAGCACCTACACCACAGGAAAAAGTAAATTGCCCACCCTGGAACCACCAGCACCCCAGCAGCTCAGGCATTCACCCAGGCGTGGGTGAACCAGGTTTAAGACCCTTTCATAAACACCAGACTCAAGTATTACTCTCTTAATGTAATGATAAACCCAATATTCTGGCAGCTGACTATTAACTGCGTGTCTTATTTCATGGATGACCAACTCGGGCTGCCCAAGGCTTATAGAGCACTTGCAGTGGTAGACAAAGTCGGTGAGAGCTGCGGTTTCTCAGCACCTCTGACTGCAAGGCAGTGCGGTCTCCAGCAATGTGCACAGGGCTTGCAAGCCATGAATTTTAATCCTTGCTTTGCCACTAATTCACTGTGTAGCTCCAGGCAAGTCCCTATCTCTTCAGCTGTAAAATGGGAATAATAATAACGGTCTCCTATCTTTCGGCAGCAATAAATTCATCTGTGTTCTTGAGGCATGCAAATACTACAGTGATGAGTGGCCCAGAAAAGACCATGAAAAAAATGAATAATTCTGTATTTACTGCAGGCTTTGGGTGTGCAGTAAATAAGGCACTGCTAACTGGCTGGTGAAGATTACTTTTCTAAGTAGCTGCTTATTCAGTAGGTACTGTGTAATCAGTACCTACTTATCCCGTGTAATGAATGATAAAGGGTTCTTTGGGGAAATAAAGGGAGGCAAAGACACATTTCAAGAAAAATCTTAATAGTGATTTACAGGAAAGCACAATTAGGATTTCTTCGTCCATTTAGGCTTTAGTGTTCTCCAACTTTATAGCACTTGATTTTGGCAACCATCATAATCGTCTTCTAAGGCAACTGTCTTCTGTGCAGGCACATGATTAGGTCTGTAACTCGCACCCTGCCATAAGAGTTTTACTCAAAAATAGCATTTTGATTGTGCATGTGTATCTGTTCTTCATATGCAATTATTTCCATCTGAAAACCAGGAAAACCAAATCTGCCCTCTTTTTTTTAATATGCCTGTTCTGATCTCACCATCAAATTCCCATTCTTTTATTGCATTTTTCTGGGTTCTCAAATTAGTAGCAGGGTAGGCAACCTGTTCAATTTGTTCACACAGTGGCTCTCTCTTTGTATACAAATGAAATCCTCCCAAAGGGCTCCTCTTTTAACAAATAGATTTTTGCTATTGAAAACAGCAAGGAAAACAATGAAGACCTGTGTGCACAGTTGTATGCGAACATTTTGATTCAAACTTTGTTAGAGTAGTCTGAGCATGTTTATCTTGCAATTTAACTGCTTATTAGACCATCGCTATCACATCTGTGAAAAGCATGTGCAATCCACAAAACAAGCTGCCAAATGTCCCTTTACAATTACGTTGTTCAGAGATCTGTATTGTCATTCCCTATTTTGTATTTGTGTACACGATGTGTCAGTGCAGCAGTCCCCTGACGGGGCTCATTTGAGTCGGAGTTAGAGTCACGCGTACTTTTCTATCCATAAGGAGACTTAAGCCCTGCCAAGACAGAATATACACCCGATCTGTTGGTCTAATCTCCACCCCATTCGGTGATGCTGGATTTAAAATTAGGACATATCAAATTAGAATTGTGCTATTTGAAATAGTCTTGACATAAAAGGGAATCATGCACTGCATAATACAGTCTTTCAATGTGTCTACTAAAGGAGCATGTTTTATTGTAGTTTAACTCTACACATTTCTAGACATTTACTTGATATTCTTATCTGTGATATCTGAGATCTATTTGAGATAATAAGAATATAATGCATAAAACAAAGCACTATATGACCTCAGAGAATACTTTAAAATTATATCTTAAAGGCATTTCTCCTTGCTACTTATACTGAGAACGTTCATGAGCAAATATTTTGAAGCAAATTACTGCCATAAATGTCTCTTTATAGGCCCTGATCTTATGAACCGCACACGATTCATTCTGGGCATGTGAATTCATTGCAACTGAACCCACACGCAAAGTTATTTTGGTGATTAACTCAGTAGAAAAATATTTGCAACACACCGTCCTTCAGGTTTTTACCTTTCACTTTACAAATGGTGCTACCAGCTATGAGCAGGATACAAACAATAGGCACAGAATTATTGTCAGGGATGGCTGTTACCTCTAGTCACTTATGAATTAAACATCTGCTGTCTCACATCGAAAACGTTTTAAAAATAGTTTGCATATGAAAAGGATAACTGTAAAAGAGATTTCAGTGAAGAAATCTTTAGCTCATTGTGAACACGGCAGCCTTGCTGCTCAAAGTTTGCCAGAAGTATGTCACCCTTTGCATTGTTGCCTGACAGAATCTGACGGCCTAAATTTCTTTTAATATCTTTTGCTTAGTGTTTCCTGTTGGCTAGGTCTGCATCTTCAAGACACCTAGATATTAGAAAACACAGCCAAGTAAGTAGAAAGTGGATTATCTGAATGTGAGTTTTCATGTAGCCTCCCCCATGATAGAGAGGCCAGTTGAAAATGTCCTTTTTCTTTAAGCACTGATGAATCTCACTGGAAAAAGTCTCCTACCATGATCTCCCACGAAAACCCAGGCCACTGAAATAATGCTACTATTGAGAGGTAGGAGATTAACATAATTGCAACAAGCAGAATTTCAGCAGGGGACCATGCTAAATACAAAGAACTCGGTGCCAGAATGTATTGGAATGATTGTAACCAGGCTGTACTTGGAGTTCAACGTAAAAATCTCGTCTTCCTGGAATAGCACCCTGATGCTTGTAATCAAACCCAATTTGAAACACTGATGTGTGTTTCTTGGTGTCAGGGAAAGAGATTAAGGGGAAGGAGAGATCACTGTCATCTTTCATATCACAGAATGTACTTTGAAAAGGTCACAGTGAGACCAGGGAAAAAACCTGAATGGAGGGAGCACGTACCATCTACCGCCACTCCAGGACCAGCTGTAACGCAGAGCTGTGCGCCAGCACCGCAAGCGAGGTTATAATAAGAACGATGCCTAAACTCAATGAAATCTGTGCAAGCAGCAACTATGAAGTTGTGGCTTATTTAACCCAGCTATCACTGCACACAGGTTTATGTTTTAAAGATACGAATTTACTGTGGAAAGGAGCTGATGCTGTAAGTTTTGCTGTGTAAGTGCTTTTGGTGAGACGCACGGAGAGGATTGAGCGTGTTTGGAAGGCCAGAATCAGGTGCGCGGAAACCTGAACAATGCTCCATATTATATAAAGAGCCTGAATCATTCAGAAGATTTCCTATCTTTAAAAAAAAATAAAAAATCACAGATATGACTGCTACTACATGGCTCTTAGGCCTTCCGATGCCTATATAAATAATGAAAGCCTTCCCTGCCATTCCTTCTATTGCATGGAGACGCTCCATGATATTGGCAACTTTGCTACTGTGGGTAATGTCATTTCAGTCTTTTTTTTTTTTTTAATTATTATTTTCCTTCCAAACTTTCCTTGTATCTATTTCCCCAATGTCTAAAAGATAAACAATTAACCTCCCATTAGGGACGAACAAGATGATGGTTTCAGCGTTATTTATTTATTTATTATTCTTTTTCTTAGCTGGAAATTGAATTATCCACTCCCTGTTTAAGACCCTTCTAATGAAAATGTCAGTTATCATGAACTAAATGTTCTTTAATAGTACCAGTACATGGCTAGCTAGTAGAGCAGAATAGTAGGAGAGGGGGAAAAAGCAAACTCAGGTGCAGAACTGTGCACATCTAGACACGGAAATAGATAAGCACCTTACAAGAACAAATGGATTAACCCTCAGTGCACCCTGTGACATGGTCAAGTCTTTCTCAGTGACAGGAGGGAAACAGCAACAAGGATAGCTGTGTGGTTTGATAGGGCACAAAAATTTAAATTGTCTGTCCTAGATGTTAGATAAATGCTTTTTTTTGGTAAAATCTTCCGGCTTCTGCTAATGAATGTATGAAATAAAACCCCTAGAATATCCCATGCTGCCCATGTTATAAAGTTTTCCTGTTATCTGATTCTAAGGAAGATGACCCAGCTCTCATATCAGATGGTACTTCAGGGTCTTCAAAGACCACTGGGGTTCTTCACAGCTCAGGCTAACCTACCAATAGTAGTAGATGGTAGCTGCTGCTGTCCAGTACCACAGTATGGTGGGGTTCTTTTCCAAAGGAGAAACAAAGTAAGTTTGTTCATCCATTGAATTCATTAGCAAAATGGCTCTTGTACCCATGCTAAGCCATCACTGCACTCTCCTTCACGTTGGTTCTTCTGAAGTCTGGACTTTTGCAGATTTTTTTTGCAAAATAATTCTTTATTTCTCTGAACTGCACAGATAAGGCAGAGAGTCACCCTAAATTCTCTTTCACTTGGGATACCACCAGCTCCCTACTCTGTCTCATCCCAGTTCCCTGCACAGGAACGGCCAGAGCGATCAAGCAGTTCCCATCCTCCTTGCTGAGGTGTCTGTATCTTCCCACCCAAGCATCCTTCTAATCACTGAAGCATTAGGCAGCAGTTTAGGGCTAAGTGACAGCTCAGAGGCTGGATGCAGCAGAGAAGTCGTGCCCGGGCATTTAATACATTTCAGAGAACAAGAAGAGAAGATTTGGGGCCTGGCCTGCCCCCAGATTCAACAGTGCACCCCATGGCATTACACGGGCTCAAAGCTCTCTGGGTTTAGGGGGCAGTATTAAGGACACTTCTCAATTTAATCTGGGGTGTTCTTTGACTATTAACAGATAAAGTCACATCAAAGTTAAAAATGGTATAACTCTCAGGTGGATAAAGCCCTAATCACTCCAGTTTATTCGCAGTTTAAAGCTGATGGGAATCTCAAGCGCTTTTATTCATGTGTAAGCATCCGTAAGAGATACTTCCTAAGGGAAAGGCTGACCTAATGCTAACTGGCCCTTGGCACAAGGAGGATGACGACAGCACGTGAGGTCGACAGCACATAGCTGTGTGCACGCTCCCGTGCTCTTCCAAGGCAGTCGTGCATTTTACTGAGGGCTGCACCTGCATTGCATTCCCCTTGCTGGTCTATCAACCATCCTCCAAGCTGGGGAAATAAAACCTAGCCATCTTCAGCCCTGCCCAAACCCCCAGAAGAGGGTACGTCATAGGCCTGAGAAGGTGCAGCATCTGGCACATGTTTGCTGCGCCTGACGGAGCTCCAGTGCTCCCAACGGGCTGTCCAGCTTGCCATAACCTCCAGAGTACGTATGTTTGTGTGAGGCACAATCTGGCCTATAGTTTCATATAATTCCCTTAATTTAGCAGAAAAAAAAAGAGTACGTTGTTACCCAGAGCGATGTTTTCTTTTCCTAAGGATTATCGCTTTTTAATTATTGTTCTAAGAGTGAATTGTATGCGTAAGTGTCAATGAAAACAGATTAGAAAGAAAAATTACTTTAAAAAAAAATGATTTATGTTACAAGAGCTAGATTAATCTTTACAGGAGGGAAACTGGAAAAGACACCAGAACGTACCACATTGAAACGTAGAAGTTGTCAGCTCCATCGGTTCCTCTTTCAGTCTAGCATCAATTCCAGTGGACTTGTAGCAATTTCATTTAATACTGAAGGGATCGTATTTAGGAAGGAATAAAGGTTGACAAAGTATGTGTTTTGTTCAATTTGCTACTGTTTTAAAGAATGAGGTTTTAAACTTTCTGAAAGTTATTAGATTGTATGCATTGAATGAAAAGCAAGAAAATTTGTAAAGCATAATATGACGTTGATTTCTAAAGCAAAAAGGAAATTGGATCTAAAGTTCAGTGAACTATAGCTTATTTTCATTATAGACATTTCTACTGAGAGATTCTGTTAAGATTTAAAGCTGCTGCTAAATGTACAGACACCTCGTGAGACGGCAAATCTGTACAGTTATAAGCACATAAGAATGGGCACGCTGGATCAGACTGAAATATCCTGTTCGGCGATTCCCCACAGAAACTTACACAAAGTGAGTAAGAAGAGGGCAAATACCTACAGAGGCACCGAAAGAGAGGGCAGTTCCCTTGTGCTCAGCAGCGACGAAGGGCTGGAGGCTGCGAGAGGGTCCGGCCTCTCAGTCCCTCCCGCTGCCGTCCCTGTCTGCTCTGGGTCTCTCCCCACTCTGCCTGTGGTCCACGTGCCGAGATTTCAAGGGGCTGGGAAGGGTGAAAGGAAAAAAAAAATATATATATAGGCAAGTAGTTTGGGAGTAATGAGAAACTTTCTGGTGGTGGAGGAATTAGTATCTCATTTGCTCAAGGGCCAAAATTGCATTCCCTGGCACCCAGCGTTCAGTGGGAAGGCAGCTCCTCTGTAACTCCTAAGGTCCAGCAATCTGCAGTTTAGAGTTAAAAGTTAATCTATATTTAATCGTATATTATAAATCTATAAATAAGAGTTATGCACGCCAAAATGAAGTGTATTAGGATGTCTGAAATACTGTAAAAGGGATGTCTAATTGATTTATTTTGTCTAAAGCACCATTGAATGTGGAGCTGCTTTCAAAAGGGAAAATACCACTTACGTTTCCTAGAAGTTACAACAAAGTGTTGGAAGACTAACATTGTCTTCCCTCTCTGCCAGGGAAACCTTATAACCAGGGCTCATGGCATGGCATTGATAAATGATTTAATTCCACAGTGTTTGCCCCATATTCCTCAAGTGGGATTTTTAAATGGAATTGAATAACTACTCTCTTCTCTGAGGTTTCAGATGCCCCAATTTTACATTGTCTAATATACACAACATTTGAGAACTTGGAAAGGAAAACACCAAATATAGTTAAAAATTATATTAGAGCCTTTTAGCCAGTTTGCATGCATAGCACAATCTATAAAGATGATGATGAACAAAGTCAGGAAATTTGGGGATTCTAGTGGATGAATAAACACTTAATGAATGTGAATAAATAAAGGGATATGAATAGATATTTTTGTTGTTGTTTACTGGTGATAGAAAAGTATTTCAAGCTTATCCAAAACTGTTTATAAAATTCTCAGTGAGCTCAGGTGTTGAAACGTGTGCTTTGGATTTCAGCAGTCTTTTTTCAGACTTAAGTACTTCACAATATTTTAAAATAAAGATGGAGGGAATTTTGCAACATCATTTGAATAAAAATACCTAAACCATTTCATTCTTAAAAAGTCAATGGTTTCTTTTTTAGGAAACTCAAGAGGAGAGCTGAGAGTATTCCACTGTCACTGGATGTTCATTTTGCATTTAAAGAAAAAAAAAAAAGTTTTAGCTGCTAAAGTTCCACCAAGCCCTATTAAAAGCACTGGATTAGAATAAAGCATTACTGCAACACACGGTGGGCTGTCCCAGTATATTCAGGGCAGTTTAAGTGTACATATTCACATCCCCAAAACCTGTAAAACAAAAATGGTGTTAGTTCTTCTGATCAATTTTTAAAGCAAAGAACATTTTCATGTTTTCCAATTCATAGAACAGTTCTAATTTTTCATAGACTGCCATGACTATTTAACTACACTTTACAGTTCTCTCGCCCTCACACTTGATGCGAAGTAGGGAAAAGGCAGAGATGTGTACTCTCTGTTACCAGCTTGTTTCTCTTTTAAATCAAAACTTCTGATGTTTAAAGAAGAGTTGTGGATAAAAGAAAGTACAGCTGGAGGCTATGATATAACGCACTTAAAGGTCCCAAAGGCAATATTCTCAACATCTACAACCAACTCTGAAACATAACCTAGGAATGTAAATGTTAGGGCTGGGCTCTTAAATTCAAGTTTCCTGAAATACTGTGGGCTGACAGCCTTTGAATTTATAAAGACTTCCTATCTAAACAACCAGAAGAGTTAAAGATCACTTACAATAATTATTTTAAGCTGTACCTACAAAGCAGCAGCAACAACATATGAGAAAGGATTACCATGTACATCTCCAGCTGATTATTTCATCTGATCATATATGTTTTCCTCATTTTAAAATTGTTCTTTCATGCACAATCTGGAGACCAGTTTTGTCTGCACAAGTAGGTAGTCAGGGGGTGGGAGGTGTCAGGGGGATTCCTAACCCTATTGTATCTGTTTGTGTGTAACAATATGGACATTCACAATGAGGTTTAGAATGGATCAAGAAATTATTCTTCCTTGTGATTTTTTTCAAATGACTCAAATACTTGAGTATTTAATGGAGAAGCCTCCTCTCCATTTTTTTTTAGAATATTATTTTAAAAACAAAACAAAACAAAGAAAGTATTTTTTTCTTTTCTGTGGGTGTCTACGAAATCTAAGAAAGGATCCATAGAAACCCTAACTTCTTTGGAGACCAAGAGCACCTTAAATTTTTGCAGTAGAAGTACCTGCGGGGTACCTAACGGGCTCCATCAAATGGATGTGCCCGTTGGAATGGCTGTTACGCAACAGCGCCGAGCTCAGCGCAGAGCATGTTAGCGACACCTACTTTCATTCCAAGTTGTCATAATGTCGGGTCAAGGTGACCTCTGCATTCTGTAAACAGGTCATTGAATAATGTATATAACGCCCACCAGGATGCCAGGGTGAGAGCTCAAGGCTCCCTTCTGCCTCCCGTGTAACTTTGCATGGAAAACCTAAATCCCTCTGTGGGGAGCTGCCCTTTTTAGTCCCGAGCCTTTCAGGAGTGGCATCAACTGTTCTTCATGAATTAATTTTTATTTTACCCAGACTATTAACTTTCCTTCTGAGAATGAAAAAAAAACCCCAAAACCAAAACAACTCAAAAGAATAAGAAGAAATCGAAGAGGCTGACAGAGCAGGCTTCATTCTAAGTCATAATTTCTCCTGATGCCAAAGTTGAAATGCACTCCAATATACATCAAAGGCGCACACTGCTTGTCGCAAGAGGTAGATCTAATGTCTTTTATAATATGGATACACTTGTCAAACATATATTGTGATCTGTGAAAGTGTAAAGAGGTTATTTCTGCAGAATTTTATGAGCACTAACATTTGAAATTTTTTCTTTCTGAAAAGTTGCACGTGTTTAGAACAGCCCTCTAATAGCTCAGGGGGGTTAGAAGGGACACTGGGACACTTTTTATCACCTTGGCATGTATGCAAATGCTTCAGGGGATCGAAGAACAAAATTAAAAATATGCAACTGAATGATTTTCTGAAGAGAAGCAAAAGCAGTGGTTTATTTGTGGAGAGTCTAGTAATGAAAACAACAAGACAGTTTTAAGACGTGAAAATTACTTTACTGCTGGGTGACAGTAAACCAGAAAAATGTATTTCTGATCGCATTGAACATAAACATTCCCATACTGAATCAAGCCCCAGCTGCATCTAGTTTGCTGTCCTGCCTCTGACAACGGGCAGTAGCATGCACTTTAGGAGAAGCATAAGAAACAGGACAGATAGAAAGCAATTCTTCCCCAGGTATAACCTTTCATTTTCAAGCAGTCTGAGGTTTATGGACTTCCTCAGCCAGAGGGTGCATTCACAACATTGATTTTAATAGCCATTGATGGAGCTCTTTTCATGCATTTGTCTAATGGATTTTTGAGCCCATTTATAACTTTGGCCTCCACAGCTTCCTCTGGCAATGAGCTCCACAATTTAATTATGCATTGTGTGAAAAAGGACTTCATATTGCTTGCTTTAAACCGACCGCCTGATCAGCTGAGTGCTCCTTTGTTTTTTATGGTATGAACAATAACAAATAATCATTTAGGCGGCCCATGACTTCATATGCATCTATCGTATCTCTCCTCCCTCATCTGCTTTCCAGACTTAAGAGTCTCAGCCTAAGCCTCTTTCTTCCTAACAATGTCATTTCATACTTCTAATCATCCTGCAGCTCTTTCCTATACTTTTATCTAGCTCTCAAGCTCTTTTAGGTGGAAGGGACCCACACGAAGTTTACAGGGTGTGGATAGACCACAGATTTCTACAATACTGTACCGATCTTGTTCTGTTCTATTATATCCCTGACTGTTCTTACCACTTGTTCACCTTTGTGACCTCTGCTGAGCACGGAGCTGGGACCTTCACTGAACAATCTGCAGTGACTCTCAGATCTTTACTGTAAGGATAATGGCACATTTATGCACCGCTGTTGTCTGTATTTTGATAGCTTTTCCGGTGCCTATTATTTTTTTATATATATTTGGAAATAGAATGCATTAAAAAGAAAAAGACAAGAAACTCTGTGGACTAAAATAATGGTATATAGAACCTATTGGATGCGAACTAGAACTAGACATCTTCAAGAATATCAGTGATTTAAAATGTGAGTAAACAGGTGTCTCTGTCTTGATATATTCTCACTTCATCCTTCCTACTTTACTTAAATGCCAACGAACGGGTTTGTAGACTTGCTAATTCATTGGCATGTTTCTGAGCAATGCTAAACTTTCCAGCTCTGGCTGATGTCAAAAGGAGTCAAGACTGGCTAGCCCTCATAGAATTGGACCTGAAAAGTATTGTACTGCTAACTGTTTATACTATGTGACATTGTCACTTCCATACTCTTTGTGGAGCTTGATGTTGGGAAAAATGAATTTCTAGAGAGGTTATGAAAGATCAAGGATGCTATAATGTCATCATAATTACATGTAACTTGGGCATCAGCATTACATAAAAGCATATTGAATGCTTACTTAACATAACATTTGAATAAATCATGTTTAAAATCATGTTCACTGAAACATTTATTACAGCTAGAGCCACATAGTTTAAGCTTCTCATACATAAACATTTTTGGCATTATTTATGAAAACTTGGCTTGCATCCACTTAATTTATACTTTAAAAAATAAGAGATAGCTATGTGAATCTTATATTTATAGCAGAAACCTCCATCATCTCCTGCTTACTGAGGTTTCAGCACATCTACAATGGTAATTCAATAACTGTGTCTATAATATCCTGGGAGTTTTAAACACAGTTTCCCATTTTTGCATTTGGCATTTCAGTCTGTACTTTCTTACTTTTCTTGATAGGCTTCTAGGTACTAAAAATAATTCGTTAGTGCCTATCACGCTGTGTGACAATGATGCCCTTGAATACCTAACCTAGTTAGCACGGGTTGAACCTCCTAGGAAAAGAGAAAGTGAATTTTATTGACTCATTGGTGCGGATGCCTCACTGCTTCTGAAGTTTCTGGAGGGAAGGTTTGCAGGGCGGGACGAGCAGTGTCGAGGTAGAAGCCCAGAAGCAGCTGCTCCAGGGAGGAAGATTTGCATTGAGGTTTTGCATCTAGCTGTTACAATCAATAGTTAATGCACCAAAGCCATGTAGTGTGGGCTTAATTTGGTCTCTATTGTGTATGCTGGGTCAATCAACAAAAGTATTTTCTTCACTTCAACATGAAAAAGGCTCAAATACAATGAGGTGTGCATTCTCCAAGCCTGTGGAGAAGTTTAGCATCACATTTGTTTTTCTTTCTGTTTGTAAATGGCTCATGTGAGGTGTACAGAGTTCTTTACAGAGCAGAAGAATCAAGTATGTTTTCTGAATAGTGGCATTCCAGGTTCAGATGCTTTCAGAATCTGAAGCTGAAATATCACACTTTCTTAGTGCTAGCATTATCTTCCAAGCTATAAATATTAGCCTTTGTATCTATATTTTCATGCTGAATCATTTTGTTAGATACATAACATCAAGAGTCCTTACTTGTTAAGCATTCTGTGATTCACTACATTGCTTTGTGTCCTGGCCTTAATCCAGAAAGGGCTATTACATTTCATTCTCCTGAAGATTATTTTCAAATGAATATGATATTTAACTTAATTTCTGCTTTTACGTGATCTTGTAGGATTTAAATGTGTGACACGAAGTGATGATCAATGTTTAAAAGTTAACTTACATTTAGTTAAAAGACTAGCAATTCCAGTAACATAGTACTAACTTAACAGCTTTCCTGTTTCTTTGCTGTCTGCTTTCCATTAGCAGATATATTCTTCATGGAGCTCCAACCTAAAGACATATGAGACCTCTTGGTCTGATAAGCTTTTGGAGGGCAATATGCACAATGTACTGAAAGAGATTGAGCCTTCCTTCCCATTAAATCACCATGGATGGCATTTATCTTATGCAATATTACATAGTCAAAAGTTAGACATTGAGCTAGGTACAGGCTATGTTCATAGTCATTAGGTACTTCTGGAGAGTGAGTCTTCTACACTATTTTAGCCTTTTTCAGCCTTTGGAGTTTCTCTCAGTCTTTGGACTGGCTTCCCCCCCACCCCACCTTGAATATTAAAGTAGCCTATGGTAACTGGCTCAGAGTTGCCCATTTCATTTCTGATGCTTACATCAGCAAGGAGGAATCCCAACCAGAGACATTCTGAGTCATGGTATCATCCAGAAATTTTGCAGGCTTTAAAAAAAAAAAATCACACAAAGTTCTTATTTTGCAGTTCAGGAAAGTCCTAACATACCAGTATGGGTTGTTCATGGTATGTTTTCCTGTGTTACATTGAGTGAATCTTCAAGAGAGCTGGGGGGGGGCAGCAGGAAAGGGGGAAAAGACAAGTTACTATTTTTGTTACTTTAATAATCCTAAATGCAAAACATTAGCTCTTTCTAGCAACAAAAACTCCACCAGCAGCAATACTGAAACCATATGCCCTCCATTTGATTTACCATCAACGACTGCCTGGCTGCACACAGAGCCTCTCCGCTTAATAGTGGCTCTAGGCAAGTGCATGTAGAATATTCAAAACAGTTTTGTTCTTTTATTAAAGTTGTGATAAGGATGCAAAGCATTTTAATGGGAATAATCAATTATCTAATGATATTCACATACAACAAAGTGCTTTTAATATAAGTACTTTTAATGTGGCGCTTTTGTGACAGGGGAATTACTTTTGTAATACTTTGAGAAGCATGTCTTCTATCGGTGCCAGGCAGACAGCAGCAGGAGACTTCTGTAAGAGATGAACTCCATTTACTCATCCTTCACAAGAAGGCATTTTTCAATGCAGAGACCAAGATTTTACCACTCTGCTGAATAAGAGAATTTCAGCATCAAGATGTGTCTACATTTTTGTAAGAGAAGGAAAAAAATGGAGTGCATTATTAGTCTGAATAAAAGCCCGTTGTGAAACTTCAACATTTAAAAGATGAAATTTGATTCTTTCCTGTTACATTTGCCTAACTGTTTTCCTGATCTCCCTTTGCTGTTATCATCTCTCTTCCAAACCAGAAGTTAATTCTATCCTGCCATTGGCATATTTGCTGATGGATGTCAAAGTGACAAACACAAGGTGGTCGTACAAGATGTTTTGCACTCTTCTGAAAGTTTTAATAAATATATTAGCAGAAACTGTTAGTATATGCAAGTTTGTTTTTTGGTTTTTTTTTTTGTTTTTTTTTTTTTTTTTTTTTTTTCTTATGAGTATGGATATATTTAGGTAAGGGGATTGAAAACAGACACTTAAGTGTCTGTGTTGAAAACAGATACGTGACTATAGTCAGAAAGTATATTTGGGTCAGTGTTGAGGCTTCAGATGCCTCTTCTCTGCTCTTCCTCCCCTCCTCTCTCCTTTGCTGAGCTCAAGAAATTACCCCAAACCTATACTGAGTCATGGCGGACCAGACGACTAAGAAATGTGGACACTAGACAGAACTGTACTTGAGAATATCCATCAGATCACAAAATAGCATGCTCAGGTGTGGTTGCAGGCATGGAATACTATGATCTTTAAATCCACAGCAATGTGTCTTGTGAATTCTGATGCCTACAACTATCAAAAGAACACAAGATATTGTGAAGTTTGGAGTAGGATACATCTGAAGATTAGATGTAGGTGTCTACATGAGAACTGGGTGCTCCCATTGTGTCAACAGAGATCTACTCAACTCAGTTAATGAAGCCTACGTGTAGAAAGCTGCAGATCCTTCTTTTGGGTGGAATCTGACCCGAGAGGCTCAGCCCCGTTCCCCTACACAAGTATCCTGAGCCATTGGGATGCTCCAAGGTTATACCTCTGGTAGAGCGTTGGGATTGCATAGGTCCTGTGTTGTAACTGACAGCTCTACGCAGGGTATCAAGTAACTCAGGGCATCTTCAATGGACTAGACGGTGGCATCTAACCTGAGCCTTTACCAGCCCTACCAGTTCTGTGTTAGATGGCTGGCTATTTCAAGGGGATGCAAGACATGACAGAGGCCCCACATCTCCCTACCCAGGCATGAGGGAGTTGGGCATTCACAGTACTCAGCTGTTAACATCCTTTAGCCAGTGCATATTTAATGCAAAATGCATAACCACTCCAGGAACAGGGACCAAACTCAGGATCTACCTTTCCCATCTAAGTGGAGCTTAATGCATTCAAACTCAGGATCATTTACCCCATGCTTTTAGTTGCTTCTCTTTAACTTCTCTAAGCAGACAGGTAAAGTAATGTAGAGAGATATAAATCAGATTGTAAGATACAAATCAATACTTATTATGGAGTGCCCCTTATATTCATCACGCCTTCTCAGAAACTACTTAGCTAAAACTTATATTTTATTGCTGATTCCAGCAAAGCCAACACATTTCAAACAAGATCTCCTCTTGCTCTCTCTTAAATCAGTAGCACTACTTCAGAAGAGTCTTTTGTTCCTACATAGAATCAGACTCGTTTAGGTTGGAAAAGACCTTTGAGATCATCAAGTCCAACTGTTAACCTATCAACACGTTCTGAAACAGTCCAAGAAACAAATTTCAGGATAAAATCTTTTTTCTAGTTAAAAATGTATTCTGCAAAGTCACATGGATTTCAACTGAAAAAGCTCAAAAGTATAGACTTAAGCTTCAAATTTTCAATATGCTTTTTTTACATGAACCTCAATGGTTAAACACACATAAAAGTATTCAAAACATCAGAGATAAAGTATTTAATTTTACACTGAATACATTGAATTACACTTCAATGTATTGTTTTCGTTTGGCTTATAAAAATAATGAAATAATTGAATTGGATAATGTTCATCTGGATCAATTAGAAACCTTTTCTGAAAATTATTCACATACATAGCTCTACTGAACCCATATTGTTGCATTGTGTTTTTCACAAAAGCAGTGACTATTTTTTTCCTCTTTCATTTCTTGGCAATAGAGTCATGGATCTATAATTAAAAACCCACTTAGACAATTTCCAAAAGATTATTACAATCTTGTCATGTCAGGGGTTGAACAAATCAATTTATAGATTTTTTTTTTTCCCCATCCCTAGATTCTACAATGATGGTCTGAAAACCTGCAAGGCCCTAAACTATGTTTTGTTTTGGCAATGGACGCAGAGCATGCAAATGATATTCTCTCTTTCTCTCTTTTTAGGAATGCAGTTGAAGAAAACAAAAAACTATATGCAATTTATGACACAAGGTAAGTAACAAAAACTACTTTAAAAATATGATTCTTACCTGTAAACGGAAAGTTAATCCTCTAAAATATTTAAAATTATTATTAATATATATTTAAAATATATATATTAATAATATATAGCCATAAAGTAATCTTTAAATAAAGGCACAATGACAAATATTTTAGATCATCATACACAAAATTCCATATCCACCTAATAATGATTCCCCCTTATAGACAGTGATTTCCCTTTGTATACAGTGCGTATGACAAAGAAATGCAGTTACACAGCCAGCTTAACTTACATGTTATTCCACAGACGGAATATGGCCCGCGATCTTGATCTGTCTATTATGAGTTTAACCGTGGCTGCTTCTGATGGGAGTGTTTGGGGAATGAGAGCGAAGGGCTAGCTGGCACAGCCTTGGGCAAAGAGGATGCATTTAAAAAGACTTGAGAGGCACTTCCACCAGCAGAGCGCTGTGTCTTGGCAGTGCACGGCTGTGGATACAGCCTCTATCTAAACACACCTCCACACTCTGAAGATTTTCCTTTCCCCTCATCCTTCACGGACTGTTTCCTGTTAAGGGCAGTCCTTAGCATAAGTAAAAAAACCTACACAAAGGATAAGAGCAAGACATACATCAGGCTTTCACTTTATTCTGCCCACAGCTTCTTCTTTGTTACCCTGGATTATAACTTCCAGAATTCTTCCTAATCTTAGCAAATCAGGACTGATGCCAAATCATTTCACTGCACTTCCTTCTCATTGCTTATCCTGGTTTACGTGGGAGTGTTTGCACATATAAATGGCTTGCTTTCCATCCCTCCCAGTGTTTATTCTTTGTCTTTCTACTTCTCCACTGTTAAAATTCAAAGGGACATTTGGATGAAAACGTCAGGAACCAACATCTCTTGGTGTTTTAGCTAGTCCTTATACAAATGCATGAGTTAGGATTCTGACTTGATCTTCCTTTAAATATACATAATACTAAATATAAGCAATTCAAACAACTCGCACTTTTCTTCTTCACTTCGTATCTCTCGCACAATGAGGCTTGGGTCTTGACTTCGTATTCTGGCTGCTGTAGTAAAAAATTGCATAAACAATAATTATCACAAATGAGATGCGTAAAGATATTGATAAATATGAAAACACAAAGAAATGGGCTATATCCTTCTATTTTTATCTAACATTAAAGAAAAAAGGTAACTGTTGCATACTGTTTCATTAAGAATAATGTGCTCCTGACAAAGGGATTTAGATGAAAACACTCAAATAGCAACTCTTAATGAAGAAGTTCCATGTAAAATAGCTCTTCCTCAACTGCAGTTACAGTAAAAAAAATAAATCATAACTCAGTTACTTGTCTGTTTTTCTAAATACAGACTGTGTTTTCATCAGGACAGAGACTTAAAGAATAGTACTTCTAAAGCACCACAGGCTTCTCGAATGTATTTGTGTTATTTCGGTGCATAATCATTAATCTCTATGATGTGAGTTATAAAGAGCCTTGATTATTTCTTCCTCTGCCAAAGTGTCAATGGATTTTTATTTTGATGTGTCTGACTCATTATGTGCATAATCCAGAGGTTTTGCTGCATAAGGAATGGAATACTGCAGGAATACTCTTTTAAATTCATTCAGATAATGCAAATTTTTGTTCTATTTTCTTGAATATGAAGAAAAATAACCATCTGAAAATTAAACAACAGTTCAAAACAATTTGGGTCAAGCCTCTTATTAAAGGCAAATTTGTCCCCATTACTCACATTGATTAATACCCTATTCTTTATGTAGCCCAGTGAAATATTCAGATCTCCACTACATCAGAACTGTGGACATAACAACATTAATATTTCTATATAATTAAATGAAACCCAGCAAATTATGCAACCAAAGCACATGGATTCATGCAACGCTGTTAGCAATCTGCCTGACAGAAATGGGGAGAGTAAGTATAAACTCATTGTCAGGTATAAGCTCAGCATAAACTGTTGGGTATTACTCAACATCAGCAAATATTACATACGCTTTCTGATAAATATACATAGTAGATAAATTATTTTCCTCACATAGTGTGTCCAACAAGCACTGCTTATTATCTGAACAGGCAAAACACAGTGTAGGAAACTGTCAAATTGCAGAGTATTCCCTAAGCCCCGACGCCGTGCATCTACTCCCCAGCATCCTCTTGTCACTCTACAACTCTGCTTCTGCTGAGATACTGTAGGACAGAAAGTAAGGAAGTTGAACTTTCTGAAGGAAATATTAAGTTTCTGTTGAATGGTATTTTGGCAAAAATGGCCCTCAACTTTTGATTTCATAAAGGAAAAAAGAAGTCAGGCTTGGGGAAAAAAAAAAAAAAGAGTTGAAAATTTTCTTGTGGATTTTTTCCCAGCCAGTTTTATTAATTACACCTTCTCAGCAGGTTAAACCAGCAGGCTATTAAAATTGCTGCAAGGCAGAATAGGTAAGCAGCAGCATGGGTCTCAGCCTAGTAAGATTAATGTCCTGTGCTCCTCAGAAGACACCACTTCAGCTGTAGCAGCAATTCTTCCCACTTTTTTTAGTTTCTGTCTCTCTCTTTTGCATCTCTGAACCCTCTGTGATTGCAGTTTGCTTCAGGATAAGACTGGATCTTTGTCAAAATCAGTTAACTGACAGACAAACCAGGGAGAAAAATGAAAAAGAAAGTCTTCCGATAAGTGATTCTGACCTCAGTGTCTAAGTTGGGTTATGTTCATTTTGTCAGGTGAACCCTCAGTACCACTTTCCAGTGCAAGAGCTCAGTGATGTATTGCATGGCGTGATCAAATACTTCTTCCCTGATTCTCAAACCAGTCTTTCTCCTACAGTCTGGTGACTGATAGAGGTAGTACTGCAAATGCATCAGTTGTGAGCAAACCTCTTCTCTTCTCTAGCCTTCCTGTCATTGCCTCCTCTTCTCTATCTCCACTAGTACTGACAACGATGAAGAAAACTGGAATTTGTTCCAAAATTTTGAGTGGCTCCTCATTCCACTCCCACTGCCTTCAACAATTTCTGTTCTTTTAACAAAGGCTGAGCATGCTCTGTTCCAGCTCCTTCTGAAAGGAGGTGATGGGTGCATCTACATAGCATTTTAGCGCAGATCAGGACTGTGCTTGTGGAGTGAATCATTTGATCATTCCCCACTTACTGTGCTTTGGTTCACATCTCAGAACAGTCTCAGAGCACGTGAACTCGAGTCCTTTCATATGAAACTAAGCTGGAAAATGCACCCCAGCAGCACAATGAATGTGGTCCAACCGCTACGGAGCATCTAGTCTATGGGACCAGATTACAACTTTTCCTAAGGGAAAAAAAGAACAACCAAAACGTGTATGGCATGGATGTCAGGTCCTCAGCAACAGCGGTTTTGCTCTACAGACCAGCCTCGGTGCTTGCTAACCCAGACATAGCTGACGAATCCACTGTAACCCCACTCACCCCAAGGACTTCTTTCACATGTAGGCTTGGCAGGTGTATTCTGCCGCATCTATTTGCATTGGCCCAAGGACAGTCCTATTTCTCCCTCACACATAATGCTTGCCTTTGCAGTTTAGACTTATCCATTTCTGAAGTGGCCTTTACCAATATTGGCAATGCTAAGGAAGAGAGGAATATCGCTGTGCTTACCTTATTGAACTAAATTTAATTGGGAGCATAGATCTTAACTGTCTAGTGGCCCAGAGGCTGGAACATTCCCCAAAGTAGTAGAAACAGTGATGAATTTTAGTACCTGAACTACAACATTTGAAGTCTCATCTTTTACAGGGATAATTTTACTGGGACAGACTGTATGTTGGAAAAAAGAGCAAGAGTGAAAATGAGCAATGATGAAGGCACCTAAGGGGAGCAAAGCATTGGGTTCTGTTCCTTACACCACTGAACATTGATTTATTTTATCCAGTAATTAATTCATGAATTACTGGATTATTTATGAAATAACAGTACTTCATAGAGAAGAGCCAAATCGCTAGGCCACACAGTCATGTTAACTCTTTCCCTCTCTACCTTACTTAACTATTCGCTGAAAAGTGGCACATTTCAAACAACAGAGACAAAAACCTTACCCAAGGTCCTGCAGTCTGGCCTGGTCTCAGAAGATACATCCTTGGGATTTTCTTGGATGGAGAACCTGCAGGTTCTGACTGGGTGCTTCGATTTGGTGGATAAAAGTGTCTAGACTCCTTCCTGCCATACCTGGAAATAACCTCTTTGCTTTTTGAAGGGAGACGTTTAGGAGCCTAAATCCAGGAGAAAATTTTGGAGCAGGACAAGAAGTCTATTTCACTGCTCATTTTTTTTCCTATTGGCCACATTAAATGGCTCCCCAAAAGTCTTGGCTTCCATTATTTCCTTAAATACTCAGCACTATGCAGGGCTTTGCTGGATCTTACCTCCAGACCGTTGCCACAGAAGCTTTGTTCTGAGTCTTTCTTGTGTTGAAAACCCAAAGTGCCATTTTCACTGTAAATGCCACATCACTCAGAAGTCAAGATGATTTTTACCTTTCATGAAAATCATTGATTATTTATAATTTTTATTGTCTTTCAGTTACTGCTAAGGCTAATTGAATCCAAAGTCTCAAGGAACAAATGCTCCATATCCCTCTAACTACTTCCTTGTCCCATCAGCTCCAACCTGGATTATCTTTAACTACCCACAAGTAAATGGAAATGGTTGCTCTGAAAGATCAAGAAGACAAATACTTAAATGAAGTGATAAAATATGACAGATTCTACAGCACTGTTGATTCATTCCTACATCAGATGTGTTTCAAAAGTACCAGGACAGCGCATTAATCAGAAGTAGTGTTCTCTAAAATATTTTATTTCTGTTATAAAACCGACAATCTATTTAAGAAATGTTATTAGTGCTTAAAGGCTTCTTTTAAACCATGTTAAATTCTTCATAAGAAATATTTTCTTCACAGTGTTAACACTTTCTTTCAGCACTTAGGGGGAGAACCGAGTTGGTACCCTTACCTAAATTCACTTTCTCTCAAGCCTTTGAAAGAACGAGTCTTCAATACAGCCCATCCATAGCATTAAAGAAAAATCAGGATCCAGGGCTCTCAAATCACTTTTTAATATATAATGTATATATAATATGTATTTATTATTTGACTTTTCATTTTTGAGCCCCTGAGTCATGTATGCTTCATGTCACAATTCTCAAGCTTTCATCATAAGCCTTGTTAGCTTTTAACTGAAAGCTAAGATTTTCACTTACTTTATAATCATAGTAATTATGGCACTATTAAAAACCCCAAATATTGCAAGACTTAAAACGAAATCACAGGATTTGGCAACACTCAGTTTCTCTAAATTTTTCCTCATTGCCTATAGTGTTTTATATTGTTTTTAAACTGAGCCTGCTCTTTCTTTTATTTAAGCTTTATTACTAACTACAACAGCAACAAGGTCAGGACGTACGCCATGGATGGCACTTGTCTTTCTTTTTAAGAATTTGTTGAGCAGAGATGAAAAGCCATTCATGCTTTCTCACCTGTACATAACACCATGGCATTCCTCAAGTGTCCCTCCTTTTCCTAGCAGTTTGTCTAAGGAAAGAGGATACGTAGAAGGAAAAACAGGTGGCAAAAGTAAAAAAAAAATGACATTGCTTTTCTCCCTTGACTAGGGAAATGTTGTTCTCTGTCATGGACGAGCAGACACCGATTGCAATGTAACCAGAAGCAGGAGCTGGCTAAGGGCATGTTTACACCATTGGTAGAGCATGGTGAAGAGGTCTGGCCCTGAGAAGGAGCTGGCTCTGGAACCAAAAGCAATATAGCCAAGTCAGCGTGCTTCTGTTTCCATGCCAATTAGTCCTGCTGAAAGGACTAATTAACCTGGAAGGAGGTTAACAATAATAACAACTTTGCTTTCTCCACCCCAACCAATGATTTATACAGTTAAGAGCACCCAGAAGTTCACAGGCAACACAACAGAGCGCCGACAGCTCTCACCGTGTGTCCCTTTGACACCAGGGCAGTTTCCCTTCACTACCGTCCCACGTCACATTTGCCTGGCAAAACATGACGCTCTCGGTCCGTGTGGATGGCATCCACACGGGCGTGGCTGCAGGGAGCCTCAGGCCCAGTACCTCTACATGCACACCTCACCCCTGGCCATGGCTGGGACCTCCTCCAGCCCTGTGGGGCCAGGGCAGGGCTCCGGGCCCAGCTCCCTCTCCCGCCCCCGTGGCCTCCCACCCAGCATGGTTCGCAGGACACGCCAAGGGGCAGGTGGGCGCAGTCATCCCGCTTGGAGCAGGCCGAGGGGCAGGGGAGGGCGGCCTGCCTGCCCAAGGGCTGAGGCGAGGCCCGCACCCGCTCAGCCCGGCCCGGCGTCGGGCAGGCAGCCCCCTCTCACCCGGCTCCAGGTGGGTCCCGGCGGGCTGCCCCGGTCCCGCTCGCCCCCCGGGGATCCCCTCGTTCTCCCGAAGAGAAGGAGCGGGCTGCGGGGAGCTCCCCTCGGGGGGCTGGGAGGGGACACCCCTGCCTCAGGGCGTGTGCCGCGGGGCCGGTGCCGTAGCCGGCGGGGCGGGCGTACCCCGAGGCGGCGCCGGGGGAGCCGCCGCCTCCTGCTGCCGGCCCCGGCGAGCCCCGCTGCCCACGGCGCCCCTCCTCGGGCTCTCCGCCGGGAGGGACGGCGGCGCCCTCCCCTCCCCTCCCTTCCCGGCTGGCGGGAAGGCGGCAGGGCGGGCGGCGACGTGTGGGGACGGCGGGTGGAAGGGAGGCAGGCAGGCGGCCGGGCTCCGGCGGAGGGCGGCTTCCTCCGGGGCTCGGCGGCGTCCGGCCGCAGGGTGGGCGCTGCCGGGTGCGCGGGCGGCTCCCGCGGACCGGGCAGCGGTGTTGGGGCAGGAGGTGGGGGATTTTTTTTTGGGGGGGGGGGCGGGAGGGGGACGGGGACTGTCGCCTCCGCCTCTTCCTCAGCGGTAGCTGGGGCAGCCGGATCGCGGCGGCGGCGGCGGCTGCTGCTGCGCGGAGGGAGCGCGGAGCGGAGGGATGTGGGGCTTTGGAGGAGGCAGGATCTTCGGGATCTTCTCCGCTCCCGTCCTGGTGGCCGTGGTCTGCTGCGCCCAGAGGTAGGAGCCAGCGTGCCCCGGCGGCGGGGCGGGATGCGTTTCGCCAGGGGAACAAGCTGATGCGCTGCCCCCCCCACCCCGCCGTCGCCCCCGTTCCCCCGCACCCCATCCTCTGCCTCCCCCACCCGACACCCCCCCCGTCTCTTTCCCACACAGTGTGAACGACCCCGGCAACATGTCCTTCGTGAAGGAAACTGTGGATAAATTGTTGAAGGGCTACGACATCCGCCTCCGGCCGGATTTCGGAGGTGAGTCGCCCTGCCCGGGTTCGCCGCCCGGAGCCCCCCCCCCCCCCCCCCCCGCCGCCCCGGGGCTGCCGCCGCTCCCGCACGGCGGAGCCGGTTCCCGCGTCCCCGCTGCCGCGGCCCCTCTCGCCGCCAGGTCGCGGAGCGGCGGCGGGTAACGGTCTCCTCTGCCCGCAGGTCCGCCCGTTTGCGTGGGGATGAACATCGACATCGCCAGCATCGACATGGTTTCAGAAGTCAATATGGTGAGTAGCGGGGGGGCCCGGCCGGCGCCGGGGCCGGGGCCGGGGCTGCCGCCCGGCGGGTCACAGCCGCCCGTTCCCCGTCCCTCTTTTGGCACGAAGTCGCTGCTGCCAGGGCGGGCGGCGGCCGAGCTGAGCGGGGCGCCGAGCGCTGTCATCTCCACCTGCAAACTTTATTTCCCTGGAGACGCGCTTTCCCCTTTCGTCCCTTTCCCCTCTCGCTGCCCGCGACTGCCTCCGCGGGTGTGCGTGGCCCGGCCGAGCCCGGGGGTGCCGGGCCGCCTGACACCCCCCCCCGCCCCTCCCGTTGCCTCCCGGCTCCGCCGGGCCACCGGCACCTGCCGCGGCCCCGCAGCCGGCGGGATGCGGAGCGGAGCGGGCTGGTGGCAGCGGTCGACGGGGGCCCGTGGCGGAGGGCCGCGGCTGTCGGCATCTCCCCACGTCTTGCGCGGTTCAGGCATCCCAACAACCCAGCTTGTCGGTGGATGAAACTCTGACATGTGCGAGTGCGTTAATTATTGTTGTGCATCTGGAGCAGGCGCGATTGCGTACGGGTTTCAGAGGAATTGTAATTTTGCTTCGCAGAGTGATGCTGTTCGGAGGCTGTCAGGTTCGCTTAGGATAAGGCAGGTGTTCAGTGTGTTTCTGCCGTTTGGTCCCTGGGTCTGTGCAGTTTGGCAGTTTGGGGTTGGAAGGCAGAATTGCTGTTTCTTGTCTTAATCCTAAATCTGAGGTGGATTTTTCATGCTTCTTAGCAAATTACTCATTCCCTCTGTATATCAGATTTTTCCTTTTGCAAACCGGAGGTAAAAAGGCCAGTGTACTCTGCAATGCTGTGGTTGTATTTATGGTATTAAAAATAATAATCTGCACGTTTGGAAGCTGGGCTCTGTTTCACTAAATATGACACTAACACCAGCATTACCCCTCCTTCAATGCACTGTTGCAGTGTTACAAGCTAGCATAGCTTGGCTTTATATATGGTCTGTGTATTTTCATTAATCCTGCCCGTTCTTTTACCTGCTCTACCCAAAATTCTGAGATAGAAACTTTTTGCTCTACTATTGATCTTTTTAAAAAATGGCTTTAACAGAGATACAGTTACCTGTTTTCAGTTAAAAGTGCTGCCAACGTCTGCCTTTCTACTCATTCAGGAGGCACAAATGAGATAATAGTTCTTATTTATAAGAGTTTATTTTAGGCTTCCTGCAAATTCAGGCAGCTGCAGAGACACCTCGTATATTCCACAGACTTTTCTGTACCTGTAGGATTGCTTCTCAAAAAAATGGAAGCAGAGTCTTTGAAGAGTAATCGAAAAGCCTGACTTAGTATCCCCACTGCCACCTTCCCCCACCTTTGGCTATGGTCTACACTTAGGGAAGCACTACATTACACATTAAATTAATATATAATACTTTGTGTGTGTGAAGTGCCACATAAGGAATAAATATCAGAGAAAGGCAGGCTGAGATTGGAGAGGACATGAGGGTATGTATGGTGCGTGGGGTTTTTTTTCCCAGCTGTGGGAAAGCCTGTTAGGTTTAAATAACATCTTGTCCAATCCACTGTAGCAGGGGTATAAGGAAAAGTAAGTAATTACACTGCTTGTTGTTCTGCTAGACTGGGTAATTAGATCTTGAATAAGACCGGAGCTCCTCAGGAGGAGGTGCCATCCCTTTCTCCCGGACAGTGAGCCAGCATACCCATTTAGTTTCTAGCTGGCCTGCAAGTCAGTGCCCGCTGTTTCCCATTAGTTGCCAGAGCTCTAAAGAAGTGAAAAGTTTTTTTCTGTGCCCTCTCACGGAACAATGCAAAGTCTGAAAAATATCAATACAGATCTTGCAACAGAAACAAATACGTGTTTCTGAAGAGAGTTGCTAAAGTACTATTGTTACAAAAACGGTATTAATTTACTTCAGGAAAAGTGAGCAGAAAGGGCTTCTGGTTGGTGAACACCTTACTGCAACTGGACTTTCAGCTGAGCTTGTCTCTTCTCCCTGTGAAAGAAGTCATCTTTCACTAAGCACAGCTATATTCAAGTACTGCCTGAGTTGATTACTTCTACTTATTTTAGGTAACTTTATACTGATCTGCAAAGATTCTTGGGTAAATATCAAGAAATGATGAATAAGGATGAACAGAAGGAGCTTTTCAAGATTACTGAAGTATGCATTCCAAGAGAGTAATTTGGAGGGGAAAAAAAAAAAAGTCACAGTTAGTTTGAAGACCTGAGGCATAGCTGTTGAACTTCATGCTGGTTACCAACTAAACTTTTAATCTTTGACATATTCTTTCATTTAATTCCAAGCAGATACTGTGAGCATTGACCTTTAGCCTCATCAACTATTGAAATGTCTTACAAGAATTTCTCTCTATGAACTGTGATATGCGGACATAAATTCCTTTGATTTAAATCTAGACATCAGTGTAACCTTTTATAAATTAGCTTGTTAAAATTCATCTCTATATTAAAAATAAAATAACTAAAGAATTAACATTCTTCAATTTTATTAATATAAATAAAAAGTTATTACAGCAAGTTTTATTATACTGGCTTATAGGCAGTCTGTAATGTAGCTTTCAGTGATACAATGACAATTCTTTGTAACAAGAATTAGAGCTTGTATCATACTCTTTTTTTATTCTTAATCAAACTGTAGGCTTATATATAATATATTCCTCTATGGATCTTCAGTTACTAGTTATTAATTTGGCTTTCCAGCATTTTAAAAATTTATTTGTGTATTTTTAGTCTTTCTGTTGAAAGTTATTAAAAATCCTTTGCCCTCCGTGCATCTAGGCTACCTGTAGCTATTTTTTAGAATACACTTATTGAATAGTAATGTGCATCTTCCTCAGATTACCTGGGACAGTTAACATTTTTTTTACTTTTGATGCTGAAATGCTAAGCTGGATCAGGAGGACTGATGCAAGTATCAGGACTGCACAGCATCAAATTGTTCTACTGAAAAATTTTAAATAGGCAATTTCTATTTCATCTCATAACATTTTGAAAATATTGAGCAGCATTATTGAAATTGTTACTCTGCTATACTATTTACATCATACTGAAAACACAAACATTTATGAAGTAAGAATAATATGCTTTGATATTTATACTTTGAGTTACATATATGGTAGCAAGAATGAATTAATGAAGTTGCATGTAAGAAGTGCATTGTTCAAGGAAGGGTTGCAGTCTGTTAATGACTTGTATATATACATATATACATATATACATATATATATCTCTCACCGTTATGTGCTTTATTTCCCTGCTTTACCTGGGTTTGCTTTCCCATTATTATTTGCCTATATCACAAGTTATACTCATAATTGGGTACTTAACCACCTATCTGTTTTTCTGCATACCTCAAGTATTTGCATTTAAAACTGCTGTAAATGCTTGTAAAATGTACATTAATGAATATCTCCAAACCAAATACTAATCAATAATAACAGAAGTAATAGTGAGAAAATACTGTAAGTCATTTCACAAATAAAGAGTATGGAAGATTACTGTTGTCAGATTTCAATAATTTAGCTTTATAACTGATCATTTTACATGATTTGGGTTGATTGTGTTCTGTACTTTCTGTGTTTTAGAGGTATGTTTTGCTTAGCTGATGTGAATTGAAAAAAACAGTTCTCGTGCTTTTGACTAGTCTGTCAGCCTATTTCCAGTCAGATAGTATCCACAGTTTGTGATTCTTTTTACAGTCTGATTCTTGTTCAACATTTGGTATGTGAATCAAATGCGTTAGTTCCAGGCATATAATTTTCAAGCACCCAAATACTCCCGCAGCTTTTTATCTGTAGGAAGTTAAATAATCAATACGCTGAGTCGCCAAATAACCCCCTCTTTAAACTCATCATTATAGCTGGAAGACTTAGGTGCTGTGCTTTCATTTTCCCATCATTTTAGGATATGTTTTATAGTTTATGGGAGGTAAACCTATAAAGTGGATAGAGAAGACAAGGGGATCAGTGCAAAAAGGAAACTTTTCCTTAGAGATAATGTTTTGCAGAGAATAGTATGTTCTCCTGTAAGAAAGCAAACTTGTGCTACAGCTCTCTAAAGTGCTGTCTGCATTCTCTTTGTGTATGGAGGGGACTTCAGAATTGTTCAAAGGCTCTAATTTCGATAAAATTAAACTCAAACCAGCAAAACCCAGGAGGCATCATTGGCTGTGTAGTCATCCTGCTGTTTTGAGAATACTGTACTCAGAAAATTAGTTTGACATAAAGTCAGGCCATAAAACTTATGAGTTGTTGTTTCTGAAAAAGATGTAATCTGTTCTATGCTAACACTGTAATTTTTTATTTTTACATATGTTCCATTATAAAACTGCAAGTACGCATATGGACTTCATTGGATGCCTGCTGATTTTCAAAGCAATTTTGACATCTCTCTGATGAACTGTGTTTTAGTTGCTGCTCTAAGGTCAGCTAAAGTTCTTACTCACTGAAGGCAAATATTGTCTACTTTCCTTAGACAGTGATGCATAAATAATTATTTTAAGGTGAATTAATTCATACTTCACCTGAAGTACTGAAGGTGCAAAACCTTCATACTTCCGTTGATGAGATTTGCCACATCTTACTTTAGATGTCTAAAAAATGGAGTGGGATTCAGTTCATGTAAATTGAGATGTATACAATTAGATGGCTAAATGAAAGCTGGATTGCTAAGCTCTACAACTGTAGTTAATGGGGATCTAGAACAGAGTGTGGCTGCATAGGCAAAGATGTCTACTATCATTTCAGCTTCATGGTATTGTACTTACCCTCCAATCTCCAGTCCAGGTTGGTGCAAAGCTCTCCCAAGTCCTCTGCCTTGTCTGCATGCTCTGTGCACGTGTTAAACGTGACACCAGCTCCTGAAGTTGAAACAAATGAGTCTTACTCTTGTCAACACAAGTGATGGAGTCCAGAGAGCTATTTATCGTAAAATAAAGAGGACACTTTAATAGTGCTTCTTAGATATTTTAAGTGCCTCAGGGTATCCCGTTTGGACTCCAGCTGCCTCTCCAGAAGGGTAGTGGACTCCTATAGGGGACTCTGCCAGCTGTGTGCAGAGGTCCTGCATGATCCAGAGCATCCAAAATGGCACCAGACACCCTTGCTCAGGTAAGTGAATTGTTCCCTAGGTGTCCAGCCAAAGATCATCCTCCAGGCTCCCTCTGGAATCGTGAGAAGATAAGCACTAATTTGTAAGAGATACCTTAGACATCTGTGTGGGGTTTTTTTAAGATGGAAGGACTCATCTTTCTGGAAGGTGTCCATCTTCCTTGAATGGCTACGGAGAGAGCCAAGGCAACTTGGTTAGTCTTCAAGTGGCTGCAGCTAGGCACAATGAAACCTAACTTATGTTTCCTATCATAATCATAGCTTATATTTTCTGCCATAAACAGCTACTTTCTAAACACTTTGCAAACAGAATCTCAAAGTTACCTCAAGCAGGAAATCATAACTGAGTTGTGACATAGTTTGCTTTTAAGATTCAGATGGAGAAATTAAATGAGTTGTACTAATAGAGTGATTACATAATCATTTTTATTGCAAACGCAAGTTTTCTAGCTAGAAGATTCATGTGTGCAGTGCTTATAACTTGATCACAAATCACAAAAGTATAAAATAGAATATATAACTTTATATACTGATTTTTGCTTTTATATATTTTATAATTTAATGTATGTAGGGACACTACTAGATCATACTAAATAGATATGGCAGACAGAGCACCTAAATAATTTTGTGTGTATATATTTATATATATATATTCATGTATGTATTTGACAGATAGGAAAAAAGAAGGAGGAAGAATGAAATACTGCCCAAGCAGGGAAGCATCTCCTGAGGCCAGCATAGCCCTGCAGAGTGCTGTCACCGTGCCGGTGGTGAGCCAGCAGCCATCCACTAGGAGATGGCAGCAACAGGCACGGCTCCTGGAGGACACTCTATCTCATCAGGTTACCTGCCTTCCAGTTGCCAGCTGGCAACAGGAGCATTCCTTCCTTCTAATCCTCTCTTTTGGCCCCATCCAGTTTTCTTCCTCAGGACAGTACCCGTGAACTCCCCCAGCCTGCCTGACTCCATCTCTCCACTCCTGTCATGTTTCATAGTTCCTGTCGACAGAGAGAAGTGCTTGTAACAGACGATGTGATAGGAGAATATCTCCTATTTGGCCAAGGGAATTGATGACAGGCTTCTGCTTATCCACAGAGGAAAGCAGCTGCCGTGAAGGGGAAAAGTACCTGCCTATGCAGGGACATGGAGGTAGTTAATGTTGCTGGGAAGTGGCAATAGGCTTTTTAAAAGCCAACTCCAGCTGCCAAGGTTGAATCATCCTGACTTGGATGATGAAATAGATACAATCTGTGATGACATCAATCTGGAATAATTGCAAACACTTCAGGGAACAAAAAGGGAATTCAAAATGATGTTTACAAATTAGAGGAATGGCCCTAAATAAAGAAGGGGCAAGCACAAAGTGCTGCATTTTGTAGGGAAGGAAGAATCCAGTAATTAAAATAAGAAATAATTGGCTAAACAGCAGTGCAGAAAAAAAAAGGATGTGCAGGTTTTACTGGGCCAGAGTCTAAAGGAAGTGAAAAAGTTAATCCAAGTCATAAATGCAATACAATTGAAAAAAGAGACATCTTACTCTTGGGTACATAAATAGAAGCGTCATTCACAGGGCACAGGGATTTCTCTGTCCACCATTAGTGAAGCCTGAGCAAGAATGCTGTGTCCAGTGTTTTTGCACTGGCTTGCAGGGAGATGGAAGTGAGGAGGAGGTATAAGGAAGGGAAACAAACGTTTCTAATTAAAATAATTAGAATACGGGGCATATGCAACAATGTTGAAGTAAATGGTTTTGTTTAGCACTGAAAAATAGGATAGAGAGAGGACATACATTTTCCAATATGTAGGAAGCTGGTGGTGAGAGGAGGCTGACGAGCTGCTCTTTAGCATCAATTGAAGTAAGATCTGAAGAAATTAATTAATTAATTGATTTTTAATTAAGTAATTGATTTCAGTTTTCAGCTAGCCACATGTGTTGTAGCATCTCCTTTGTTGCAGGTTTTCAAGAAGAGTCTAGAAAAATACATCTTCCAGTGGTGTGGCTCTTGCCCCTGGAGAGGCTGGGCTAGCTGAAGCTTTGAGAGCTTTTCCAGTACTGTATTTCTGTGAATCTGTGCTCTGATTTAATGATTATTTCTGTCAGTCCTCCCCTGAGTTGTGCACACAAGTGTGTCTTGGCATGGTTTTGGATGGCTCTGCTGGTCTCGTTGCTGATGCTGCAGAAGATCAGGAGTCTCTCACAGGTTGTTTTTGATATATGACGGTGTCATAAGGATATGCCATGCCATCTGAGATGATGTCATTAGTTACCAACCATACATACCTGTATCTTCATTGTGTTCTTGGTGTCTTTTGTATTGATTGCATCAGACATTGCATATCTCCTTTCAAATATACTGGTCATAAAAAAAAAAAAAAAGAGTTATGAAGTTCAAGGTCAAGACTTCTGTGCATGTAACCATAAGTAAATTTTTACTTCTGTTGACAGCCTTTCATCATGCCCAAGTAATAAAGAGGTGCGCTAATTTAAGTTATACAACAGGAGTGGAAAACTCACAGAAACTTTATGGATTTATACCTACTCTATGCCTAGCAATTTTTCCCATTCCTTTGAAGACAGAAGAAAACAGAGAAGGGAAAGAGTGATATTTATATGAAGATTTTTATTCATGCACTGAGTGCTTGTTCAGATAATGTTTGTAATCAAACAGAAAGCTTAGCAATTTGATAAAGGCACAGCAGACAATCTCATGATTGGCAGAAAACATACAAACACAGAAAGATCCATGACATATCTGACTAAAGGTCCACCCAGCCAAGTGTCCTGACTCTGATACAGGCCAGTAGTGCACGCTTAGGGAAGAATAAATAAACACTTGCTAATACTTCTCCAGTGTACTTTTGCAACCTCCCATGATTTGTGACTTGAGACTTCCCAAGGCTCAAGACTCTCAGAGCATGTACTTTTTGTTTAGGTGTCACCAGAGCATTAGGATCATTTAGTGATGATACACTTTCCCTCACAATTTTAATTTTAATAAAGATTTGATTATATAAAGAATTTAAACTCAGGTAATATGAGGTCCAGTCCATCGATGCTGAAGGATAATAAAAACTTTCTGTGGAAGAGGTTGAGTAATATTTAGTTACCATCAGGGGTTTTCGCTTATCCAGGACAAACTTTCTGTTTTCTCCCCGATGATACAGTCATAAAAACTAGCTGAAAGAAGAATCGTTTCAAAAGGAGAGTTCATTTAAGATTTGTAATTGAATTTCACAGTTCCTTATAACTGCAAAGATTACAAGGAAAAAATCCCCAAGTCTAGGCATGTCTAATTCATTATTCACTATTACGGATTTGAACCAATAATTTTGGCAAAATAATTTGTTCTCTCAGCAGTTAGGAACCAGTTACAGGTTGCTTCGATAATGTAACCTGCAGTATGAATGTAATATTGCATACAGCAGAGAGGGAAGGTGAAACAGCTGTGCTGGGAGGTCTGCAGTTACACTGGATAATTGGCAGTTCAATAGCAGTTAATGACTTTTTTCTTTATACTAATATGAATGTTGAATTTTCATTAGTTCACGGGTATGTCTCCGTGGCATAATACAGCACTCTGCAGAGATGCCAGAAGTACCTCTGGTGCAGCCAGTACAGTTTCTGGAAGCCGTGAAGTTATGTCAATACAGAGCTCTATGCAGGATGGTTGTATCAGCGGGAATTGGGTCCTTGAATACGACTTGTTTCACAAGCTTTAAATAGGTTATCCAGCGTGTGACCAGCATCCAGCCAGAGCTCATCATCAGAGCTCCCCGTAACAGAAGAGAAGCACTTCCATAAGACAATATTTTTTGTTCTAAGACAGTTATTTCAGACAATAAGGATGACTGGCCCTCTAGAAGTGCTAACGGGGTAATGGGATGGAGAAGACAGTGAGAGGAGTTGACTGTCCTAGAATAGGTGCTCAGTTTTTAGTTAATGTTGGGACGAATTCCACCTCTTGGTCCTCCTTAACCTGCTTTTTTGAAGGTAAGTAGAAGACTGTGCTGAACTGGTACACAGTTGGTCTTCAGCAGCACTAAATAATATTACTCAGCAGGTTAATGCGTGTAAAATTCTGTATACAGTTTGAACTATGGAGGATTTTTCAGGTAGATTTTGTGTGAGTCCTGAATCCAAATACATGTAGAACAGAGAAGATGATAACCTTTAAAAGCAAGCTGAAATCCATCTGATTAGAAATAGCTCATCCCTTGCTCTTTTGAGATGTAAGATAGCCCCACTATCAAGCTCTGCTGGTCTGTTAACCCTGAAGTTACTGGAGGAGATTTGTTCCCTGGAGTCACACATGGGTATTTCCTGATCACATCAGGAGTATTTTAACATCTCCCATTCAGGTGATTACTTACCCATCATGGGCTTAGCATGTGAGCTCATCATTGCTTAGTTACAACGTCAAATGTTGAGATGTAATCCAATTCACACACCACGTGAGCTTGGTTGGGGCCTCCACTCTTCAGGACTGGGCTGGTGCAGAATCAAAATGCTGAGATTTTCCCCTTCCAGGAGCTGAATTTGATTGTGCAGGGAAGCTGAGTCCCTCTCACATTCTTCAGTGGGGAAATAAGTCTGGAAGAGTAAGAAATTAAATCTGTCAGACTTGAAGTGCTAAAATGTAAACTAGTGGAAGCCATTTTTCTTGCATAATCAAGTTATTTTGTAAGCAGATAGCTCTTTTTCTTGGTAGTTTCTGATACCACTGTACCTTTTTATATGCACTGAAATGTTGAAGTTGAAAATAATAGACAATATGAAAATGCATTTAAATTCTGGATTGTAGAATATGTCAACTCAAGATAGGAGTACTGAGTGATGCAGTAAGTCTTGTTATTCATTAAAGATACAGAAGATGAACTCAGGCCTTTTTTTTTTTGTAATATAACACAATGATATGTCTGTGTTTCTCTGCACCAGTGACTTTAGCTTCTGACCTCCTGGGCTATTCAGATAATGACACTTGGCTTTCTAAGCATTTTCCAATCATGTAAAATAGGCTTTCTATTTAGATAACAAAAACGTCCCCCAAACCAACTGGAATTTTGCATAGCAAAATGTTAACAGAACTTGCAGAATAGATACGACCCTTGATTTTGTTTTCAAAAGGACCCCGTAAGCTATGGATCTGCTAGATTTAAGAGTTGTGATGCTCCTGACAATCTGAAGAACGTCAAGATTTCTGTGCTTGAGCATGGTGCCTGAGCTCAGGCATGCACCCATCATATCTTAATCATTAGCGTGGATTTGGCCCAGCCTTTTCCCAGGTTATGCTTAGCACATGCCGAGTCCATTCCCTGTAGGCAGCCTGGATGCATCTACTTGTGCTGTGAAACAAGTAAGTTTGTCTGGATAGTAACAAACTGTGCCATGCCACACCATGCCACTTGTCCTTTGGACGAAAAAACTCCCTGGCCTGCTTTATTCGCTAGCCTGTCTATATCCAAAAAGTGCAATTCATTGCATCCATGTCAAGTTATGTAGTCACCCTTTCTAGTGGGAGAACTGTGACTTTCCAGAGGGCAATACATCCTATCTGTCTGGTGGTACCTGTATTTATTAGAAGATAACTCATTGTAGAGAGCTGGCTTCTTTCCATTCTCCATACAGGGAGCACAGCTTGGACCAAATGCCCGTCTGTTAGGCTTCTGGACGTAGGTGAGATGAATGCCACCTGCATGTCCTCTTGACTCAGCCCTGCTGTCGGAGCTCTTTGTTTCTCTTTGAGAACATGTTCTCTAGAGGTAATACGTGGACAAATGTTCTCTACACATTGGGAAACTGCTGTTGCAAACTTGCTTCTCAGGGACGAGCTCTGTCTCTTGGTTTTGCTTGGCTTCATACCTGTTGAGAGTGACTTGTCACACAGAAAGCTAGAGCAGAAGGCTCTGGTAGATGAGCGATAGCTGTTGATGGAGAGGAGAAGGAGCTTGAGGCAGCATCTGAGCCAGCTATGCTGGGCAGTTAACGTGCACTTAAATCCAGATGGAGATGATGTTCACCTCAGTTTAGGTAGCTAATGGTCTATCCATAAAGGGTTTCCAGAGTCCTTACCTCTGTTCATTAATACAAACTAAAGAAAGTACCAGAGTTCCCTACACAGCCTTCATTAGGCACCTAGAACGTAGGTGCAAGTTAATTGCTGGACTGAACTTCACCTTTACGTCACGTGACAGAGAAAGCAGATTGTCTTTGGGCACTAAGGGATTATGAAATGTGAAGAGAAGTAGTTAGCAGTACGTGTGTGTTTGCGTGATGAACGAGATGTGATTAAGAGAAATCAATTTTAAGGAGGAAATATTTCATTTCCTTTTAATCAAAAAATGGTGTCTCTTTTGGCATTTCTTCCATTTTTTTCTTCAGAAAAATGGTGAGCTAGGGAATAGATTAGCTATTTTAAAAATGTTGATTATCTGCCTACAATTCTTTTTATAAACCATCCCCCTTAAATGGACAGAAAAAAAAAAAAAGAGGAAGAAAAAGATGGGCAGTGAATTAGAAAATGCATTTAAGATAGTTGATCAGCTTATCTTTCCAGTAGACCCACTTTAGTCACAGGCTCATATATTATTAACCTGATTGTAAAGTACTGCATCAAGGTTGATACTGTACGTCTTTCCTGGCATACCCATTTATGTGGTGTTAGGTGCCTTTTGAATTGGATGCAGCTGCTGTAATTTGGAAAGGGAAGTCAGAAGTTTGCATAAAGTAGTCTTGTTAGCCATTAGTGAAGTATTTCTTTATCTTTACATTAAAAAAAAAAAAATTCAACCTCTGAAGAACATCCCTTTTGCTTAGCTTTCCTAAAGAAATAATCTAGCCCTAACACTCATGATGTTATCCCTTTCCTTCATTAATCACATCTAAAAGCATTTATAATCTTGCCTTATATTCCTCTAATTTACCCACAGAGACATATGTATAATGTCAGTTAGTAACCTGCTGGCACAAAAGTTTCTATATGTGCAAAGTGGTTTAACTGAAAAAAGAATTACTCCACTCAGATATAAGTATACCTATTAATTCAAGTGCCGGTGCTCACTGAACAGTTGTCTTTAAGAAAGAAGTCATAGTCATTTGTTACTACTTTTCCCAAAAAGTCCCTGAATGATTTTTTTTTAATAGCGCAAGAAAGTGACCAAATCTCAAGAGATTCCTGTATGAATCTTTTGCAATTTTTCTTTCTCTTCCCTCCTGACTCTTCATTATTCACATCTATTGTGCTCTAAAGCAGGAGGCTGCATTTTTCTCATTGTTATTTTTCTAGTCCTATTCCTAAGGTGTGCAGTCTAAAAAAAAAAAAAAAATCTGCTGTGGGAAAAGCAGATCCCTCCCTCTCCATGAAAACACTGCTGAATTAAGCTAAATACAAATGTAGCTTGCTATTTTCTGGCACGCAATTAGCTAGTCCTTCTGAGCTTAACTGTAGCTGATGCTTGCTACTGCATAGCGTGGTAATAAATGAGTTCTAAAATTCGTTATAACACTATATGCTGTTGGATTATAACATTTATAGAGCAATGTTGAACGTCATCAGCACCCTAGTATGTCTGGTGGCATTGCTGAATCCCCTGTGTGTCTTTATACATTGATATGTTTTTGTGACCTCCTTCATGATAATAAAATCAAAGCAAACCTGAAATAAAATGTTATGATGAATCTATACTTAATGGCAAATCACTTCTGAGGAATTCGATTAAAACACAACAATAATGCAGTAACAATACTGAAGATTCAGAAGATGGATTTAGTTAATTCCTTCTAGATGACACAAAATACTGCCTTTCAAAGATGAGTGATAAATCTTCAGATATATGGAAATAATGGGTGTGAAGAATTGACTAGATGTAATGTTGATGAAGGCAATCAAAGGATGAAAGTGTTGGGGTTACTTTTCAATCTGTCATCTGTCTGGTCATCTATCATTGCAACCAGATTTTGTCCTAGCTTCTACTGAGACTACTAGTATATTTTCATCTTTTTCTCCCTGTTGTCCCTTGTTGAACCTTCGTGTCTATTACTCTCTGGTCATCTTTTTGTCAGACGTGTGATATTTTTTCATCGGTTCTTGCAGCACAACCAACCCACTGCCACTAAGGCTTTTTCATATTCTCCAAGACGCCCTTGCCTACAGCTGGCTGCCGTGCCTCATCGCTCAACGCTCAGCTTCAAATCCTTTTCTGTGTCTCCTTTTCGACTGGTGTGGCATGGCTGTCAGTACAGGCATGTTAATTACTTTGAAAACAGAAAGTGCTTATTTTTAATGATACTGTTATGCTATGTTTTCTTTGTTTATTTATTTTGACTTGAATAACAGGCATTTGTGCCATATAAATAAACATAAGAAGGCTCAAATCTTTAGAAGACTTGAGGGACCAGACCTTTGCAAAAAAATCCTCCAGTTTACTTCTATCTGTGCTTTTGCTGTAGTGAGCCATACTGTAAACCATGACTGTTTCTAATGGAGGTAGACAACACAGGGAAAGAAGGCAGGGGGAGGGTTGTTCGATTTTTAGATTACTATACGATCATACTGGAGTGAAAGTTTGATTTTATTTGGTTATCATTGCTCATCAGGGACAGGGTATATTTATTGTTTTTCACAAAAACCATTGGTAAATAGGCAGTTATTCAGAAGGAGCCGTAGTCTCCACATGATCAAAAACATGTATTCAGTATTATTCCAAGACACTTATTTTATTGATTGACTGAAAAAACTCCAGAGGAGACTATTTTAGCATATTATGTCATATCAGACTTCTGAGGAACACATTTTCCTTTCCTTGCCAGGGAAAATACAGTGTCAAATTTGGCTATTACATGCAGCGGTGCAATTTCAGTGGTGTCAAAGCAAAAACATTTCAGCCCATCTTCTGTCGGCTGTCACACAGACTGGCAGAAGCAAAGCAATCCAGTGCTAATGCCAATATCCAGACCATCAGCTTATCCCATTGTGTCTTCATGGGATGGCACAAAAGCTACAGACATGCAGATCTTCATGCCAAGACTGGAATTTTTAAGCTGTTAGGTATCGTAGCCTGAATTTTTACGTGCTTCAAAGGAGGAGAAGTGGCCACACCTTCCATCCTATGTATATTCCCCAAAAACCTAGGATCACAGCATTGTAAGTATTAGAGAGTGTATTAAAAGCAGAAGAAGAATTATATATAAGTACAAGACTAAATTCTGAAAATACTTTAAACCTCCATTTCTTTGAAAAAGCTTCTTTCAAAGTTACCTGTGTTGATGATCCCACGATCTGTGTGAATTTTAGGTCTTGTTCTGCCCTCTCCTTGTTTCTAAAAGCAGCAAAATGCATGGCAGAACTGCGGCTGGTATTCAGTTCAACATCTTCATAGACATGCAAAAGGTATTACTTTTTGCAAGACTGTTGGCTGGAGTTCTGCAATGCTGATGGGCTTCTAAAACTTTCCCTTCCGCATTAATCACTCTCTGGCTTATCTTTGTTGTTGTTGATCAAGTGTTCTTTTTAGTGGCCACCAACTGTAATGCCAGTCATGATTCATGCTGATATATTGCCTAGTGTTGTGCTGTAAGTTTTATGTATGAAAAGGGGCTTTTTTAATAGGTCGAGGATGTAGCCAGATCCTTTTCTGGAGTCCAGCTGTTCATTATTGTCTCAGTACAAGAGAATAAATAAGGAGCAGAGGATTCCCTTTGGGCAGAAGGGAAGAAAACCGCTCTTGGAAATACCTCCCTTGAGCTAATGCCCCTTTCCATCTAGGTGGGATATGGAGAGAAGCTTGTCAGCATGAGCAGAGGACAGAACTTGTGTGCAACAGAGTCTGTTTGACACTTGGATGACTGGGCAGCGTTGTGTTTCTGTAGTCTTTGCTCTGCTGCAGTTCATGCTGGGAGCTGGCTCAGTCTGGCCACTTTGGGATCAGAGGAACAAGAAGGTGATTTAAGACAACTTTTCACGTTTTCCCATTCAGCTGTTCTGACTGTAAGCTCTACCTGATGAAGATCCAATCAGTACATTTTCCAAACATTGTTTTCTTAATAAAGCAAAGCTCCTGGTGAAAAATACAGAAACTGAATAAAAAGTTTTGTTTGACTCAGTGTCTGTTATCTACCAGCAGGTCCGACACCATTTTTTTCTTGGTTTCCCTTCATGGGAATAAACATACTAGAACATTAGACACCGATAAAAGGGGAGAAAAAATGTTTTATTAATTATTCAATAATCTCTAGACTCAGTGTCATTTAGAGTTAGTGTACATCCCAAAAAATTATTACAGACTTTACAGTTCAACAGTTACTGTTGGACCACGAAGAAATATCCCCAGGAACTGAATTTCCCTGACATGCACACGTGTGTATGTCTGTGTGTGTGTCTGTGTTTCTTCTGCTGCCCTGCCACCACTCTCAGCCCCTTCTCTCGACTTACACAGAAAAGGCAGGGGGGACACACATGCAGACCCCACTGCCAATAGGCTGCTCCTTGTTAGTAAGCTCAGGAGTTTTGGAGAGTGTTCCCGAGTACTGGAAGTCCAACCAACCCTACCAATAAATCCTTGGAGCACTTCCTGGGGTGGTTTTGGCCCCTGCCAGCTAGTGCTCCTTCAGAGGCTTCCCAGGCACTGCTCAGGACTCTGTATGGGCCAGAGATGCTTCTGATCCCCATCTAGCCTACAGCCACCCCTTTCTGGAGAGTGAGAAAACCTAATAGTAAGGACTCAAGATGTTCCTGCCAGCTGGCCTCAGTGCCAGAGTATATGTTTAATATTCTAGTCATGTTTAATTCACTATTAGAGACATAGCCATAGAGTCTCTTTGAGAAATTTATATACTGACCTGTAGGCCTAATAAATCCAGCTCTTTTTTTTTTTTTTTTTTTGTACCAGATGTACTGGCTGTACTGCATTGAGCCTTATTAAACAACCTCACTAAGCTATACCTGTTGGACTTTTAAACAAGGGTTAATTCTCAAGAGGAATTCAGAGGTGGTGAAAACTCCCTACAGTTTTCTGTGACAAAAGGCTGCAGTGATGTTTGCAGTTCAGCTTTTCCCAAAGAACTTTTTCCTGAAGGAAATCCATGACTCAAACTGATAGCTGATGGTGCACTGGCAGGTTGCCCCTGTTGGGTGCAATGGCCAGCTGTGTAGATGCCATCACCCTGTGCTTTTCATCCTTGGCACCATTAAGGGCCTTTCTGTGGTGCAAACTTTCTTTCTGCTTCCCTTGTAGCGCTCCAAAGAAATATTTGATATTCAGTGTGTGTGAGAGATGAGGGAGAAGATGTCAATAAAGTTAACACAGATAAAGATTTGTTTGATGTGTACTGATCAAACCAGGTAATTTTTTATTTTTTTTTAATGCTATGTAGAATTATGTTGCAGGCTTTGTGTTAACAAAAGTGGGAAACTGTCTATTTTGGGAAGTGGAGAATGAAGCCGACTGACATCTCCATTTATAGCAGCAATCTGTAAGATTTCCATTAAAGAATGCCTTCTCCGCACTGAGCTGATCAGACCTACCCACGTGCTCTGCAGGCTGACCTTTGAGCCGCTCACGGGGTCCAGAGGGTCTGATTCTGCCCAAATGCGTCTCTGTGGTGGTGAAGAGCCTGACAAATGAGATGTGGGCAGGGGACAGATAATTTACAAAACCAAGGTACGGTACTGTACGTCTGCAGGGGAATTGATTACCAGAATGTCATGTTAACCATGCATTTGAAATAGCTATGGAAATCGCTTTTCATTGGTAGGTCTCAAAGTTCCATCTAAAGGAGTTAAAAAATCTTAACGGTGTGAGGCCACAGACAAGAGAGGAAGCATGTCCTACATCCTTCAACAGGCGAGTGACAGACCCAGCTTTCCTGACATCTGGTCCAGTTTTTGGTGACGAAGGCTGGTACTGTGCAGATCTGCAGAATGCATCTGGGTGGCTAATGGCCACATGAAATGCTTCCGCTGGGCGTTTGCTTTGTAGAAGTAGTTCTGGTTTGGTTCAGTGGGCTGCATAACGAGTTATGGTTGAAGCTTTAGGTGTGCTTATGGAGAGCAGCTCTGGTTTGGATCCATCCAAAAGGAGTAAAGTTGCCATGCTTCCAAACAGCTTTGCAGCATAAACCAAGGTATAGTAAGGGAGAGCTGTTGGCAGATTCACTTCAAAAGCACGTTCCTGATTTGAACTACAGTGCTAATATAGATAACTCAAAGCCATACTGACTTCCATTTTTAGAATGAATGGTCATTTCATTTTTGGACACTGAAGCACATCCTCATCTGATGTGTTATTTATTCATCACTTAATTAGCAACTAGTTGTGAAGTGATATCTTCATCTTCTCATTTCTCCACTGTTTACAAGTAGCAGTGGTAAACAGGTGTAAGAATTGCTGTATCAGCTCATACCAAATGTCTCTTCACCCAGGATCATATCTCTGACTGTGACTGGTGTCAGATGTTTAATGAATAGCATAAAAAAAGTAATACTTCCCTGGAAAAATCTCCCAGCCTTTATGATTTTTCAGTTCAGGAATATCTGTGGTTGCAGTTGGTTTCTTAATGCTTAAGCTAAAGGATATTAAAATAAATGCTTGCATTTAGTTACCTAAAGAATATTAAAATAAATGCTTGCATTTAGTTACCTAATGTGCTCCTAGATAAAGGATATCTCTCTATATAGTTTTTGGCCACATTTTTCATTGTAGATCATACTTTTTACAACATATTTTTTAACACACGTCATCATCGTTGTTAGTTGTGCTCGTTAGTTCCCCAAAGCTGTCCAGTGTTAATCACTGACATTGCAGTGAAATCTACCTCCATGCACTCATGCAGATTTCTAGAAATCGCTTGCTTTCACCAACTGTTTCCTCTGAATGCCAGGAGACTTCAGTGTACAAACACTAAAAAGCACTGTGTATGTCTGCAGCTGGAAAGGGGAAAAACTGTGAACTCTCCCCTAAATTTCTGGACTTTTGCAGTCTGGAAATCTCAAAGCAGCAGTTTGTTTGCTTTAAATTGCACTAGTCCTCAAAAATCTTTCTGAAGTAATGTTTCAGTTATGTTATTGTGAATTCAGGAAGAGAAAATCCGAATGTCTTTGGATATTCAGTCATGGATTAATTTATGTCTGAGACTACTTTTCCTCAAGCTCCGTTTGCTTGCAGTACAGCGTTCTGCAGTATAAGGTATAGAAGTGTGTAATCCCCAAGATAAGAGTTTCTGATGACTTCAATGAACTTTAAAAAAAGAAACTGTAATACATTTTGAAAGCTGTTAAAATCTGTATTTTTTAATGCAGAATAGGAGTTGAGAGTAGATGCAGTATTCTTTCCAGAACTCGTGACTCCTCCCTTTCCAAAAAGATAAAGCTTCAGAACTTAAGTCATCATGAAATCTAGGATAGAAAATTGATTAGAGATCAGGATTAGGTATTGCATCTCTTGAATTTTTTATTTGCACCATAAAAAGGTGGAAAACAGGATATTTTTCCTGTGGTCAGAGCATTCTTGGCACCTGGAGACACGCACCCTTATTCAGGAGTTGGCAATGAGTTCCCGGGTGTCTCAGATGAGACATAGTTGGTTCCCACTACACACACAGATCTTTCACTGACACAGAGTCTTCTCAGAACATACTTTCTCATGTTCTTCACCTCAGCATCTTTTTCACTGTTACCTACCGTGGAATTGGTATAGTTTTCCAGATATGTCAATCATTGTAGCCTTAGGTATGATGAAGAGCAAGTGAAGAACAGAGAATTGGGAGACAAAGACAGAAGCTACTCTTCACAATCATTTTCTCCCTCTGTTGAGATGCTCTGAAATGCTCAAATTCTTCTCTAATCAGTTATTTCAAGGTGTTCCAAGACTGTTTTGGCAGAAGTTGCTGACCAGATGGTGCAAGAGAAGTCACAAGTGTCTGTATGTTCTCCACCCCTCCTTAAACATAGCTGTGAGTTGTCAGACTCCAGCATGGATTCCTGCTACGATCAGATAGGCAGGCAACAGTGACAAGCGCCTTTTGAGGGATTAGAATTCTTATTCTTGCAGGGTATGAAGAACCACTGTAGAAACCTTCCAAAAGAAGTCTAGAGTGTAGGGGAGGAGGACATCAAGTAATAGACTTACTGTGATGTGAAGTCTTCTCCTGAGGTCACTTCCAGATGCAAACCATTAATTAAGGGACCTGTGCGGGAACCAGACCATCCACTTAATGGCAATTTTATTATTAGTTACATGTTTCTTTTTGCCTAGAATCAACAACAACAAAAAAATTTAAATATTTTCAATAGAACATTTTTTAAAAAATATTTATTGGGAGCAGTCAAAATGTTTTTTACATAACTGATTTTTTTCAATGTAGGGCTAATTTAATATGAAACTGTACTGAAATATTTACTGAAATATTGCAACAAAACATTGATTGTCTTCAAACTTTTTTTTCTAAATGACATTTTGTCAAAATCAATATATTCTGGCAGACAATATATAATTTTGATGCCATAGTGCTTTTTAGCAATGTGGAAGCGACTACAGTGCTATTGGAATCTACTCATTATGATGCTAAGCGCTTCTAGCAAAGTAAAAGTGCACGTGTAACAAAACCAGTGTACATGTACCTGCTGAATCTCTTTAGTACAAATGGGAAAATAAAGACTTAAAATAGTCTGTATTTACTTACTACCATGTAGTAGCAATGGCAGAGCTAGCTCCAGGAATGCTGAAGTATATTGAAGCAGAGCTTTCAAGTTTTTATTTTTGATTATTTTAAACAGCACAGGTAACACCAGTGGTTTAGCATATGATGATCACACCTTTGCTTTGTGACCATATTCCACATCATGCTCTAGCAAATCTCTGCTTTAAATCAATTTATTAGAAAGATATGCATATTCATGTCTTTATTTATTCTTTTATTTATTTGTCACCTTCTTTTCCTAAGAGGCTTCCATGGAACAGTTTAGTCTTTCACAGTGGGATCCAGTTGCATCAGAGACTTTCAGAGAAGCAAACATTACATACCTGTTAAATATTTCTCTGAGGATTTATAGTTACAATCAATTCTGACTGACTAATCTTACAGGATAGGGTATGAACATACCCTATCAGGCAGACCTTTATGATCCTTTGTAAAGTTGCATCCACACAATGAAGGTCTACTGATTTTAGAGTATTATTTGCTCTATTAAGTTAGCTGAATGAGTATATGAAGAATATGTGGGTCAGTATTTGGTCCTTCTCACTTTGGACAGGGGCAAATGCAGAGAGATGTTAGTACCTTTTGCCTGACGAAGCCTAGGACGAGAGGCATAGTGTTAGGACTGGTCATACCAGCCAGCCGTGTCTGTACAGATACAACAGTGTGTCCTTAAGCACACAGTAAGCTGGCTGAAGTGAAGCGGAGCCTAACTAAGTGTGGTTTTCTACACTGGCATTGTAAAAGTCATTAACTGATGCATGCTTATATTGGGCTATTAATTCCTACATGAGACCATGGGTATCACAAAAATTGCAGAAAGCCCTAGACTCTCAGGATAGATTTAGTGCTGTGGCCATACTGGGATAATTTCATAGTCGTCAAGATCCTGCTGTCATGCTTACAGTCCAAGCTCAGGAAAGTAGCTCCAAGGTGCATGTGATGATCTGGCATTTGTAAAGACCATGTCATTGCATTAGAGTGATTGCTGCTGGAGCAGCAAGTCAGCTTTAGAAATTACTCTAAAATAGAGATCAAATCTCCTCTTTGATGCATAATTTGCCCATTTATTTTTGCCATAGATTTATTTAATAAGGTTTTTTTACACTTTAACCATCACAGAAAGTATGTATTTTATATCGTCAGTAACATATGTAGCTATATATAATAGTGAATTATACTGAGGAGGAAAGTACATATTCAAATCAAAACTGAAAGCCTTTCTTGAAGTTGTAGCATTTTCAGTGCTGTCTTCCAGTGAGACTGCTTATAACAAGCAATGAGCTGCCTTCTTACCAGAACCTCTGGAATTGCTGCTGAAAATATTTTTTCTCTTTTTGGTGCTAACACATGACATGCATCTCAGACTCTGGCCTGCTTCCTCTGTCATGCACCTGATGTAGGTGACAAACTCATTTCTTCGCTGAAATCATCCCATGACCCAGCACATCCCATGCCCCTGTCCACAGTATCTCACTTCTGAAGGTAGTAATACTGTGACATTTTATATCAATTGGGAATTAGTTGGGGTTTTGGTTGATGGTTTTTTTTTGTTTTTAAGATACTGTATATGATCCCCTGTATGAAAATAAGATGGTATTCTACTATGCTACAGTCACTAGTTCACTAGCTGCGATTCCATACAGTAGAACAACGTTATAGATCTAATTAATCACCCTTCTGTAGAACACCCAGGTTTTGGTCAGGTTACTCTTTTTGGCAAGTGTTGCATTTTATTCCTTTGCATGTGAAATAATTCAGTGTCAGGGTGGCATCACTTTACCTTTATTAGTTACATATGGGGAAAATCATCTGTTTAAATTGACGGGGATGCCTATAGCAAAACACATCATAGGATCAGTATTTTAGAAACATGTTGATTTTGGAATAATTTCATAGAGGAATACAGCAAAATAGGCAGGCAAAAATGCCAACTTCAAAAATATCTATGTAGTGGCTACTAAAAATACATTAACATGAAAAATTATTTTTTATAATTTTGACTGTATCTTAACCAATGCATTAGAATTCCAGTACTGTGTGCATGGTGGGATAAAAATAAAGGTAAAAATTATTCATGTAGTAGTGCATAGACAAGCTCATAATTATTTATAACTTGTTGATTGCTTAATAGAACATTAGTCATCTGAGTTTTCATTTTATTTTCCTTTAAGATATCTCATAATTTGAGAAATAAACAAAGACAGACTCTGAACATTTTACATAAATGTGTCCTGGCCTGTTATTGAATTTTTCAAAATGACATTTTGTTTTTTGTTCAGATCGTGTTTCTGCTTGAACAGTTCATATGCATTTTTGTAGTGTCTGAACTGCTTCTCCTCATAAGGTAGGCATTTGCCTGCAAGGTACAGCCCTGTGTTGCAGTCAGTCTTCTGCAAATCCAGTTAACATTTTGGAAAGGTAAAATCATGGATAATTCTGTGTTCTCAAAGAGAAGTAAGACGAACCAACACTAAATGTTGTGTTGTTTCACCAACAGTGTTTTCTGTTCCTGCACATTAAAAAATACTGTTTTAAAGAGTATCCTTCTTTCAGACCTGTAGTGCTAGTAAAACTAACTCCTGTTTCTATTCCCCTTGTGAGTATTTTTTTTCTAAGTACTTAGTTGGATAAGATTATAGGATAAAAAAGTGTTTATTTTCATATGTATTTCCTTTTACCAGAGTTGCTGAGAATTTTTTAATAATAAATCGGTTGACTACAAGTAAAATGTAGAGAATTGGCAATGTGAAAGAAAATTACTTCTTCCTGTCTTTCATGCAATTTCACTACTGTATTTAAAATTTTCAAAACCAGCTGTAGACTTGTACTTAATAACATGTTGAGGTTAAAACTCTACGGTATACTTTTTCATTGTTTTTACTGCAGAGCCTGATAAAAGTAATAGCAATTCTAACCTTCTCCCTTCTGTCAGTTATTTTAAATGGTCTTTTATACTTTGAGATCTTATCATAAATTTCTAATGCCTAGTGTCAATGAAGGCTGGTACAAGTTCCTTTACTGCAGTGACAGGTCGTGCATACTGTAACGCAGCGCAGCGGCCACTGGAGGAAAAAACCCTCAAAATATGCTGTGAGTAACTTCCAAACTCCCAGAGCAACCCAAAGAGTCTCTGGAGACCCTGTGTAGGTTTTCTGCTCTGTTAATTAAAAAAAATAAAATTCTTTAATGTGGAGAACCTACCTTGATGGTAGTCATAAATTCCTAATCCCTTCGTTGTCATCTGTTAGAATTGTGGATGATTTCTGACTAGAATTCTTCATTTAGGCTTAAATGTTTTTATCGTCTTCTCGAGTGGAAGTGTGAGCAAATGCAGCTTCACCTTTTGGGAATAGAAGCTATTTTAAAAGATAAAGTTATCTTGCTATTTTTATTATTTTCTGTATCATGAAGAAGCAGAGAAATGAAGAGTCAGGGAAAAAAAAAAAAGATATTCTTCCTTCAATCCTAAATCTACTGCTTCCACCAGAAATTAGATAGAGCTTGAAATACTTACTGTCCCCCAGAGCCACTAGATTAAATCAAATCGAGATTATTTAAGTCTTCCAGTTGCTGCATTTGAGAAATCGCAGAAGGGGCTGGTCGCTCGGGTGGTGTGAGTGGCACGAGAGCGGCCACGAAGGACTGCTCCCTCCCAGGAGCCTTCCCCGAGGATTCGCCATTGTACCCCAGGCTATGGGATGTTGCAGCAGCTTTGGTCTTTTAACCCCTTTCCCCTCTTGCTGACAGCACTGCCCTTTGTACCCACTTCAAAGAGAGATTGCCAACTGCAAAGGGAAGGAAAAAAATAAAAGAAATACCGTGTATGCTCTAGGACAGAGTTGACGGTATTCCCTGCTCTGTGGAAACACGCATAGCCTCTGAAGGAGTGCAGCCCGAAGGCCCACAGTTTGTAATCTGGCTGCAGGAATTTCCTTTCGGTTCATCTATTGACAACCACCTTGGGAACGGCAGCATCCCGGCTGTACCCGTCGTGCTTTCGCGGGAGTCCTTTCCGCTGGGTTTATAGCAGCGCTGCGGCAGAGCGGTGCAGGAGGGATGGAGAACGAGGGGAGAGTCTTGCCAGGGTTGTTCAAACAGGCAATGATGTTTTAAGGCCTAGGTTCAGCATGGCTGTGAGGCACTCTCCGGTCAGCAGAGTTAAAGGCTGACTTCCTACATAAAAGTGGATAAATGTGCTTTTCTGACTTGGCGGTGTAATCGGGGAAGAAATGCTTTTTAAAGATTTTTTTGTGGAAAAGTTTAATAGATACAGTTTCAAGATTCATGGTCCATTTAAAAATACAATTTGATCAATGACCTTATACTTTAACATAAAGTGTAAAATACTTTATGAGTAAAGCCTTATTTTTCCCTTACCTTGTTCTCATACTTGGCTAATTCAAGTGCAACTTTATTCTTATGTACAGTATTACCTGGCATTTTGTTTTATGACGCATAATCTTTTTTACATTTTAAATTTTAAAACCAGAATGAACATTCTATAGGAAGATCGGAGAAGAAAGTAAAAATAATAGCTAATAATTAATTAGGAATTGTTTACTTCTCAATGAAGGAATGGCAAATTGACTTAAGGTTTAGGTGACATCAGATCAAGCACAAGAATAGTTTCTCTGACCACCTGATACACTCTGAAGTAACACCTAATCCTGAGATAATCTCAGCTTGTGGTGTCCAGGTATTGACAAGATAAAGAGCAATTCAGAGTCATTAGAGGTGACATAATATACACATACCATACAAATAATCTATATGGCGGTGGTTTAGAACGAATGTGAGGGGGAGGTGGTCAGTGGGATATGTTAGGCCCTGGAAATTTACAGTTAACTAGTGGAAATCTCCATTTGTAAACTGCATACCAAGATGCTTAGGAAGAAGCAATTTCAAATCACGAAGTGACAGGATTAGCGGGATCAGTCAGTATCTTTTGCCATCTCCAAGATACAAGATATGTATGTAAACAAAAAAAAATTAATATTAGTTCATTCAACAGGATTTTTCATACTTGTTTTTTGTTCTTTCAGCCCTTATAAGATAGTCTGCCTCCTGCTTTTTCCTGTGCACCTTCCTTCGGTTTCGACTGGTTTGTGCACGTGGGTTGCAGGTGAAGCAGAATGTGGTCTGCACTTCAGGCTGGCTTTGGCTCCAGGGTTGAGGCATCAGTAAATTTCAGCCGTCTGTTAAAATAAGGAATGAAATCAAATGAACAGCAGCAGACACCTTAAAAAACACTTCAGGAGGGATCTGAAGCTTTAGGGTGATCAGTTGAGGGCTGTGTCTGGTTGTCAAGACCGGAGAGCCCAGGTCAGCAGAAGCTCTGGGGGAGATGATTTGCACAGTAGATGCCTGTCAGTACCAATGTATGGGGAAACGGGATAGCATTCAGACCTTTTAGTTTTCTAAACTTACCTTTTAAGTTTGAATAATATAATTTTGGGTGTACATACCTCATCTGAGTAAAACGTATTTCTTCAGCACCACTGTGATCCTTAGCACTGCCAAATGCCTGAGAATGTAGAAGCATTAGAACTCCAATATTTACCTTTGAGGAACTGAGCCAACACTTGCCATCTTCAATAAATTTTTGAATCAGGGGTCTAAATCATATTGGTGATGCGATCTCAGCCTCCAACAGTGTAGCGTGGAATTGGGGCAATGTGAATTCTGTATTCCCTGCTAAAGGACAGAGCCAGCGCTGGAGCGGAGGGCTGGGCTGGGCTCATCTGGCAGAAGGCGCAGGGCAGAGCGGGAGGGCGGCAGTGCTCTCTTTTAAGGTCAGATGCCAGATGCGAAGTCTAATGACGGCTGTCACATCTTGAAACTGATTACAAAGCTGAATTGCATTAGCGCTTGTCAGATACAAAAACAATTTGTAAGGCGTTTTGTTGTTTTATGGATTTTGAGCAGCGAGAGTTCATTATTTTTTGAGGTTTTTGTTCTGCAACTCTAAGGGGTAGAAACTTCTAAAAAACCTGGAGTTCTTCTGTAATTTATACAAGTCCAAAACCAGAGTTTTGTTTCCTCTACCTTTCCTTTTTATGCAGGGGTTCTGTGTAAAGGTATGTATCAACAGAACTTCTCTAGTCCAGAAGACTATATGCCCACAAGCACATAGGGGGTGAAAGAAATCAGAGGTGGGTAGTCAGGACTGAGAAATGGAATTGTAGGGATGAACTTGGTTTCATCATACATAAAAAAGAGAGAAGAAAAGAGTGGTTTTTAAAAATCACAGGAGTTTGATAAGATTTATTTTCCCCTGAATTTTGAGTGAAGAAGACATTATTTCTGATTCTTCTCTCATGGGGCTGGTCCTTTAAAAAGTCTTTATGCAGGTCCTAGAAAGTCCTTCTTGACATGAATTTGCAATTATGTAAGTTGTGACTGAAAGAAGCACGTTATACAGGCTCTGTAAAGTAAGTAGTATCTAAATTTCTCAGTCTACCATCAGGCCTTCATATATAAAAGACAGTTCATTTTTCCCTTCTGGTAGGGGGTAGAAAAATTTGATTATAGAAGTGGATAGTCCTTAATTTTGTAGCAGCTATGTGCCCAGAGCTCTCAGAAGTATTTCTAGCTGTACATCTACAATAAGTATATCTAAAAATGTTGAAGAAGGAAGAGGTCCAAATTACCTGAAAGATACCACGATTCTTTGTTCCTCATCCCAGTGAGACCCCTCTCTCCAGACAGCTCTAAAACTCAACCATTTTATTTAAATTTTCAGACACTTCATAGAGAATGGCAACAAGACAGGTTGCATTGAAATCCCTTGACCCACGTATTATTGAGAAAACACAACAATAATTCTCCCACAGTTTAATATTTTTATAGGGAGTTGTATTGTCTACATGGTGTTTATCAAGAGTATAGGCAGCATAGTTTAGTCTCATTATTACCTGAAACCTGGCTGCAACGTGGCATATTTTGGTTTGAAGGCTTTTTTTGTTAAAATTGAGATTTTTATTTGCATATGAGTAATAGGCTTCCTTTTTTTTCAGACAGTGAAACCAGATTAAGAACCGATAAATGCCTCTGTCATGTGTATTTAGAATCAGTGTTTACCCTTCGGTGGGCTCTTCAGTGTTTGTCCACTCAGTGTACTGTTAGTCATTGAACTAACTCAATGTGTATTTATTGAACAGATTTGAAATGATACAATATGCAATGAAACTGGGTTGGAAGTTGCAATCCTACTATATTTTATTTATATTTAATCACAAAAATTACTCATTGTAAGTTATTTGGGTAACGGCTAAAGCATAATTAAATTGAATCAGGGTTGCAAGGCATGTTTAGGAAAAACTTTGCTGTATAATGAAAAGCTTAAGGGAAGGCAGAACAAATGTGACCTGAATTGTCTGCCACTCTGAGCTGGAGTACAATTTTACCAGGACTACTTCAAGCCATTTATTTGATGTCCGTCCCCATTTCTTTGAAAAATAAGGGGTGGAATGATAGCTGCTGTGAAGTTGGAAAAGACTGTGCTTGGTGTTTGCAGAGGTTTCAGTCTATATGGAAAGCTGCTGACAAACCATTTCACAGCATATTTAATTAAGGTAATTGATTGTATTTGGGACAAATTCTTTGATTTGGAGAATGTAGAAAAAGGTATTTTAAACTTTGTGAGTTTCTACATATTAAGCTGATCAAACTGTGAAAGTTTATCATCTCAGTGATCAGAGTACATGACTAAGGCTGCTTCTGCAGTTTAAGGAAGAGAACTTGAACATGGACGTCAATTACTGATCTCCTACAGTTGTAAAGGAAAATGAACCTTCTTTACTTTTGCTGGTCTTGTCAGTGCTAGTGCACACTTTCAAGGGATGGATCACAAATCCCAGTTCAGATTTTCACAAGCCAAGGTAAACAAACCCACTTTAGCGAACATCAACCTGAATTACTCGTGCTCACAATTATGAAATATTGATGTTCTGTAACACCGATATCTGGTGCTTAGTAAACAAATGCATTCAAGTCAACATTTGGTACAGAAATATACTGGAAATGCCAAGTAAATTGTTTTCTTTGGTGGTAGTGAATATTTTAAAGGAGCAAAAAGAATATTACTGCGTACAGAGTTCAAGAACAGTTAATACTGATAAGAATATTATTTTTATTGTTCCAAATTCCCTGATGATAATACCTGTCACAACTTACGATTTTAATAATTTTGTAGTTGGATTAAACGTGGCAAATATTTCAGCTGGGTCTTAAGTACAGAACTCCTTCTTCTGCCTTCCTTTATCCTACTGAGATGTATAGTGGGCTTTTATTGAATGACTGCATGGAAATAATGCCTTGACTTACCCTGCTTATGCCAGGCTGGAATTTTGATTAGTTAAGATGAAAATGTCTTCTTGACTATTTTGCCTTTGTAAAAGAATGTGTAAAATAAAGATTGAGTGCTTTGAGTTGTACAGATGATTCGATAATGTTTGTACTCCTTTCAGTAATGTTGGGATATGGTGCCATCATTTGTATCCTCATAAAATGTAATTAGATATTGAATGTTTGCCTGCAAAAATGTTCGGCCTGAGCTGCCATTTTTTGAGAAGTCTGGCAGTGGCCCATGAAGTGGAGCATGTTCAGTTCTCCTCCTGCATCGCATCCCACAGTATTTTCTTCCTGAAACGTTCAGTAATGTTTTAATGTTTAGTTAACAGGTTTTATTTACTTTGCTGCATACTGCAGGTGAGAGGCATCAAACTACTTACCTATGTTCTTAAAAATACATTTAAGTGCCTATCTCCATCTGGTTTAGGAAGATGTTGGCTGAAGTGATACACTTGCTGAAATGCAGTGAATGATGAAAAGATTGTGGTAAAACTTGGAAATTCTTGGCTGTCAATACTATGTGGAAGCCACTGTCTTACAGTATGAGACATCTCAAAACCCTTTTCAAACTTTATGTAATTATAAAAAGGTCCATTAATTTCCTCCACAGCTGAAATAAGGCTACCTGCCTCTGCAGGATATAGTTTCTTGTTTTGCACTTGTAACAGATTTGGCTTAGAGGACACTCCAAATGAATGGTGCGGTAGTAGTATAGATATGGAAGATAAGTTTCAAGAGAAATCTCTATTTGTGCTGCAGTGAACAAAAACTGGGTTAAAAAATGATCCTAGGGCCTCTCGCCCTTTTTCTTCATCTTTGTCTTCATCTTCTTTGCCACCGCCGCCTTCTTGCATCATCCACTTTCTTTCACCAGAATACTTCTCTGACATTTCTGGAGAGCACTTTTTCGTTTCCTCCTTATTGGCAAAATGCCCGAGCATTTTTCTACTAGAAGTTTTCAGACTTTGGTGTTCTGAACAAGACAACGATAGGACAGCATTAATGTCCTTCTCCTGCAAATACCCCACATTTGCAGCCATCCCCTTCAATACGGTGAGCTTCCTCAAGTCATCCAGACCAAACTGGTTGGAGCAGGCTATATTCCTCCATGAAGTTTAATCTCAGTGTGACCGGTGCTTCCAAGGGTGTATCAAAACTCGCAGTGGCTGGGCTTGTTGGAGTGATGGTGTCGCTGTCCTGATACAGCTGTTGTGTTTTCAGGTCTCGACTAGTACTGCTGTGCCATGATGCAGTCCTACTACTGCACCATGGGCACGGGAGCTCTCTCTGTGGGACCTTTTAACTCCTTGTTCTTGCTTGCACGGTGCATTTGCTGGATTTACTGAATCCCCCTGTGTGTCACCACCAAGCAGAAAAACCTATCATGTGTAAACAATTTTTTCTCTTGCAGTCCATCAAATTACTTTTGGAGGCAGACCTACTCAAAGATCGCTGATAACTTGAATATGTAGGAATGCAGTACTTTGCATATAGACACTAAAATGACCTAATTTAGCAGATCTCGATTTGCCAAATTTTATCTGTCAGCTTTCACTGACTATCCACCTGGATTGTTAAAGACAGACCCCTGACACTCAATCAGGAGGTGAATCGGGGATCATTTTAGTCCTGAAGCTGAGCAGGAGGCGCCTACCCAAAATAATGTCTGTTTGCATTGTATGTGAGACCTTTGATTCTGGAAATGACAGTGGGTTTTTGTCCATTGGCATGCCCATATTGGATGCATTTTAAGTGGTATCTAAAATAACTCTTAAAGGCTGATGGTTCCAACCTGTAGTAAAAAGATCAGAAGTGAGGTTCCTGAGATTTTGGAGAGGGCACTGTTTACTGCACTGCACTGTTTACCTGCAGGTAGTATAAGCAGGGATTGCTTGTATTTATACTGCTGCTGGGTGCATTCTACAAACACTGAGCAATTTAAGTTTTGCCCATAGAAATGCTCTGGGCGTAAGAATATTAAGCTTGCAAACTGGAAGTCATGCCTTTTACACAGTGGTTAGTAAGCAGTACAGTAGGAAAACCAATGTCTCTACCAGTCCTCCCTTGATGAACCTTAATTTAAGAGGCTGCTTCTGCCCCTCTACTGCCACTGGTTAGTAACTTACTCTTAGTTTTCATAGTGAATGGAATGGTGACTCCATCTAATCCTGCCATCCCAAGTGATGACATTCAGTAATTTTTATGGTACTTTCCCATTCTCTGTTCCTACACTCATAAATCTGTAGTGGATATATTTAAATGCAGCCAGTATTTCACCCGTTTACAGAGTAAAGGACTCCACCATGCCCTGTGTGCAACATGATTAAAGTAAGGAGGATGTGATTAGAAAGGAGTTAAATAATAATTTTAACCTTCAGGGCTAGGGCTGCACAGAACAGCGTTCAGGCTGAAATTATTTGAATATTTGCTAATCTTGCTTAATTGCTGTGTCTCATGAAAAGTGTTCCCTTCCCCCATGACACTCAGAGCTTCAAAATGCTGAAAATATCTTCATAGCACAATGTCAGCAGGCTAAATTTGCCTAAACAGACAGTCCTATAACTGCAGCTATAGCCTTGAAGTAATCTTCAAATAACTGGGCTAGGGTTTCTTCAGAGATTGTTTGTGTATTGTTTATCCTCACACATTATATTGTGCCACATAGGGAAACCCAAGGTTTTTAAAGCATTCTTCTGATACAAATCATGGTTTTCCATTCCAGAAACAACTGTCCTATGTTTTGACTTAGCAGTCTGATCTGTACAACTTGGGAAACGAATCTTCAGTAGCAGAGGCTTCCGTTAGTTGTTCTCAGCCATTCCACAGGTGGAAAAACACTGGGTGAACTGTAAGGAATGGTGTTTGTTTAATGACTGCTCGCTGTTGAGAGCACCTGTGTTGCAATCACTGAGTCAAGCTGATGAGATGTACAGACACCTGTTTATGTGTAATAAACAGTTTTTGCAAAATATTTCGTGGTGGATGAGCCAATGTGTGCTGCTGCTTCCTTCACCTTGCCCACTGTTCCTGCTCACGAACATGCTTGTAGCTGGGGAACTCTGGTAAAATCTTTAAATCATACTCTTCTGCGATTCAGGCATCCCATTCCAGCTGGCGTGGTGAGGTTAATGCCAGCTCAGCAGTTGCACAAATGAAGTCAGATTTTCAAATTAGAAACATGAGGTTTGACAAGGCTGTGTTCCTTCCTAGGTGTTGGAATTTGTGTCGGGTATTTTGCAGATCACTACTCGTGATGTTGATGGATTGCTCTAACCCATCTTGCTGTTTCTGTTACCTCAGCATTATCACTTTGTGATTTTGATATTTATCATTGCTCAAGTTCTGTAGGACCTTCTAACATATATGTTAGGTGGCAAAACTCTTGTATCAGAGATTTAGCTTGCCTCAAACTTCATTATGCAGTGGAAATCCCAGTTCTCTGTGTCATCCAGTGCATGTTTTGAGTAGTCAGGAGTGTGACTGGACATGGCCATTGCCATCACCTTCTCTCTGCATTGACTGGAGTCTCTATCAACTTTTCTATCTTTTCTTATTTCCCTTTCCCTGACTCTGCATCCCATGGTTAAAATGGTCTAATTTCTGTTCTGATATAAAATATCTACTGTAGCTTTCTTCACAGCCGAACACCAACCTCCTTAGGGATCACAAAATCAGACCAGTAGTCAGTAAATTATAATACACTGCTTCTCTCTCTATTACTTTACGAGGACATTTCACAAAAATTTACACAAAAATAATTTACCCAAAAGAAAAAAAACTGAGAAATGTTAGCTAACACCTGAATAATTATGACTAGCTTGAGGATGTGTTTAAAAAGCAGATTTTCTGGGATTCTCTTAAATTTTCTTCCAATTTTTGTAAGTCAAATCCATGTTTTAGTGAAAAACAGTATGAGATTTCACGTTGGAAAGAGAGAGAGAAGGATCTGATTCTGGTATTCCTACTCTTACTGATCAGTCCTTTTACACTTGGGGTTCTAGTGAATCGTGGTAGGCTTACTGTAGCAGAATGAAGATACTAGAGTTTAGCCTTCTCTACGTTTTTCTTACGTAACTTTTGCAAGTTTGTGCAATATAGTATAATCCTTATGTGATACAATTTGCATTAAAAGATTTCACTTGCCCATTTCCACTCATACCTTTGGTTGCTTTCTCGTTCAGAATATGTCTCCTGATCGTCGTCCTCTCTGAAGAGTTTTTCCAAATCCAATTAGGAAACTTCTGTTTTGTAAAAAAAAGGCGAGCTCATTTTTGCCCAGATAGTTTCAGTCCCGCTGAAGAAGAGGTTTTGGGGTTTTTTTTGCATGTTTACTTAAAACCAGTTTTTGATAGTAAACACTGAAGTACTACTTTCTTTGTATTCAGCTCCTAATGATCCAGAAAGTATCAATCGCTGAAACAATTACTAAAATTCTTAGTCAGTAGATGTAATTTAAGAGACTCATTCTATCCAGAGGGCAGTAGACCTAGATCACTCTTAAAAATGCAAGACATGTAAATTAAATTTTGCCAGCAGTTAATCAATAGCATGAAAAGTAGAAAACTTCTGACACAGTAATAAGCTTAATTATTGTTCTGTTCATTCTGGTAGATAGAATTTCCTCTAAATCTGTGTTGAAAGCAATGGAGTTTCATATATTGCTACAGAATTGTCTAGACCTGACAAGTCATGGGTGATCAGATTTTTCTTTTTTGGCTTGGGCTCTTTCCCCTTTTCGGAGCTGGAATGTCCACAGTGCACTTGATGCTGTTTAATGCTGTAAATGCGTAGTGCCTAATTTTACTTTTCTTTTTAAAAATCCTTTTGGTTGTTTAACCCATAGAATAGTAAATACTATACATTTTAAGAAACATTCAGCAATGTTCATGGAATTTGTTTGTACTGGTTGTAACATTTATTCTCTATTTTCCTTATACAAGCATGTGTGTCTATTTGACTAATCCTTTTCTTCTTTTTTTAGTTTTAAAGGGTAGATTGGGATTGGCTACATATGTGCACAAGGGAATTAAGTGGATTTTAAGAACAACCTTTCAGCCTTGGCTGTGCTACCTGCCTATCTTGGTGCCGATTTGTAGGTTGTAGGCGAAGCCAATGGGTTTCCAGTCAAATTGTGCCAGAATGGAGAATGCTGCTTACAAATTACTCCCACCCTTAAAAATGGGAAGCAAGGAGGCAACTTTCACCCAAGAATATTTGTTGTAGGCAAAATGACTGCTGACATGATTGTTGTGATGCAGACGTGTGCCCTAACGTTTTTCAGTATTCAACAGAAAGGTGTAGTCCAGCGAGGTAGTTGCAAGAAGACTAATTTGCTCCAAGACTGCAATTGGGAACTGCAAAAATAGCAGAATGCAGCAGGCAGGGTATTTACAGCACGACAGAATGATAACGTTTTAGAACATGGAAGTCTGCAAAACTAGGGGGGAAAAAACCAATCCAAACCAAAACCTCACTGTGTGCCTTAAGTTTACTAAGAGGAAAATATCAGAAAAATCTGCATGATAATCTCTGTATGACAGCTAAAGAGGATTGACTTGTAGCTTCAAGGAGCACCTCAGGTGATTGCAATTTCTGCTGCATACAGATTCTTTGCTTATTTTGTGCTGCTTCAGCACTTTTCAAAATAAAGTCCTGGTCACTTAAGTGAACATATGTAATACAACAGATTTAGTTGATGAATTGGTCCAAAGTCTTCCTTGAGTATATTCACTGGAATTGCGCCATAGATAAAATTGGTTCTTTTTTTTTTTCTTTCTTTTTTTTCTTTCATTTTTTTTTTCCCCCTGTAGCAATGAATTATATTCTGAGTTATTATTTTGCATCAAAAGGCAAATGCTAATAATAGCAATCAGCTTGCTTAGTCCAACATCCTAAGTATGTTAGTGGCATAATGATTTCTGCTGTTGCACTTTATCAGCAATATGTTTGGGGACTGTGCCAGCTGAAGAGTATATAGGATAAAGTAACATCACTGACATACTAACATTAAGAATTTTTAGTATTCCTTAAATGTACAATGTTTTAAAAACTATTAAATATAAGATTGTTCTCATTCAGTCCATGACTCGCTTTATTAACACTAACTGTAAGATTTGCTTAAAGAAATTGCCAGTAGAAAAGATTTGCTTTCTCACTGCTGCATTAATCTAAGATTCTACGCACGGATTAAATTATACATGATGGAAAAGGGAGAAGAGTAGAGAAGTTTAATTAAATTAAATGACCAAGTTGTCTCAGTCCAAACACATTTGGTCAAAAACTGTGCCAGCATTTGCTGTAGCGGTGTTCAGGCTGACCCCAACTAAAATACAGCTAAAATGTATTCTTTGAACTTTAAAACAAGAGAACTAAACAAAACAGAAACCTCTTAAATACCTGGTGAATAATATTAGCAATCAAAAAAGAATTTACAGCTACTAAGTAAGTTAAGTAAGTAAGTTTTGTTTGTGTATATTGTAAGGACACACACTTCTTGATGGGGTGTCTTGCTATGAATTCTGCAAAAGATTTGCAGGGAAAGGTCCACAAAGAAACGTAATTTTTTTCCAGGTTCCCAGGTGACCAGCACAGTAGCCATCTACTTGTTCCCCTACTACACATTCAGGGGTGTTAGGGCACTAAAACGTTTTGCCTGAATGCCCCATTACTCATAAAACCAGATTTCCCCATACCTGCACCAAATGGTTATTCAGTTTTCTGGCTCTTGGTGTCTCAGGTGACAGTCAAACTCTTCTGTGTTGTAGAGCTACATGATCCTTTGTCGAGCTCATCCTTCATCCCAGACTGATGACTAAAAATAAGGCTATGCAGGCAATACTTTTCAGATGAGATAATGTGTGTATTCTACATATTTCATCTGTATTTTACATATTCTTCTAAATAGTATTTTGTAAAATGAAAAAAAAAAAAAAAAGTACAGCAACACCCCACTCCAACCAATGCCTGAGACTTTATTCTTTTCTTTACATCTTCATGAATAGTGGTGTATTTTTGTTCATTTTGATTCTTACTTTTTCTTCACAGTTTATCTATCTTGGATATTTTATTATGTTGCTATTACAAGTGTTGTAATGCTTTGGTGCATCACTGATACTTTCTTTGGTAGGAATTTTTATTATGAATCACACACGAAACAACATAAAGGAAGATTTAAAAAAATCTTCCCTTGTGCGTTTGATATCAAACCTGTTGAAAATAATAATTTATCTTAGTAATCCATTCAAGAGAAGCCAAAGCCTGATTATCTCTGAATATATATGAACTAAGTCCATGATTTTCCTAAACTGCAGAAGTGATCATCATAGAAAAACATGAATCTGAACAATCACGGTGGCCATCACTAGCTCTTGGTAAAGGTGAGACACAAGTGTACACGAACAAACCCGGGGTGATTGTGCCCTTATCTCAAATAACCAAGGACTGCTCTTGCTGAGGACACGGAGCTGCTCTCACTGAAAGAGAAGCCAGATGGTACCTCAGCGTCAAGTGACCATACTCTTTGTGAAGTAAACTTTATTGGTTAAAGCCACTTGCCTGGTGTCCTAGATGGTTTTACTTCACTGGTGGTGGGCTGGGCTGAGGGTAATCACTGTGGAGTTATGACTGGAATTGTAGGACTTCAGTCACCTGTGGTCATCTGTCCATCCACCAGCTGTCTGCATAAGCCAGTTGCTTTTAATATGTTATTCTTTTCTGTCATTCCCTCTCCTGTTGTGCTCCTTCTCCTCTGCCATTTTTGCCTTCCCGTTTCTTTTGTCATCCTGCCTTATGTATCTATGTATAGAAAGCATGGCACTCTCTCTCTGTGACGCTAATAGGACTTCTGTTGCTGTTGAGCTCTCCTCTCTGCTTGTTTTTCTTCTTTAACTACTCTTAGTGTAGTAAGTACTTTGGTTTGGGGACTCAGAGACTTCTGATGTGGAGTCCTGTTTTAAATAAATCCTGTAGTACAGTCTTAATACAAATCAGTGACAATAATTAATAGCATCTTCTGAATTCTGTTGTGGTGAGCATTGCATGCAAGTGCCATGCATTCAGCATAGCAGAAGAATTTTTAATGGGCAAAGAGAGGTCCTTAAAGGATAAACTGGGGAAAAAAAAAATCTTCATTATGCTATTGTACAGTACTGTTGTGAGAAATTGGTTTACAAGGAAATTACACCACTGTCTTTAAAAATTGCATTTAGTATCGCAGAACATCACTGACTTCTATTCACAGCACATAACAATGCAGTTGTCTTCAAGGAAAACCTTGTATTTATTAATTTTAATAAATAGAACCTACTGGAATAAAATATTCTACTATCAAGGACAAATTATATGTATTTTAATAGACAGCATTTAAGAAATGTATCAGGTAAAATATCAAATCTATGCAAAATATAAATAGATGATATACTTATGACTGATGAGAAATAATTTTTGAGTGTAGTGAAAGTGATGCTTTCATCTGAAGAAGTCATTTTTCTTGAAAACTAAAAATAGCTTCTTATTCAGATTATCTAGCTATGTTGCATGGAAACCATTTTTCTTTATTACTGTACTTATGTAAGCATACTTTCCCTCAGACACTGACTTCAGGCTGAGAAGCACAATTGTATTTTTGTTAAATTAACAGTTTAAGGTCAGGTTCTTTCTCCCTCTGCTGCTTTATAGATATGCGCAAGTCTTATTTCACGTAACCCCTGTGCTTTTGCGTGACATACTGAGCTTCCGTAGCGTAGTGGAAGTCTTCTCAGTCAAACATTGTGGAAGGGTGACTTTCATCTCTGGCCCTTAGTTGGGTTGGTGTATGTTACAGCTTCTGTTGTGAGCTCTCTGTGGGTCCCAGAAGATGGTATTAGTATAAAAATTTAACAGTTAAACTTAAGTAATTCCATTTTTCTGTGTCACTGATGAAAATGAAGCCATTTTGTTCCAGAGTTACTGAACTGGGTTTTATTTTGCTGTTGGTTTTTGTGGTGGTGTTCCACATGAATAGCTTTTGGACAGACCTAGAGCTGTTTGGATAACATACTTTCCAGTGCTTTTGAATCTTTGTGGTTTAGTTGTATTTAACACTCAATTTCCCCCTCTTTTAATGATTATTTCACTGCAAGTGAAATACTTTTGTATTACCTTTAGTTATTGAAATATGTTCTGAACAATGATTTTAGCTTAATAAAGACTAGGAATTTCTTTTCTGTACATTTTCTCTGCAAGACACCGGGACAGAACATTTGAAGAGGAGTTTCGTGGGTCCATGGGTTCTCTGTACTACTTCATGATTTTCCATTTCCCCTGCCTCTCCCCCAGCCTTTGGAAAGCTGCGTATTTTCACCTCGGCATTTTCTCGGTGTTCCTGCCGTCTGCATGTATTCCTTTCTGTTTTCGCTCCTTGCAGACCTTCAGAGGTACAAAGCTGTAACGAATAAGGCTGTGGTTCTTGGTGTTTATTAACACAGCATCCGTATCTGTCACTGCTGTGATATGCCTTTATTATAGATGAAGAGATACTTCAGTCTCGGGGTTTGACTGGGCAGGAGTGTGTGCCCGCTGAAGAAAAGAAAAATGAAGTGATAGTGATCTGGAAGTCAACCATTTGACTAAGACAGAATGTCATGTGAAATGGTGCTTCTCTGCATGAAGCTCACCATGGCTGGAGTATAAGAACAGCGTGGTTGTACACAGAAAACACTGCACGGAGACTCCCAAAGACCTACGAGAGAGCCTAGGCTTGTTCAGAGGTGATAACTTGGTTCTATCCCTTCATTTTAAGAAAGAACTCTAATGTGCAAATCTTGAGACTATATATTTGTGTTAGCTGCTGTTTGAAATCTTTTTTCCCCCTCTTTTGAAATAGCTGGTTCCAGCATCTCTTTAAACGTGCATTAGGAATCCTTCTACTGATCATGGTTCCCCAAAAAGGAAAAACCTGCACAGGTGCCCCAAGCTCAGTAGGATGTGCCAGTTATCAGCCATATTTTTCCACGAACAGCTGACCCTTATCGGAGCCTGTGAGCACAAGTACTGTAATGCCTCATCCTCGGAGAAAAAGACCCTAAAACGTGCTTTGAATGCTGGTCCCCAGCATCCTGTTAGGGCCCTGGCTGGTAAGTGCTGTGATTTTTTTCTGTCCTTCATAGCAGCACCTGGAAGAGCTCTTGGGTTCGTCTCTCTTTAGACATAAGATGCAAAGGGCCAGATGTGCTATACCCCGTGTGGCATAGGCTGCAAGCCTCGACTTGCCGAATCTCTTCCAGTTCAGTGGGATTACATTTTTCCTCTGCAAACCTGAAGGAAACTTCTCTGTTTCAGGCACTAGTGTCATCCTGAAAATGTCATCTTACGGCACTACTGGCTGTAAAACTTCCTTGCCAGTTCTCTTGAAAAATATATGTCTCTCAGCTGGGTGGAAGAGAGCTCAGTTCCACCATTTTAACAATCTGGTTACTCCTTTGTTTCCTCCAAAGCTGCATTCGCCTGTAGTTAAGCATAAGGATTAGGACTCCAAATCTTATTTAGTCATTTTGCATCTTTTAAAAAATCTTTCAAAGCTTGTAAGATTCTTCTTACTTTCCTAATTACCAACCAATAATATCCTAGAATGCCTTCCAGCTTCTTCTAATGGCCCTTTTCAGCTACATCTCACTTCAGATGAGGTTTATTTGAAGTTTCCAGAACAGACAATTTTTGGAGATGCAACATGGCAAAAAGTGCTAAGAGACTCTTCAAAACATAATTAACACCTATTTATCCTGAGTCTCATATCTTACAAGTGGCTTTACCAAGCACTCTCAAATCTGGGACAAAGAAAGGTCTTCTAATGAGAAATATCTGCAATATATGAAAAAGAAACGAGCATTTTTTTGTATTAGGGGTTTCTTTTGGGTTTGTATTTTTTTTTTTTTCTTGTCTGCTTCAGTTTTTGGGGATTTTTTTAGGATCTAAAGACTAGAGGTGGAGTTGAGAACCTTGGAAGAAAAGCAAAGAGCCAAACGGTGAATGATTACATCTTCCTCTTATTCCTCTCCTCTATAGCAGAACATGCTCTAAGAAATTGAAACTCACTATATTTCTAAGTCTTTGAAGGAATAAGGTATAGGACTGAAGGAACATATCTCACTGAAATGTTTTCCCTATTATTAGAAGAAAATCTCAAATGCATAGCTTCTTTCCCCTAAAAAACAGATTAAAAATACCGAATCAGAGAAGCATCTCAGTTGTGCAATTTCCCTCAGCTGCCGAGCTTTTAGTCCCCCTGCATTTTCCATTCACCTATAGAGAGGCAGCCTGACAGCACTGCTGTGCTCAGCTATTAGGTTTAATTGCCATGGGTTTACTTTGCTTTTCTTTAACCAGAACATGTTTGCGGCTAAAAATAGAGCTGTTCTTTTCTGATGTAGATATAACATCTCTAGGAGCTTAATGGGTTACATACTGTTTGCCAGCAGAATAGTGATTTATAAAATACTTACAAGGGAGCAACTCTATTTGTAGGGAGGCTAAGAGTTCTCAGCTGGGGGATTTTTTTAGATGGTCAAGCCATATTTGTGTATTTTTTTCTCTTAATTTTTGCTCTTAGTCATTCTCATCTTCAGCCCTCATTTCCTGTTTCTTTTTTCATTTAAGATTTTGTTTTGGTTTGGTTTAGGGTTGGGGTTTTTTTTGCAAATGATACATTTTGATGTACAGGAAGGAACAATGTGGACCTCATTAAACATAAATGCTCAGATAAAATTAGATGATTACTATTTTGCATTTCATATGCCCTATGTAAAGAATAGAGAACAACCCACAGAGTAGAGGCAAAGACAAATACGAATGGTGGTGCCCTGTCCTGTGCCCCCAAATGGAAGACAAGCCTTGCCAACTCACCACTTCAAGAGTACTCTAGGCCAGCTACCTATAGCCAGCTACATCTATTGCAGTTGACTGACTGTTTCTCCACTGATTTTGGCAAAGTGAACTCAAGGTTACCAGGCAGTGAACGTGCTCTTACTGAAAGTAAACTAAAATTTGCCAGCAGCAGCACTAAGTCCATCACCACCTGCCAAATGTTTTTTCTTTCTATTTGTTATGGTAAATTAATTATCATATCAAACAGTTACACTTCTTTTTTTTCTCTGAATTCTTGTTCACACAATGTGCTTGATCTCCTCTTGCAAGCTGGAGTATGCCAGAAAAAGAATGACTTTTGTTTTCTATTAGAATATAAACCCAGTAATACAATGTGCAGAAAATAATGTAAAACTCCTTGGGGTAGCTCTGTACCCTGGTTCTCAAAGATAATAGAAGTATTAATATTGTCATCTTATATATCAAAGATGTGAGCTGACCTATGGGCTACTCATCAGTAGCATAGAAAGTAATCTTTTCTTTGGATATATAGGTATGTATCTGTATAGTTTTAAAATACAATTTTCATTGCTTGTGCAGGGAGCAGAACCAGACTGGTAGCCCTGAGGGTTGCAGTCTCCTGTTGATGCACAGGACAGGTACCAGCAGTCAGTCCTGTGCCAAGAAGGGGCCAGATTCCTAGGCATAGCAAGATCCTCCCCCTGGAAGGCAAGCCCACTGCCCCCATGGCATGGCAGGGTACAACCCGCCGGTGCCAGGTCAGCCTCAGCAGCGCGAGAGCGGTTCTGCATCACCCGTCCGCTGGTGGACCTGCTCTCCTGGAATCAGCCACCTCTCAGCTGGGCGTCAGACTGAAGCGAGAGGCTTGTCTGAGGAAATATTTTGGTTTATTCTTTTGCAGCTGATGATGTGATAGAACATTGTTAGCTGAAAAGACCTTTTGGCCAAAACCAATTTATTTAAAAGAAGACCTCCATTAGTTTATTGGTCACCACATCATTTGAATAAGCACATCATAAATGGAGTCAGGGAGTGGGACTCCCATCTCTAAGGTACAATTAAATCATAAAGAATTTTATCCTTAGCTCTTAGATACTTGACTGAATGGCATATGGTTTCCAAAGGTCTTACTAGCAGAGGTTATCCCACTCTTCTGAGAGAGTTTTTATCCTCCTACGTTACTCCAATTCCTGCAAAGAACTCTTGATGTCCAGAATAAAATTACCATTCAGCATTTTGTCTGTGGATTTTCAAGTTTTAATTTGATTAAAGACTATGTCGTTAGCATCCTGAAAAGCAGTACAACTACACATGAGGTGGACAGCCAGGCTGAGATCTACTCAGGAGCTCATTTCAGAAGCCCAGGACTCCTGGAGTGCCAGCAAGACGATTGGAAGGGGTTGCCATATTATTGCTCTCCCTAGGTTGGGCAGAAAATCACACCTGTCTTGTCACCAATGCAAAATCCTCCCTAGCCCCTGCTGATATAATTCTGTTTGTGTCTGGAGGAAGGCATGTCTGAGGGTGAAGTGGTAAATTATTCTCTATGACTTTGGCCTCCTAGCTGAGCTTCCTCACAAGGGTGTAATTTAGGTCTTATTCAGCAGCTCACTTAGATGTGTCTTCAACTTGGAGCATGTACTTTGTCCTCTGTGCTTCTGTGTGACCTCTGCCTAGACACAAAGTTAGGAATGTAGTGAAATGTTTTGGGCAGCACGAATTTATTTAGCCAGGCTTATAAAGAAAAAAAAAGTTCTTAATCACCTTTCAGCATTGGTGCCTTAACCATGTTTGTGATGTGCTCTTATTAAGGAGAACGAAATATTTTGTATAAGCTGTGAACCGCACTCGGCACGGGACTGACTATCTGGCTCTTGTAACCTGCTCTGTATTTAGAGAAATGGCCTGCAGTGCAAAGGACCTCAGCTGTCCATTTTTTCATGCTCTTTCTAAAACTGAACACATTTAGAAGTCCCTAGAAGGGAGCTCTTCAGTCAATTAGCACATTATATCAATAGGAATGATCATTGTTACTGGTTACTCCATGTTTTCTAGAGTGTTTCTACAGATTTTCATCTTGCAGCTATTACAATTACACTAATTAGACACATAAATACACCCTGCACTTGTAGACAGATTTCTTTTTGTTTGAAGAATGTACTTACTAATGGGATCTTTTCAAAACAAATTAAGCCAGCTTGAACTATTTAAGTTAATTTCTATAATAGAACTTGCCTATGAAGCTTGGCATTTTGGTCTTGATTATAAACAAGGATATCTGAGAGTACACTCATTACTCCTCTGAAGCCTCCCTACTGTGAAGAGGGAGTGAAGTTTTGTTTAGATTTTTTTTAAACTTTACAATTAGATTTAAGCCAATACAAAAATATATCTGTAAGCATGTTTGGGTAGAAATGCTACTCAGATTCCCCTTTTTCCCCCTCTCAGACATAAGACCCAGTGAACAGCAAACATTTCCAAAGTTTGTCACGCTGGTACCCTTGTCTAGAAACAGCTAAGGAGAACGGGCACAAGATACTAGTCCAAATGGCTCCCTCCCTCTCCTCTCCCTTCCAGAAACAGGGGAGGGTACCCCAAGTTGCAAGTACAGAAGTAATGTTAGAAGCCATAAAGCTGTCTGCTGATCATAGCATGGGGGGGAAAGAGGGACTTCAGAGTGGTCTCCTCTTGTTTCCTTTCGTGCTTGGCTTTCAAAACGTCCACCTTTCTGCCAAGAACAGCAAAAAGAGTGTGCGGAGATCACGGAGGGGGAATGGATCAAGGCTGCAAAGAAGCAGGATGACCGAATGATTAGCAGTGGGCTGTAATTCCAGCAGCTGGTCATTTGAAACAGACTGGAATTTCTCTCCAACAGAGCGCTGAGTTGAATAATTAATAATTATGTCAGAGACATAGCAGTTAAAAAAAACACCATCAAAAACAACCCACTTCCCCTCATCAAGTTCTAATTGCACTGAATGTAATTGGAAAGATTTCTTCAGCATTGGCTATTATTAAGACAAGCTACCATGCTTGAATTTCTTTCTTTCTGTAATTATTACCACAGAATTCCCTGTGTACGTATGTGATAGTTAAACCCTCTCAGGAGTTCTCTTGTCTAGGTCTGAATCAGCACTAGCTATTGACGATATATTTTTATTTGATCTTTGGTGTCATTTGGATCCAAAGGTTTTGGTTTCCTTGATCAAGACTGAACAATGCCTAGATAAATACATAGCCCCAGGCTTGTCTTTCCATTTATATTCCATGTTTAAGGATACAACCAATTTTATTTTTTCTTTTTCTGCTTGTAATTACTAATGCATCTCTACAGTAAGTTTCTAAAACATGTCCTTGTGTGATCCAAGCTTACTTCAGTGTCCTTTAGTGACATTGCCTTTCCTTTTCTGTTTTTCTTCACATCTTTCTCATTTTCCTTCTTCTGTTTTTAAGTACAGACACTCAAGCAATTTTTTTCTGCCAGTAAGATTGAATTCAGAACTCTCACATTGGAAATCCGACCACTGCTCCTTCTTCCTCTTCTATCACATGGGCTTTGTGCATTTTATCTTCTGGAAACAGCTGTGTCTTTTGTGGCTGGTTTGTTTTTGTATTTTATCAGATTACCCCTTTATCTACCCCTCCACAAAGGGAACTATCCTCATCTTCCTCACCCTTCAGCTACTCAACGAAAAATGCCCACACCTTTTTTGATGCAGTTCTCCATCATGGGTAAGGTTTCAGGCTGCTCACGACCCGTTTCTGCTGGAGTGCCAGTGAGAGACCTCTAAGTTTTAGTGCTTCGAAGTGCGTTGAGAGCATGATGGCATAAGAATAATTGACTATTATTTTAATATGCACAGAGGTTAGTGTAACAGTAGAATTGGTTGTATTTGTATTTCTTCCCAAACATCCTTTTGCATCTCAGTATGTCTTTTAGAGCATAAACTGTACAGAATGAAGACTGTATTCATGTCTATTCTGTACAGTAGCTACCAAATGCAGCCTAATCTAAACCAATACATTCGGGTGCTACTTTAACATTGCTTTTTGATAATAATAAAAGGAGACTTTTTGTAGCACTAAATACTATTTAAATTCACCATTACTGCTTGCTGCTGTTTTACCTCCCTGGCTTTTTTCCCCACCTATTGCCATTTAAAACAAGGAACACACAGACTGTAGGGATGGATGTTAACATGCAAATTCAAAGGGAAAGTCACTTGCTCTGTTTAACATTATGAACTGATGCTTTAAAAAATTATCATCTGCTTCAGTGCTAATTTTACCTTGTGATGGAAGTTAGGTTTTAAATATGTAAAACGCAATGAGAGGGCAACAGCCGCTATCAGTAGCCTGGAGAAGTCGTCTTGTTTGCCTCAGAATAATTGCATGACCTGCCTCTCAAAGCCAGGTCTGTTTAATTACCAGACTACCTAGAAGCACCGGAGAGCGCTGCAGAAACCAGCTGGTGGTTCAGCTGAGGAGGAGCTGCAGGAACTCCTGAAGCTTGGAGGGAGCTTGAAGGAAAGGTAGTGTCCTTTGAGTTCACGAACATTTTTAGGGCTGTAGACACCTAGGAGCCCAGAAACTACTGTTCCAAGGTTCTGTTGAAAGAAGACAACTGAGTCTGAAAGACTCGGAAAACAAAATTGCTATCATGTGAACAATGTGTGGCATAATAGGGAACAGTCTGTGGAGGGCTTTGCAAGGTATGTGCTAACAGTATTAACATCTCTCCTGCCCTCCCACATGTATTAAACAATACATATTCTATATTGATAAATAGGAGAAAGGCAACTCCTACATTCTGCAGAGGAATGGCAGCAGAGTATTGGCTTGAAGAAAACCAAACAACTGTCTCCTCCTCCCCCTCCAGTAGTATTTATGCATAATGGATTTCTTTAAACAGTCCAAATTTCATGGTTCAGAGAATGAAGCCTCCGTGGACTGTGTCACTACTACAAGAAAGAGACAGTTCAGTATCTTTTCAGATAAAGCTGTGGACTTTGGCAAAAAGGCCCTTATTTAAGTCAAAAATTAGCAATTGTAGCCCATGCTAATTACATTACGCACACTCCAACAACTGATAGCCATTGACCTGTATGGAACATTTCCAGTTACAAACTGATTAAAACCGCTTCAGGCAATCGTTCTGTTTTACGGGGAAGCGCTGATGCCTAATGTAATGACCTGACCGATGCTAAGCGAATGCAAAGCCCTCTGAGCAGAGTGGTACAAATATAGACAGCCAAAAGGCCATGCACTGTATGCTTACCAGCTGTGAATGCTGAGAGCAGGTTTCACAGCCATGGATAATCCTCAGCTGGCTAGTCGTCCTCGGCACATTCCCGTGTAGTTGAATGTACAGCGGCTAATTTATTTCTGGGCTGAACTGGATATGTTTTCAAAACTATCTTCTTTTCCCAGGTAGTGCAAGAAGTTACATTTATGTCTTATTTGGTAAGTGGGTGAAAAATATCAGTGGAAAGTCATTGCTCTGCTCATGGCAGCTGAAGCACTTCATCTCTTCCTCCAGCCCTTTGCTAGTCCTGGGCTAAAAAGAGCTGAAAGGTTAGGGACCCCACTTTCTGATGTATGGTTCTGTATGCAAAAGGTATGTCCCCTTTCCTGCCAGTAGTCCTTGAGGAGTTTTATGTAAAATGTAGGTATTTACATAATTAGGATACCCATTTAAGGGCCACTAAACACGAGAATGTAACTATGTTTGACATACTGTAGAGCCCTGAAGGCTTTAGAAACTTAGAGTTGCTGTATCTGAATAATGTAGTTGTCATAAATTGATGTTACCCTTCCTGTATCTACATTTGACGATATAAACCAAAGATTGCCATATGCTGCCTGCCACGTACCAAGACATGAACGTTTATCCAGGTTGCTTTTGTTCCTTATAAGCCAGATTTCTATACTACATCAAGGTGATGTGCGACTTTCCCCACACCAATGCTGCCATGAATGGTTAGAATTAATGCATTTCTGAAATAGCCTTTTAATTCTCTCTTTATTATTTTCAAGATGCTGAAGTTATTAAAATTCAGATTTTTTGATGCTTTTTTTCCAGTGCTGCATTGTTAAAGAAATTTCTTTTTCCATTTTCTTACCAAATTAGAAAAAAGAGCAAGGATAACAATGTAGATCATTTAAATATTAAAAATAGGTCTATCATGAGGAATTCTCCCATATCAGTGTTTTATATTAAGTGACAAAAAGAAAAACATTTACTTGAAACTTCCAGACACTAATTATTCTTCTTGGGAAAGAGAAAATTGTTCCAAATGGTCAGGTTTTGGTGAGTGTTTCAAAATCCAGCAAAGGTAAGTCAGAACGAGGCAGACGAGCATAGCAGTTAACAATGATGAAGAGTCTGACATTCTTGTTTGCAGTTCAATAGTTTCCATGCTTCCAAGCTCAATATAAGTCACATCAACTCCCTTTTACCTCACTAATCCTTTCAAACCACTTACATTACAGGTTGCTGCTGCTGTTGGTCAGAAAAGCAAGAAAGCAAGGTGAAGGCGTGAATAGCAGGAGAGGAAAAGTTAAGGAGTTTCAGAGCTGTTGGGAAACAGTCAGGAAAAAGTTAATATCCCTGTCTGTTTTCTGTAACATCCCCATCTGTTTTCCTCTACTTGACTGGACCAGATAGGATTTTCTTTAGGTTAAAGGAGGATGTACACATTTGGTTGTGGAGTCTAATGGAGTGGAGTCTAATAAGTCCCAAGCTAAATAAACGGAGAAATTCAAGCCTGTACAGAGGTATCGGAATGGGACAGTGCCCGTTCCTCATCCCTGTTCAGTCAAAACAGATTGACAGCGACCCACGTCATGTCAACTCTTTCTGTTTGTTTGGTTTGTTGTTGGTTTATTTTTTCTTTTTTCTCCCCAAGAGGGTTCTGGCCCGTTGCTATAACAACTTTGTAGCATCACCGGAGTACCAAACACAAACAGCTAACCCAGACCGTGGAGCCTCAGTTCACCCCCTTTCACTGTGCCCAGCGTCTGCTTTCAACAACAGTTTTACATAATGTGCACCGAGGATTCACGTGGGCCTCCACGCAAATTAAAGTTTCAACCAGACAGCAGTTAGCATAATTGTGCATCCTTCGCAGCTTTTCCGTGTTGCTAATTGATGGTTATTAGAGAGAAGGTTAGTGTTTGGCATATGATTTTAAACAAATGAAACAAACAGCATACATTTGAACTGTGAAATTTAATTACATTATTGTGTAAATTGGATCATTTTTTTTCTCCTGTATCTTCAGTTATCTGGGCAATAGCTTATCCAGCTACAATTAAATCCACAAACACGGGAAAATGAGCTGCAGGATTATGCAAGACTCATGCTTGGGCTTTACTATGACTGTGTCATTGGAAAACAACCAGTGGAAACATGGAAACATGGCTGGCATGAAACTGGTACATCTCTTTCCTTGGAGAATCTGTTTCAGATTCCAGAAATACTACATTTTACTGCAGCAACTCGGAGATGGAGAGAACTTAGCTTTTGGGAATTACAGAAAATGATGTTGCAGCCCCCAAGTAAGAGAGCTGGCCTGTTACTTTCCTTTCCACAGAAGGTCTCAGCTTGGCTGGGCAGAAAGTGTCCTCCCTCCTCCAACACCAGGAAGAAACAAATGCAGACCATGCGTTAGTACTAGCTCATATGTGGAAACAAACTCAGAGGACCTTCCAGTTAAAGAGGAAGATGCCACAGTGAGCCTTTTTCAGCCATTTCCCTTCTTCAGAGTTATTGTTTTCCAATAGATGTGGAACATTGCTCTTTGTGGGATTTGAAAGAAAGGCTGTTGAAGATCATGGTGTTTCCCAATATATCCTTTGACTTGTAAATCAGTTGAATTATTTTTCTTTCTAATTTTCTGTTTGGTCTCTATGGGTTTCTTTTGGAGTGGTGATTTTTTCCTTCTGAAAATATATTGAAATTAGAGTTGTCTTTTTTTGTGTGTGTGTAAGAAGTGAGATTGATTCAGAAGTCAGTCATTAGTTTCCAAAGGGAAAAAAAAAAAAAAAAAGACTATTTAAGTCAGAATAATTAAATAGAAGAGGTTTCATTTTCTTTATAGGCCTTCAGTGGCACTCTTACGCATGGACATCTGAGGATCGATTCCTTTCTTTGTTGAAGTGGGATTGGACTCATTTACTGTTTAGAAGACATAACCATGAGCATAGCTTACTCGCATGTGGGGTCCTACACATCTCTCCCATTTGACAGTGTTGTACTTGGTGTGTAACACTTCGGTGTTCGCTGGAGCAGGAGGAGGAGCTCATCGTATAGGCGAATGTCCTCGCCGTCTGGTGGCAGAGTTAACTTCACATTTGCTTGCTAATGGCTCCCTGAGTATTTCAGTATTTTAGACCTCGTGGAAGAACAAGAAGCCTTAAAGATATGAGTGGCTTAAAGGCATTTCAAAATACCCTTCAGAATACCCCTGGCAGGGACACCTGTCTGAGAGATCTGAATTCAAATCAATTCTCAAAACCTAAATAAAATCCTATCTGGTCCAGTCAAGTACAGGAAAACAGATGGGGATATTACAGAAAACAGACAGGGATATTAATGACTAAAGCCAGCTATCATCCCTGTTAGATGTCCCACTGGACAAAAAAAAGTAACATCTCCCTTTTTGCTTTCCTGCTTTCTTGTATTGGGAGTAGTTCAAAGTCTAGCTTTCCGCTTCTGTTACTTTTATTGTATTTAAAATGTTTGAAATAGCTGGTGATATTAACTATTGCCTCATTAGCATCCTTTTTAAGGGTTGGTTTATAGTTGACTTGATTAATTCTGGTTCGAGATTCAAGAGATGTAACTTGTTGGCATAGATGTTAGCATGGGCAGTCTCCCACACATTTTGGTACTGGAACAGAGAAAGAGGCAAAGCAAGACCCGTGTGGCTCTCGCTGTCCCACCAGTTTGGGTGGGGAAGAGGATGCGGATGGAAGTTCACTTCCAGCCTTCCCAGGCGGCCGGCTCACGGAGCAGCAAGAAGCAGCTGTCTGCAGCAGAGCACTTGCTGCTGAGACTCACTGTTCTCCGCACTTGGAGGTGATACGTAGGGATGTTTCCTGAGCCTGAAATAATGAACTTGCACGTAGACCATAGAAAAAGGCAAAGTGGGGCTCTGAAGTACCCTTTTGCCACTTCCAGTGTGTTAGTGTTTCTCCGCTCTCTTGCTGAATTGTTAATAAAACCGGTTAATTCTGTTGCACAAGTGACCTATGTTTTCTTACGTTTTTCTGAATTAAGAGGTACTGTGCTAAGTTCTGAGTTTTGAAGAAAGAGGAAGTAGGGAGAAAGGACAAAACTATTAAGAGGTATTAAGAGGTACTGTGCTAAGTTCTGAGTTTTGAAGAAAGAGGAAGTAGGGAGAAAGGACAAAAGTATTACCCATTTAGCATGGCTAATCCCAGCCAAAAAATGTTCATTTAGAATTTTACAAACATTTTTTTGATCATCTCTATAAATCATGCCTGTGTGAACAACTTTATGTTTTACTTAAAAGCAGATTGTTTCTGATCATATACTTTGCACACTTCTGTCAAAATGGTTCTAAGTCCTACTTAGATGTATTAATTTTGCCTTCTGTCCCTGCTGGGATAGCTGACCACAAAGAAATTACAGCAATACACTTTGCAATTAATACCTAAAATATAGGAAGTCCTGCCTCCAGGTTTGTTTGCATGGTTTGGTTTTCTCTGGTGCTGTTTATGAGTGGGTGATGAACACTGCTGTGTATTTGTCTCTGATTTGCCTGAAGCCTTCAGTTTGATCTACAGCTACTTGAAAAAGCCCATCTGGCATCAGTACAACAAACTCACTGATGTTAACCTGTTTTCCCAGGGAGGTAAAATTGTATCCTTGCTCCTAATGTCATCTACTGATATTTAGGCTGGTCTTGGTTTTCCTTGTGTGTTTGAAAACAAAGACAAAGGGAGAGCTTGTACTGGCATCAGTAGTAAGTGATTTACATGATTTACTAGTAGTCTCACTATTCCTGTCTGTTGTCAGATCAGCATTATCTACTGAGGAAATGTATCTTGGTTTCACCATGGCGTTTACTGGTGATGCCAATTTACCAAAATTATTTGACATTTGGGTACTCAGCAAATTCCCCCTCAAATGTACTCAGGAATGGCTGGAATGTCTTCTCCCAGTTTCTAAAGGTCACTCCCATAGGATGGGGTTCTTTTTATTTCTCCTCACTAGATTTCTTCATGAGGATGCAGACAGTTGATATAGTATTGGTCATACTTTGTCCCAGAACTAAATCGTATTGCCTTTTTTCAAATCCCAAAAGTTCATTCAACAACTCTTCAATAATTATTGCCAAAAAATTAATAATATGTAAAATTGCCTTAATTGGACAACAATTTGCATAGAGTATGATTTTGCCCTTCTGTTTAAAAGCTTGTATCATACAGCTCTTCTGATATCCATGCAGTGTTTCTTACATCAAGTTTTAATGACTCTGTAAAATGAGTGATGTCTGACAGATACATTTCTGCTATTAATTTGCTTAATTAATTTGATGTAGAATTAATGAGAATGACTGAATCTTTTCCTGCTGTTCTTGTTGGCTCTGCTTTGCGAGTTTTCAAAGATTACTTCTGTACACAAGAGATGAATAGGATATAAATACCTCTGTATTCTTCAGATAGGCATAAGCTTGAATACTTAAACTTACATCTTTTATCTGTTTTACGTCATAAAATAGATAGCAACTGTAATATCAGTATATTAAGTTTTATTTTGATTCCTCTTTGTACTTGGAAAAAGCTGGAGTGCTTGAACCAGAGGACCATGGTTACACAAGCACAGATGCCAGGCACGTAATTCTAAAAGACAAAATTCTACTCTAGCAAGATTAATTCTTCTTGAAGATATTTGCTGTAGATATAGAGGTATTGGGAACTGGTATGTCTGCCTCTTCAAGGTAAAATCCTGCCCTCTTTGAAGACTTTGGCAATGAGCCATTCAGGAAAGTGAGTGTTCACCCTATCAGTGCATATATTGTCAAGCATTGTTTGTCTGGAGATGTGTACAGCTTTGGGAGTTGAAATTCCCATTCTGGTGACTTATTCGGAGGATATCGGGTGGAAAAATTGTAAATGAACATCACAGACATGGGCTGAAAAGGAGTTGAATCAGTAAATATTTCTTGTGATCTTTTATGTAATTTCTCTTTTGACTTATTTATAAAGAAAAAATGAAACCCTGATAAAGAAACAGCAGGGGCTTCTTCTATGACTAAGTTAGCAAAATAGAATAGAAAGTGGGAGAATTTACACACAAGGCATGAAATTTGTTTGACATCAGAATTTGTGGCCTGTGCTTTTGCCTGCTACTTGTGACTCGGTTGGCTACGTCAGTCTAATGTCTGTGCAACTTCTGCTCATCTCTTTTCTTTCTTTTTCTTTCTTTTTTTTTTTTTTTAATTTGTATTAATTTTATCATAGAGAGGATTGGAGTCCTTTGCTCATTTACAGGTATCTAGTGTCTGTTTGGGTGTTGCAGTTATTCCATCTGGCCTCCAGATGGAGGGAGGGGGATGGGAAGGGAAGTGGGTCATCTGATGGTCGTGTGTCCTATCTGCAGTCTTGTGCAGGAATTTTACCTATCCAAGAGGACAAAGCTTGCATGTCTTGGTAACTGAACCCTGCCCACAGGTACCAAAGGGACAGCTTCCAGGCCGGCCAAAGTCATTACTACAAGATGTTGTGAAGACAGGGCTAGCTGACACCAAGATCTGCCAGAGCCGCCAAAGTTCAGAAATGCACTAGGCTCCAGGAGAGTGAATTTTAGTGTCAGAGACCCATTCACTTCTCTATATTTACCCCTATTGTAATTAATTGCTTGGTAGACCTTTTTTTTCCCCACATTATGCCTCCAACGTGGAAGTACTTGCTTGGCTTTATGATTAATAAGTTCTTCTGACTGAGAGTTAATTTCTCTCTGGAAATAAAAAGAAGCCTAGGTTGGGCTTAGGGTCTGATTGTGAGTCGAAATTTGTTTTATAATGTTAATTAATTTATCATTGTTTGTTCACTTACCCTCTTTTTCCCTGTAGTACATCAAAAAGGGTTTCTAATCTATATGAAATCACAGCTTTAGATAGTCTAACAAAATTAAGCTAATAATTGTGTGTACAAATGATTTACTTACCACCTGAGATGAAAATTTAGAGTGTATTTGTAAGATGACAGCAACACATCAACGCTTGTCCAGTAGTCTTTGTGTCTGTCTGGCAAGTGTAACTGCCAGAACCAATTCTAGCTGAAGTAGGTGGGTTATGTCTTGCTTTATTTCTACAAGCAAATGCATCGTGAAATTTTTATAGAGGCATATGGTGTACTAGAAGAGGTTAGTTATCTGTTTACTGTCTTGAGTGGTAAGTAGACAATGGATGATTCTTCCTATTTACAGAACATTTGGAGGCAGCAGGAAAATGAAATAGAAAGCTTTTTGTAAACCTGTTATAAACAAATATCAACTCTTCAGCTTTAGAAATGTAATGAGAGGCTGAAATGGACAAGAGTTGCTTGTAGTTACGTGGTGAAAATTGGAATAGCAAGACTAAAACCGCATTTGCAATAGACATTTGATTCAGATTCTGAGGTATTTAATTCAGAGGTGGCTTTGTTCCAACCATAATTAGTCCAAGTTGAGTAACTTGCCTGTGAGAACTGAATTGGGGTTCATTTGAGGTGCCTGAATTACGAGTGCATTTGTCCTAGGTTGCATATGCAGTCAATGGAACGAGAAGTGCACCTCCAGAGGCTTCAGCTTGCCTAAGATCTAAATGGCCGTCTAGAGTAGCTTGTCTTTCTCCACTGGCCTGGGGCAATTACGCATCTCACTCATCTAAGTGCTTAAAATTCAGCGGGATGAGCCTGGGCCTAAGGACTTATGCTCTCTGAAGAAGTAATAGATGTTTTCTTTTTCTTCTTCCTGTCATTCATGAAAAAGAAAATGTTGTTGTCATATAGCCTGTATCTAGAATCACTGTCCGTACAACAAAATACAAGATTGGCTTCGTTTCAGATGTTTATTGTAGCATGTAGTATTTCTTTCCTTGGAAGCTTTCGCCTCTTTAATGTCCAGCAATATTTGGCATTATTGGCTGTGGAGGAGTTTTTCAATGATCACAAGTGTTCACAATATGGAAGCAGTAACTGAAATATGCAGAATATCTTTCTGCTGAGAAATGCTTGTGTGTCTGTGCTCGGGAGGGGTCCAGGGCCAGAGAATTAAGAATGCCATACACTAGCAATAAACCACAGCAAGAGTACCCTGGGTGAGCTTCTCATGGGGTCCCGTTGCTGTTGTCATCCAACTTCCACTTGAGTTTCTGTTCGTTGCCTTCACTGCATAATGGCTTAAATGATGAACTTTGTTATTTTTGACAAGAAAAGAAAAAAGAGGGAAGAGGAGAGGTGGAGTAAGGAAAGCGGGGGAGGGGGAAGGGAGGGGAAGGAGAGGGAAGAGGAAAATGGCAAGTGTAAAGGAAAAAGAAGCAACGGTTTGAGTGGGAAAATCTGAATTATTAAGTAGTCAACAAGCTACTAGAAGGCTCAGAAAATGGTGTTTTAGTCTGGTTGCCTGAAGTTGCCAAGTGTTCAGTTCATGAGTCATCTTGTGTCAAGTATCCAGTAGAGTGAAAATGTTCTTTTTCTTGAAAGATGTGAGATGAGTTACTGTATTGCAAGGTCCCAAGCTGGTGTTTGGGTGCCAGATTCTGAGAGCTCTGAAAAAAACAAAACCTTGAGCACTAAATGAGCTATAAGTAACACACTGAAAGACACTATATTGTGGACTAGAATTATTTTGTAAAGAGTCACTGAAAAAAATCTTTAAGAAATCCTTGTAAAATAAGTACTGGTTATTTTGTTCATGCAAGAAAAAAAAAATACTTACTCAATTTCTAAGTTAATTTATCTTATAATCAATATTTACATTCCTAGATTTGAACAGCCTTTCTCATATTTGTAATACTTGTATTTCAGAATAAATGTGCTTCCATGACTACTTTATAGATTTCAGGAAAAAAACCTGTTTTGTTTTTAGGTATATATTCTTTCAAGTGATGTGTACACACAAACATCGAAGCAACAATGCAAGGATTATAGATCTAGCTGAAATTATGTTGAATTTTTATGGAGTAAACAGTGTCTGTTGGATAGAATTTTCTTTTTGTTTTCATTTGTAATTTGCTGTGCTATCCCTTCATTAAGAGTCAAAAAGGAAATAAAATCTCCTACTAATTATTCCCACTGATTTTCCATCCTGTTTATATATGTTGTTATTTGTTTTATGAAAGACAAAGGGAGAGCTTGTACTGGCATCAGTAGTAAGTGATTTACATGATTTACTAGTAGTCTCACTATTCCTGTCTGTTGTCAGATCAGCATTATCTACTGAGGAAATGTATCTTGGTTTCACCATGGCGTTTACTGGTGACGCCAATTTACCAAAATTATTTGACATTTGGGTACTCTTTTTATCCTTGTCCTGTTTTTGATGAGCTCTTGGGCTTTATGTACTGCCAATGAGAGCAACATCAGCAAACCAGCTGCTGAGGACAGCGTGAATACTAAGACAATAAAAATATTCTGAAATAGTTTTTCTGCAGCTAAAATAGTTTCTTTTCTGCAAACTTTCTGAGTGTTTTCTAAGGCCCAGCAGTCCACAGGCAATCAAAGAGGGATGCAAATATGTGTGGGAGTACAGAAGGGAAAATATGAAGCATTTTTGTCATAGGGAAAACTATTTGGCAGGAACAGACTCTTTGAATTAGTGCCAGCCAGATTATATTGGTAGTCAGAGATCACATAATAGTTCAAAGCTACCAAAAGAGGAGAGATGCAAGAAAGAAATGTGTTTATCTCATGTTTATGGGGATGCAAATGATGTGCACTTTTGTACGTCAAATATCCTCAGAAGCATCAGAGTGGCTGCCCGTGGAGTTTTGGGTTGCTTCTTCACTAACACTGACATCGTGGAAATTTGGCGAATACTCTAATTTGATTAATGCAATTATTTTTTTATCTAAATAAGGTTACTTTCTAATCAAGTTTGCTTTAATATTTTCATTGAGCTGATTTAATTGAACAAGTGGACAAGCAGATACAAAGTCATTACATCCTGTTGCATACCTTTTATTCTGCTAATACTGCAGATGTATGTCGGTGACAAAGTAAAAGTGCTGATAGGAAGGTGAGCACTAACAAATGCGAAAATATTGTCTCTGTAGTGCACAATATAAACTGCATTACTGGTTTTTTTACGAGAAATATACAATAAAATCTGCATAGCAGGCTGACAGCTCTACTGCCCTCAGCTATCACATACGTCTCCCTAGCTTTAGCCAAGTTGTATCATTGCTTTTATACAGATATTCATTGTGTCAGCTGACATTTTACTGCTTTCTATTTTTTGCAGCCTGAAATGGCAGTCACTGATTGTGAAAGAAAGAGGTGTTTTCACCTGCTACCCCCAGCAAGTGCATTAAGCTGAAGAGGCTTGCTATTTCGAAGCAGGCAACTTCTTTTTAAAATTCATTTCATTTCTAAAGATAATAATAATGAAAAAATCTTGTATGAGCAAGAAATGAGCAGATCTTGGATTTTAACCACACAGTCTAGTTAGTTATGGGCTGACGTGTTCCTGAATTGGAAACACTGAAAGGGTAGCGCAGCTCCAGGAATGAGCTGATTCAGCCCTTGAGTTCAATACACAGGCAACTAGGAACTTGTTTGTTTACCTTTTTTTTTTTTATATTGTAAGTATAAAGTAACACTATTCATTTGTTCTGCATCCACGGGGTTTCAATTACTTCTGCTTCAACAATGGCTTAAATCTCAAAAATTGAAGCAGAAAATAAAGGTTTTACTAAAAAATATTTCAGGAATATTAAAATGCATTAATATATAAACAGCTTTTGAGTATGTTTCTTTTCATCATTTCCATTGCTTTGGTGCTTCATAATGTGTATTCCAGACAGAATCGATGTTGCAAATACTAAATAATGACATTTTTTAAATAATATTAATTAATTAATCATTAAAACTGTAACAGCACATGTGGCTATTACTGTGCTGAGATTCGTGCAGTTTGATAAGATACAGGGTCTTGTTACCTTTTTGGTGAGAAAGGGAAATGAATGAGTTTGGTGTTATTGAGTCCAGTCATGATGTTTATTTACAAAGGAAACAGGCAAAGGCAAGAATATATGCAAAGTCCTCTTTTCCTGGCCACACTGTGCATGAACAAGAGGAGTCTCCCTTGTGTTCAGGAATAAGTTGGTCATTGCCACAAGCACTCTACCCAAAAAAAAACCCCCAACCCTGTGGGTCTTGGCTTTCTCCCAGGGTTGCACACGCAGCGTTCTCCTCATGGATGGTGCATTTTTACTCTGGTCCTTTCTTGCTTTCATATCCATCTTTATAATGAAACTAAATCTCCAGCATCTGCATTTTCAAACTGTCCTCGGACACTGGTGTGATACATATGTTTTCTTGCTGAGCTAAATCATGTGTAAGATGCTGTCCTCCGTGTATTTCGGCTATTTCCATCCTTTCATTGGAAATCTGGGTTCTCTGGTAAACCCCTAAACTCACAAAGACTGTCTCTCCTTTGTACTGAAGTACTTGCAGGCTTCTTAAGGAGAGTGCATTAGGGTTTGGGGTTTCTCTTCTTCTGGCTTCAGTAAAGGCATATGACAGATAAATATTTTTAGTGTCAATCTCTGTTGCATATGGGTGTCATTCTGTGTTCCTTTTATTTATACTGGTTTAAAATGTATCAGCTAGTGACACTATATGGTGTGATGGTAATAGATAATCAAAATATTTACTTCTTTTATTGCCAAGCGAGGGAGAGCACAACCCCTCAAGCCACTCTGTCTGACTTCATTGCAACAGAGCATTTGTGTTTCCAAATCGTTTCCATATCTCTGCTACGTGGATTATTTTTGCTCTGTAACAAAATCGTACATGTACAAAAGGGTAAAACTCAGTTGTAGTGTTTTCTGCAAAGCTGTTTCTTCTTGTGGAGTGATAGCTGCACAAAATGAACGGGGTTTTATCGTTATGGTTGGAGGCTCTAGTAACAACTGCACTGCATGTTTAAGCAAACATTAGGGCTGAAGTTGTATGGTTTTATGATTGTTCCAGTTTGCTTCTAAGACAGAAAACAGTAAAGAACTGTGGAAGTTACTTAGTAGTTTAAAAAAGAACAATATTGCCGGACCGACATTGCTGAGAATTTCCTCATTAAAATTTTCTGGTAACAACTTCACAGTTAAAGTGTTCAGTGAAGGGAAAGTGTGTACACTCCAATATATTTTTTTAATATATTGTGTTTAAGAGTATGTTTTGAGTAAAGAGTATCAACTATTTTTTTTTCTGCATATGAAGAGTAAGAGAATAAATTGTTCAGTAAAGGTGCAGTATTCAGAATAGAAATTTCTAAAAATTATTTTTAGAAGGGAGTTTTAAAAATTGCTTAGAAACAGTTTGGCTAATCCATCCGAAAGAAGTTTGAGCATCCTGGGGAAGTTGTGATATGTATTGTTTACGAGGGAAAGTAATAAGGAAATACAATGACTGCATCAGATTAGTTTGGTTGCAATCTACTGTTATTCACTCCTTGCTAATGAATATTTCAATTACTCTCAACAGTTATCCTGAGGTCCATTTGAGGACTGATTTGAAATCTATATAATTCAAAGAAAAGTCTCCAAATGACTAGGTGCCATTTCCTTAATGCTGTTTGTATAACTATCCAGGTAGTTAGACCTGAATGAACTGTCTCTCCTGTGAATACCTTTTGTTCTGTAATGCCACATTAAAACACACAGCAGTATCAGCCCGTGGAAGCTGCCAGAAAGAGAGGGGTCAGTAGCCAAAGTTACCTTTTTTTTACCTGCATGTAAATCTTAGAATAAAATGCAGAGTGCTTTTGGCTGAACTTTGGAAGTCTTTCAGCTTTCCTCTTGCTTCTGTCTGTTGAATTTATGGGCCTGCTAAATTTGAGCCCAGGTGGCTCAGATCATATGTAAAAACCTGAGCATATTGATAAAATCATTAGGTTTTAGGGGGCTTCAATGATCCGTATTCTTTCTGAGGCAGGGAGTTATATTTACTACCTGTGAGGTTTGGAGAGGTTTAGATTCGTGAGGTTTAAACTGGTTGCATCTAACAGTGACTAAACACAGCTGATGCAGAGAAGTATGGCGAGAGCCAACACACGGCAACCAGCAAAGCTCCCAAGCCCAGCCCTGCAGAATTGCATGACTGTTCGTTACTCACAGCGCTTTTGTAAGGAAGAGAAATACTTATTAAAACACGTTCACATAAATACAAGTGCTGGCTTGTGGAAAAAGATTGATTCCAACACCTTAAAATGTTCAGTGTCAGTTTCTGCACTGTTAGATCTGTGTGAATTCACACTAAATCCACAGCAGAGAAATAAGGAGGAATCTATTGTTCTGGTCTGATAATATTGTAACAAGTGTAATCTAAAAAGTGCATAGTGGCAGAAACAAGTATGGGGGAAGATATTTAGAGGAAGAAATATGATTGCCGTGGAAGGAGGAATGCATTTAAAAGCAAGTACAGACCAAATCAGATATACTCAGAAACAAAAATATGGCAGAGAGGATAAAGCTCCAGTAGCACAGACCATATAACGGATGACTGTAGGAGGAATACTAAAAAAATCAATAAATGAAGAACTTGCTTGAGCACGAACTCAGTTTATAGAAGGAGGAAGAAATATTTAGCAGGCAGAAACCAACAGAAAAATCCAGTGTTTGTCCTGAAAGGAAGGAAGCATGCATGTTTAATTCTGGATTATATTTAGTCTTCCATCATAGCATTCTCTGCAAATCATTATTTATTGTTTACTGGGAGAAATGTACATGTCCTTTACGGGGGTACAACCCCATCAGAACCTGTGGAGTTCTAATAGCATCACATTAGCTGAATCTGGCCCATTATTTGTGAATTGTCTGTCTGAGCTCAGTCCAGAATCCAGATCACACAACCCAAGTATTTTAAAATGTGCAGCTCTTCTACTATGACTCTGTTCTAGAGAATGCTTATCTGGACGTGGACATGCCATAGGTCTGGTGCATTAAAGCTATGAATATGCTCTCATCCTAAGTACCACAGTAACTGTAGTTACATGTAAACTGCACACTGTCACTGTTGCAGGTTTCCATCAATATCTTCTCCTTTTAATGCTTCCTTTCAGTCAAAATTGAATGTATTCCTTGAATGCAAGAATAAGCATATTTAAAATAAAACTGTGATAATGCTAACATGATGATGTAGAAACAATCTGAAAGTAGCAACTGCTTATATCTGGGTAATTTACACTCTGGTTTTGCCAAGAGTCAGGATGCCAAAGCAGAGCTTTATCTCTGCTTTGTGTCTTCTTTCCTCATCAGCCTGTCTCATGAGCTCTTCCCTGTGCATCACACTGGGATCCTCATACTGAAGGATATTCTCAGTCTGCTCCTGAGAAACTCCAAAGTCCAGATCACAGAAGCACAGAGGTCTTCAACTCCTACTACAGACCCCTCACGCCACTCAAACTATACTCTCAAAGACACATTCTCGTCTCCCTCTCCTCTGTCCCTGGGCCTTTACATCACTTTTTGGTGAAGCAGCCCATCAGCAGGTGGCATCAGGCATCTCCAGGCACTGCAGCAATGCAGTGTGGCACTGTCACCCCTCCACTATCGTTAGACCCTCTGCACATGGTTTCACACGCTCTTCAGGTCCGTGTTCCGGTTTCCAAATGCACACTGATGCGTGTGAGCAGTGTGACACCCGCACTTGAATAGGATTGAGATATGTAAAGAGCTTTGTGGCTTTAGTCCTAAGTGTACTTGGACAAGTCCCACAGCTTCAGGTTTAGTTCAGATTTTCTGATTTCAACACTATAAATCATCTAAAGTGAACACTCTGAACCTTTCATTAGTGACAATCAATGACAGCGGCCAATGAATCAGATCAACATTAAGTAGACAACTGATGCTTCTAAATAGAATTAATACATTTTTTCCTAACAAATTAGAAAAAATCTGATTAATTTATTCTGATTAATTCCCATTAAAATGTGAACAATTTATTTCATGAGAGCTTTGGTAAGGAGTTTAAGATCATAAGTAATTTAAGAACCTACATCCTAATTGCACCTAGGCACCTCTGGGGAAAAAAAAAAAAAAAAAAAAGATCTCTTTCCATTTTTTTTTTAATATAAGTTGGAGTTTATTTTAGGACTTTCTGTGAAAAGTTAATGCTAAATGATGAAGAAGTGTGGGAGGGTGGTTCTTGAGGCAATCAATTGTAAACTGTCTTAGATTACATCTGAACATGGAGTGTTTCCTTCCCTAGGATCAAGGTAAACAATGCAGATGCGTCCTGACTGCGTGTTTTGCTAAGATGTAGGTGCACATGTTCCTTTCATCTTCTACTACTCAGTTTGAATGAAATCAATGTATGTGGTACAGGGAGAGAGTCATAATATACTCCGTTTGTCATGTCACTGAGCTAAACAAGCCAGTGTCCTATTCAGGAGACGGGTTCTCTCTTCCTTTGGACATTGATTGGACCTTTGCTACATCTTTTCCAGTTTAAGTTTTTGCAGAAAGGTGTCGAGAACTTTACGGTGTATTTTAGGTGAAATTTTAACTGACACCTTGTGCAGTGGCACTGCTACTTCCATCACCTGGTGCATGCGAGGATTGCAATAGAATCTTTCACATATGCATTTCAGTGGTAACTCCTGCTACTCTTGCAACTACCCAAAATACCCAGCTTCATCTTCCACACTTCCTACCAACTGAGAAGTTAATGTTGTTGTTCTTAGTCCCTAGGCACCTGACTTTCTATTTCTGTGTTCCCCAGTTTCAAACTGCTTCATCCTCTTTGACTGAAAGGAGACCTTAACTACATAGGAATAACTGGAGTGTGTCCCGACCATATGACAGTTGAAGAAATTCTAGCCTTATGAAAAACAGGGGCTAATTTCCTACATTTGTCAATACAATTTGTATTTGTCATTAACTGGAAACACCCAAATGACATTACATCTTGTAGTCATTTGAAGAATATTCCCGCAAAGGAAGGTCAACCAATTCTGAAAACACAAAGTATGTAAAATAAATCCTTGTACTTCAAAAAAGCAATATTACCTACTGATATT